>NC_143014.1:210794312-211126255 GCF_055824585.1 Amblyomma mixtum
GACTGAATATGTGCGCCAGTGTTTTCCTGCCATTCAAAACAATTCGCTCTCTGTGTTTGTTTTTTCTTTTGCGTGATATGCTTTACTTTTATTCTTTGCTCGTAATTTCCGGTTAATGACTGTTAATTTGTTGGATTGTATTTGCTGGAACCTACTCATTTGCGCGAGCCATATTTTTGTTCACATTTTGTGTTACTAGTGACTGCTGTTCTTTTTTCATTTTGTCTATTGTACCCCGCTGTCCTCTGAAATGCTCTCGGGGCCTGAGGGTACCAAAGTAAATAAATAAATAAATAAATAAATAAATAAATAAATAAATAAATAAATAAATGAACTGTAATTGTGCATTTGTCATTGTGGCAGCATATGGTATAACACAGTTGAGGCCAATGAGAGATGTCGGAAATTCGGTAATTACACAAAGGCACTTGCTTGTCTTTCCTCATAAACTTCACCCCATCGAAGAACAGCTGTCATGAATCCTAGAATCAGTTCGTGGGTAAAATATTAGCATCCCGTGCTACTGAGCCAGTTGTTTATTTCCGCTAACTAACCCATATTCATCGTGCTTTTCGTTTACATCCATATAACTGCACATATCTTATCGGCTGCAGGCAACGTCACAGTTCTCGAAGCCGTTTCCAGTGGAGAAAGACATCGGCTTGCGCCCCGCAGAACGCCTCCACTGTGGTGCACAGTCCGCAGCCAACTGTCCAGGCTGCCTCTGCTGCGTCGTGACGGCCGAGTTGGGGCAGCTGGGAGAGTGTCCGGTCGCGGTGCTGCCGCTGCCAGCCGCTTCCGTAAGTGGCATCTCACGGACGCCTGCGCATGCTGTCGTCCCTATTCTTTGCTCATAATTTCCTGTTAATGACTGTTAATTTGCTTGATATGGATTTGCTGTAACCTACTCATTTGCGCGAGCGATATTTTTGTTCACATTTTGTGTTACTAGTGACTGCTCTTCTTTTCTCATTTTGTCTATTGTACCCCACTCCCCTCTGTAATGCCCTCGGGCCCTGAGGGTACTGAAATTAGTAAACAAATAAATAAACTGTAAATGTTCATTTGTCATTGTGGCAGCATATGGTATAACACAGTCGTGGCCAATTACAGATGTCGTAAATTCGGTAATTATACAAAGGCACTTGCTTGTCTTTCCTCATAAACTTCACCCCATCGATGAACAGCGATCATGAATCCTTCAGTCAGTGCGTCAGTGCAATATTAGCACCGCGTTCTGCTGAGCCAGTTGTTTATCTCCAGTTACGAACCCATATTCATCGTGCTTTTCGTTGATCTCAATATTATTGCTCACGTCTTATCGGGTGCAGCCGACATCACAATCCTCAAACGCGTTTCCAGTGGACAAACACATCGGCTTGCGCCCCACGCAACCCCGCCTGTGTGGTGCAGAATCTGCAGCCAATGGCCGCTGCTACCGCTTCGTCGTTACGGCGGAGTTGGGGGAGCTAGGAGAGTACTGAACCGCGGTGCTGCTGCTGCCGCTACCAGCCGCTTTCGTAAGTGGCATCTCATAGACGCCTGCGCATTATATCATGTCTCGCAGTTGTTCAGCTGGCAAGACAACATCAAACGTGATTCTTGACGGTACACCAAACGCGTTTTCGTGGCGTGAAGTATTATGCGAGTGATGGTGAAAACTGATGGTACCCGCAGTGCAACAAATGTGGAAGGTGATGTGTGCCAGGTAAATATTGCTTTGGTGGCTAATTTTGTACACCGAGCAGAATGAAGCGAATATGATGTCCGCGAAGCATCAGTTCTTAAATGCGTTACTAGGCCGCAGAAACGAGACAGAATCGCTTTTCGAAGCCCTATTGTGTTTATAGCCGCAATACTGGGTGCCTTTTGCTGTTTAGTAAGCAGTCACTTTAGGCGCAAGAGTGTTGCTTGGGGAGCATAAATACCAAGCAATGACAATATATAGTGCAAAGCTTCTTCACCATCAGCAGGAGCCTCACTACGCCATACAGGGAATTGACTCTCCCATGTCTGTCAAATTAACCCTGTGTTTTGCCTGTTGCGTCCACCCTATCCTCGCGAACGTCTTAATCTCATCCGGCCACCGAAATGTTTGACGCACCCTGCTACGCTTGCTTTATCTCGGAATCCAGCAGCTCTAAGTATACTTATTTTCCTACCACTTCCAGCACCTAGCTACCCACTGTGAACTACTATCTCTTGCGAGACTGCTCATAATTCTTTTAGACACATCGTTCTGCCTATGCCTGTCTAGCTAATTAAGATGTTTTACAGTATATCCTGAGTGGCTTAGTAAGGCAATGTCATCAGCGAATCGCAGAATACTTAGCTTTTCTCCAATAACTGTTATCCCCAACTGCTCCCAATCTAGGCCTCGCAGCACTTCCTGTAAACCGGCAGTGAACCGGCGTGTCTCCCTACATAGCACGTTTTCTTGTTCGGATTGGATTGCTGACTTTAAGGAGGACTGTGGTAGCTTTGCTGTCGTTATAGATATCTTCCAATATTTTCACATGAGACTCTTGTACACCCTGATTTCGCAGTGCCTGCATGGTAGAAGTTTCCACAGAGTCAAATGCTTTCTCGTATTCAATGAAGGGCACATAAAGGGGTTGGTTATACTCTGCGCATTTCTCTGTCACCTGACTGATAGTGGGAATTTAGCCTATTGCCTAGGGTCCTTTACAAAAGCCTGCCTGGTCATTTGGTTCATTAAAGCCAAAGGTTGTCCTGATTCTATTAGTGATTACCTGAGTAAATACCTTGTAGCTTTCAAATACCTCGTAATTTTTCATGTCTTTGCCGTCAGCTTTGTTATGAATTAAGGTTATGTTAGCATTCGTTCAAGGTTCTTGTTCACTGGAGGCTGTAAGCCATTGCATATAAAGGGTGGCTAGTTTTTTTTCTTGAAAAATCTCTGTTCCGTCCTTCAACAGATCTGCTGTTACCTGGTGTGTTCCTTCTTTGCATTGCTAAGTTTGCATTGTTTTGCTCTTTCTTTGCTGGCCGAATTCTCCTTTGGTGTGCGCTACTGCCTTTATCAATAACGTTATGATTACATTCGCTGCTGTATAGATTTCTGTAGAGCTCTTCGGCTACTTCACCTATATTATCAGAATTGCTAATAACGTTGCTGTCTTTGTTTCTCTTCGCATGCATCTGGTTTTTATGTATGTTTAGTTTCGTCTTCAATGCTTTTAGGCTATCTCCGTCCTTTCGAGCAGGCTCGATTCAATCCATATTAAACGTCCTTATGCCAGCTACCTTGCGCTTCTCTATTAACTTTGATAACTCTGCTGGTTCTATTCTCTCAGTGGGGTTAGAGGCTTTCATGCTTTTGTGTTTTTTGATCAGATCTTTCGTCTCCTGAGATAGCTTGCCGGTATCCTGTCAAACCATCCTTCCGCCTACTCTACTGGGCACTCTGTAAAGACAGCTGCGAGGTTATCGTTCACTGTTTGATAATTAGGGCTGTCTTCCTGAGCTAAAGCCGAATATCTGTTCTGCAGAGATATGCTGAATTCACCTATTTTCCTTCTTACTGCTAAGTCGTTAATGAGCTTCTACTTCACTCGTTTCTTCCGTTCCCTCTTGAAGTAAAAGCTAATTCGAGACCTTACTATTCTGTAGTCGCTACAACGGCCATTTCCGAGGACCTCCACATCCTCCTCATCCACCTCAGCAAGGTTTTCGTCCACAAAATCCGTCCTGGTAACCATGGCAGACCGCCGTAGCGATGCGCCTTATATGTAGCGGCTTATCAGGAGTTCACTTTTACGATTAATACTTGGAGTGAGGCAGGGACAGCCGCTTGAGGTCGTCATTCTAATTTACTGCGAGCTTTTCTTGTGGTGTTTTTCTTATGCTACTTCATTCCCAAAAGGTATCGAATTTCGCCCCATGTGTGAAGTTTCCCTGCAGGCGTTATTTGCCAGTAGCAACATTGAGTTCAGGGTTATGTGCAGTTCATTCGGACAGTCTTCCAAGTACATGGGTAAGAAGGGGTATCAAATCCAGAAGACTGTTAATGGTGCAAAGGGAAAAGTTAAAGTGCCACCTGGCGCTCAAAAACAACGCAGTTTTATTTCTTGAGTTTCTGAGGGAAGTCCGAAAGTAGACTTTGCCACACGGCTGTACTGAAAGACAGGTGTACAAACAGGGTTCTCGCTGTCCCCAGTCGCGCTTTGTCCAGAGCACCCTGCATTATTCGATGGATACTTCATCATACCCAGAATAACCGTGTCGTTCATTGTTTCAGGTTTCTCATGAGTTTTGAGCAACCGATACGTACAGTCAAGGACAAAAGTCTCCGGACCACGTGTTGTTCTAACGAAACCGATAGCTTTGCTATTATTCGGCGGTTAGGGACCACACTTGTGGAGGTAAAAGTTAAATTTTTGTTCTTTCATCTCCACAAGTGCGGTCTCCAGCCGCTGTCTGATAGTAGAGCTACAAGCTTCGTTTAAGGAACAGCTGGTCCGAAGACTTTTCTCCCCGACTGTACAACGGCAGTATAATTAGCGACACACCAGTGATCTGGAAATGCCACCCGTGGCTCATTCGCGCATTCAATGAAACGGCCTCAATCTCATGCTTTGCGAGAAGGCTGCTTTCTATGAGTCGAAATCTGCGTCCTCTCAATACGTCCGTCGTGGGATGTCGGCGAATAGTGGTATAGAGACACCGAAGAAAATGTGATGTTTAAAAGGGCCATGATAGGACAAATTTCACGCATGCCCAGCTTATTGCATTTAATTTACAACCCGTTAAATTATAAAGCCTCGAAATTTTTTTTTTTATTCCTAGCGGAAGATATTTTTAACACGAATTTTTTCCCATCGTTTGCTTACTGCTCACCGGTCTGGCTACCTATGATCGTTGTCGTCACAAGGGCATACTTGGCCCGCGTCGTCTGCTGCGCGCTCTTGTCTGCGTTGAAGTGCTTGCGTGCACACCGTGAACTGCGGTCGTTCGGAGAGTTATTTTTGCTGAGGGAAAACGCATTTTTCGTGTTTCCTTTTCGGAAGCCGTCAGCATAGAACCCGAGCTTGGTGACAATTGGGAAAGCAGAGTTGCTCGTCGCGTCGGTTTTCCGATTTTTGAGGAAACAGATATTGATGGACCTCTTCCTTATTATTAACAATTTGACTCATTGTATGCATACGTTTTGGGTGTGGTCTTTTTTTGAGCAGTCAAGTGCTGCCGTGTGGGAAAAGCGGCATGTGCCATGCACTCCTCTGCCGATGTGCGCTGTGAAGGGCGTGGCATTTTGTCGCTGGCTACCAAGTTCTTGGCCGCTATTCGTCGGCTCGATAATGAACTCAAATCACCACAAAGTGGCGATATAAGCTTGCAGCACGAAAAGAGCAGAGTGCCCAATGCTACTGCTTCTCCGCTGCATGTGTGCGTATATAAGTCGAACATATATTGTTTTCGGCTCATAGAACCCTTCTGCAGGAACCATGCCGCTGGAAATACTCAACGAGACTCGAAAATTTCACTCCTCGCAACGATGAATATTCGCCGCTTTCTTAATGAATACTTCAAGATAGTAGCACACTATTTAGCGTTTCCTATGCGTGCGCCCTGTTTTCCACGAATGCGACGATTACGACAGCTGCAGGCCCGCGCTGATGATGTTACAGTGCTGCTTGTTCGCTTGGCATAAAATGCAACTGGGCTCACCTTATCCTAAATATTATCTACTGTTGATCACAAATTGTAGTTTTACTCATTTACGCACTACGATCATACTGCAAAAAGCGCCGATGATGCTATTACCAGCATGGGAAACACTTTGAGTAGGACCGGCGCTTCCCGCTAACTGTATCTGCTTCCCCCATGTCGCTAATACCTGATTTTTAGTTGCTTCACCTAAAAATACGTTTGGACACGGCTTGCATTTATGAAAACCGCAAAATTTGTTGTCCACATGCAGTCGACACCGGCGACTGCTGCCTGCTGCCGTCAGCACATGCTCTGCAGACCTCGTCGCATCGGCACTGCTATTTATTATACGCGCTGCTGCGATAGGCAGTCGTCGCTTTCAGGTCACAGTAGCCAAAACTGTTCTGGGCGGTTATTTTCATGCGCTAAAACTTGTGAATTTGCTGTACGCAATCGCTGAAATCGCGCACACGAATCCCGCGGACGCGCTAGGCCTCGTCACAAAAGGGACGGGCAGTCCGCAGTCGACTGAAATTCAAGAATCTGGCAAAAGTTAACCGCTGGTTAGAATTAGAGTGAAGATACGAAATCCAGCTGCTCGTTTAGCCTATTTTCGACGCCGATGAGATAGACAAGCCCAGGCGACGGCGGCGAGCGACGAGTGGCACGGTCGGAAGGCGTTTTTTTTTTTTGCCCTTGTCGCTTGCATCACCGTTCGGTGCGCACGCACCGACTGGAAGCGCATCTACGCTGGTGCGCGCACGTCGTGTATGTCACCGTGGCTTGCATGAGTCCAACAAGTTTAAGAATTTTTCAGTTTACTGAATGTGATAGCAACAAGATCCTCCCCACACTATTCTGGTTCCCACTAAGCTCACTTGTTACACTACTCTATTCGATACGCGGTTGTTGGTCGTGCTGGCGGCACTGCCGGTCTAGCGTGACAGGCAGGTGCGTCAGCGACGGCGTCTACGTACCGGCCAGCCCACGGACCGCCGATCGGCATCGCGTCGGCCTAGTGTGACTGGACCCTAAATATATAGAAGAAAAACTGCTTTACAGTTATCGCTTTTACAGCACCAGTCGCTCATATATGAGGGGCGAATGCTACTTACAACGGCCTCGAAAGTACAGGGGACGAGAGACCTCGCTGCGTTCATTAGAGCAACGATAGCAGACGGCGTTGCTTCTGGCATGCCTTTGACGTCACCAGAACATTCATTATGGCGGTCGCTGCCGGTGGCAGGAGTTTTCCCTCTCAATTACAATCGAATTTTTGGAGGGGACCCAAATTTTCGAAATTGAACTATCGGCTCTTGCATTAGTTAATGATGTATAAAAGTGCAGTATGAAGAACGACCCTGTCATGGCCCCTTATATATCGATAAACTAACGTATATCGATAAACTAACCTGCAAACTTCAAGTAGGCTACATTACTGAAAAACGAGGCTTTTATTAAGGAAAAAAATTGTCAAAATAAACTCTTATCTTTACCCTCGACAGTTTCCGCGAGCCAAGTGGAATGCGCGACAATTTATTTACTGCCGCATCCCTGAGTCTAGGCAACTCTGGTGTTCACTCTAAACGCGGAGAGCATGGAGTCCTTTATCGGTCTTGACGTCACAACTTCGAATAGGATGTCAAAAAATTTTTAACTTTGCCTATGCAGTATCCACAGCGACGAGGCGAAGAAACCAAGATTTTTAAAAGGCGCGGAACATTTTCGTCGTCGTGTCTCCTTTTGAATATTTGACTGATTTTTGTAAACTTTCAATACGACTGCAAGCATCGCCTGCTTATCACACCCCACTATTTAACGGTCACATGGAGTGCTGTAAAAAATAACGGCAAGATGCAAAGGAGCGAACGTTCTCGCACACTGAAGAATACTTTCATTCCGCGAGGGCAGAATATGCACTATCTAAGACTGTAAGTGGCGAAAGTTCTTGCGTTGTGGCAATACGCTAGAGTGCAACTGAAGGAGCGCAGACGCAATTTCCAAGGGTGGCTCACTGGGATGGGAACTGTACCTCAGTGTCTCACTTTGTTTAGACGGGAACGAACCTCTAAGAACAAAGGCAAAAATAGGCTGTGTTGAACAGGATTTCTGAGTGACTGTAGTCGGGGTCCCTCCGGTTGATCCACCACTGCCATTCACTCCTTTTCTCTCTTTTTCAGTGTGCTGGCAGTAGAGTTTGGGGCCATCCTGAACACATTCGACGTGTCCTCGTGTGCCGCGGGGGAAGCTGGCGGCAGTTTCAATTTTATACATTTGTGTTTTTTTCGATATTAGTGAATTGGATGTGATTATCAGTAGTGTTGTAATTTATTAAAAGAAAGGAACGTATAAGCGGTCTCTTCATTCTTTTCGTGGCCTAGCAGCACTCTGAGAGCACTTACGTGCCGTTGTTCTCAAAGGGATTGGGTACTCACAAAAAGCGGATAAAGGTGGCTGTAGAATGGAATTAGGTTTACTGCGAGAGGTCACAAGAAAGGCTTAGTTCATATCACATATGTTTGAAAAAATTCAGCTAATGGAGGTTCTGTTATTGACGTAAATTCATTGCTGGCACAGTTTCTCCGCAGTTCGTACCACTAGTCCATATAATCAACAGGCGGTATGCTCTCATCACAACCCACTCCGAACCAAAACGACTGTCAAGGGGAGGTTCACGGAGATTATGTCGCTCAACAAGTTAGTGCGGCAGTTTTAGATCAGGACGCACTACGCCAGCGGGCGCGTCATTTATCCCCTAAGCAGTTTGTTATGGCGGTTGTTGTGGTCTTGGCTGCATTTTCGTCCCTGTGCTCATTTTGAGAAGAAAAAAGTACTTATATTAAACGAAATGGTTTCCCATATTTAGAGGACTGTGCTAGAATACAGCATTGCGAAGCACAAGCTTCTGTCACCTAAAGCATGCTTCGTAACTTTCCTGACTCAAAGTTGCTCAAGCTACACTAGACTACGTAAATCATGTTTAAAAGATGGGGCATCTAGCCCTTATTTGGAAAAAAAGCCAATGTCATTCTGATAATAAAAGAAGGCAGAGCAATGAATTCACTACCAAACCTCCTGTCTACACGGAGAGCATGGTGTTACAGTGCTCACTCGCCTGGAGTGACATAACACTTCCGCCATCTACCCCCTAAACTCAATAGCTTCAGGAAGCACGTTTGCTGCCAAGACGTTGCTTCACGATTGTACAAAACGGTATGCGCAAACCCTAGCGCTGTCCAACTACATATGGTTGTGGGTGTGTCCATAAACTGGCTTTCGGCAATGTCTCCCACAGCGCAATCCTAGCCAATATTCCAGAAACCGATCCAGGTGTCCGACTATTCAACTAACACAAAACTTCCTGTCTGGTCGCATAATGCACACTGACCCGAATAATCAGCACTTACCACCGGTCCCCGTAATACGGGGCTCAATTTGACGCTCGATTATATCCGCCACGTTGTTTAGCTTGGTTTTGAAACATCTTTGCTTCCGTTACACATCTACGAAATGGCATCTATAAGGATGACATCATGATCTGCTGTGCCCATGGTAACCGAGGATGTCAAGAAGCAACCGTTCAACAAGGCGAGCAAATGCGTGAAGCCCACGCTGCCAGAGTGGTGCTCGAATGGCCACTCGAAAAATAAGAGTGCATTCTTATTTCCAACCCCTAGAAGGTGACGATCAATGCCTTTAGGTCTCTTATGAAATTGGCAATTGACAACGTTCATATTGCACGTCAGGCATATGCTGGCATCCTTGGCTTCATTTAGCAACAGGTGAACAGAAGCTGGTGTTGACGTCAATAATTCTCCAACAAATAAATACCCTCCCCCTACATGCTTAAATGCATTACCCATACCAGCCGGTGGAATCAATAAACACGACCAAAACCAGGTGAGGAAGCTACCGTGTTCTAGCGAGTCTTGTATTCTCCGATACCATCACATACCATCACCTAACGAAGGTGTCAACTCTGCAAAATTCAAACTGCTATCCCCATGTGCTTACTCACGGAGCTAGGTGTCCCGGCGTACGCATGTCTAGTTATGCTGCTCATCGTGATCCTCGGCCCCACCGCTTGATCACCTCCAGTCAAGGCCTTGCCACGCTAGGAACACTTGAGGGAGCATGTAGCACCTCCCATAAATCCCCTATTTTCGATTGCCGTGGGGCTATCTGCGACGCCTCACTATCTTGTTTATACCCCGAAACATCGATCTGGAGAGAAATTTGGCACGTCGATAAAAAACAGCATATCGCCTCAAGACCCTATCCCTTGACACGCACCACACAGATGCAACGTTAGCCCACTTCAAAAACACAACTACCTCTGAACGCACCCACGATCATGACCGTACATTATCACATTGGAATTTCTGATCCGAGTTCATCTGAAACACAAGCAATGGCAGAAACGGTGTTCCACCACCGTCACCACACTAGTACCATCAAACTATGGACATCCAGAAAGGCTTCCATTACTTCGCCACCTTCATGCTCTCTGCAGATTTCCTGCCCCTCTAAACACCTACCTTTTCGCCAGCACCAAAACCTGCACAAGTCCTTCTGGAATTGGTAACCATTCACCAGGCAAAAGGAGAAACGGACGGGCACATGCGCTCGCTCTCGACACGTCTCCGAGGATCCCTTCCCATTGTCCAGAGGATTACAACCCCAAGGATGATCGGGCTGTGCACCCAAAATATTGAACAGAAAGACAAAGGCATACGATACACCCGCCGCCTCCTTACTCTCTCCTCCACGTCTTACCACTTATCTACTTTCGTTAGACAAGCGAAAACAAATTCTTTACCGTGTTACCACTTCAACCACTATTTTTTCAGGTGTTTTGCCCATCCTCGCTTTCAGGTATGCGGTGCCTATCCTGACAACGCACACGCACGCTGCACCTGCCTACGTGCCACACACTCAACTCACCGCAACACAGATCCCTTGCCACCAAGTACCCTATTCTTGGGAGACCTGCGTCGCTCCTCCGGAACCGCTCCGTCAAATGCTGTGGCCACTGCTATTTGCCCATATAGACCACGTGTTGGGCCATATTTGACTTGAGGCGGCAACCCGGTCCAACGTCGCGAAATATTTGTTTTCTGACTGTCTCTCTTGACACTGAGTGCCGATGGCCAGCTGCTGAAATTGTTCGGCTCCGCTCGGCAGCGGTAAACCGGTATCCACACAACGGACGAAATCGCCGATTCCAGGAGCTGACGGCACAGCATCATGTGACTGGACGGCACCCCTTTCACCTCGTCTGCGTACGACTCCTTCACCCTCTGAGATTCAGGCGGCAGACTTCTGCGATTCAAGAAATAAAACTCCCTAGTCTGGCAGCAGCAGCGACCTTTTCGTTTCGCTTTCTTTTACCGTTTTGAGAGCATTGTTGTTTAAACCAGGCAGCGTGTTTCGCGTAGGGAAGTCACAAGCTCATACTCATTTTTTTGCTGATGTAGTTGCTGCTCGCGACAGTTGTCTCATTTCTCGAGCGATTTTGGGAAGCCGGCGCAGGGAGGGCAACGGGGCAGCAGTTTTGAGAATTCTCAAGTCCGCCCACTCCGTCTTCATCTCTCGCTGTCCATACAGCTTTGTTGGACGAGGCTAAAGGTATATCGAATCGGCTTGTTGTAGTACCGCGCAAGCAAAATAATTCTCCACATTCCCATGACACCGACCAGGAGCTGCGTCTTTCAAATGTCATAGTCGCAATTCGTTTCTGCCCGAACCCTCACTGTACCTTTCTTTTTCCTCCTCCCCAGCGCTGACTAGCCGGCCAGAAAATTACACTGTAGTCCCACTTTGCGCCCGACCACGGCGGCAGCGTTTCGATGGAGGCGGAACGCAAGAGGCGCCGTGTGCTGTGCGATGTCAGTATACTTATGGCGCGGTATAGGTGTCCACCGAGATGTGACAGGTACTGCGCCATTTCCTTCCCCCGCGCCCCACCCCAAAAAATAAAAACAGAAAAAACACTTTGCGCACTTTCTCAAAAATAAGCGCATATATTGTTAGCATTGCAAAAGATGGCGTGTACTCACACCGGGGTTCGGCCAATAATCGCCGGGCCCATGCTTGGCGATTGCTATACACCTGTACATAATAAAAGCTAAAAAAACTCACGTGGAAAGGAACACCTGTGGATTCTACTTCAAGTAGAGCCTGTCTGATAGGGGATAAGTGTTTGGATGGAGTGGTAAAAAAAAGGATCAATTCATAAAGTCAAAACGGTGTAATGCGTAGAAAAGAAAGAATTGTAAGATTTAGCAAGACATTTGATGAGATTCCTGCAAAAAAATTTGGACAACAGTACCAACAGACCTGTGCCTGAACCCAAGTGTGGTGGCGCTAAATGATAGCAAGAGTGGGCTGCTCACACTGATGACAAGATGCAGCAAACACTCCTCCAGTAACCTTCTTCTCAAACAGGTGAAGCGGCGACAGTATAGAAAAAATTATTGATAGATTCAGGTTCACGGCAAAATGAAACCAGCGTAGATGACCTCAAACGAGACCTGTGTAGATTGAAATTTAGAGTCGGATACGGCAGCCCAGCCTCGTCAGAGAGACTTCGCGCTGCCGATATTCGACAAAATTTCTCGCTTCGGGAATATCACAGAGGTTGATAATCCGCTGACGTTAAAACTGCTGTGTTTTGCGGGCTTAGTAACGCACGCAGCCGAAACCTAGATGCCGTGGTATACGCTGTAGCCGGGAGGATAGGCAATACGGGGCCGCTTAGGGGCGCCTTTGCGAGACTAACAGCCTTCTTATTTACTGCCACAATGTTTTGACCGGGTATCCATATTAAATGTACAAGTCTCAAATGCGAAGCAAGCAGGGATAAGAATGCGCTTAAAATGGGATAGTCAACAGGCGAAGCGACGGACAAACACAAAAAAAAATCGGTAATGTGTGCCATTGCGGTAAGAGAGCGGTTTAGCTTGCTTAAAGGAAGCACTAATGCTAGAAATTCTGCTAGGAAAATAGTTTGGGATGCCGGAAGACGCCGGGAAAAGCATCAGCGTCAACTCGCACCGAATATTCCCACACCCGCCTTTTCGTTGCATTGCGAGGATTCGGTGATTTCAGTGTTTGTAGGAAGGGTCTTTCAATGATCTAAATCATTCTCGTACCATCATTGCTCTGCTTTACTCCCCACTCTTCCTCAGCTCCAAATAAAACCACTGCATTCTTTCGAGGTTTTGCTCTGTGTTCGAATGCATCTTAAATTATTTGTATGTCTCACGTGAATGGCATGTAAACTTCTGTTAGATCTTCCAGTGCGCCCAAACAGAACACCGTGAACCTGACGAACGCTGAGGTTCTGCGGCTGGAGATGCCAAATGCATGGCAGAATGAAATAACTGTCTGCCAAGAGACCTCCGGAGTGCAAGGTGTCCCTGAAGAGTTTTAAGTGAAGGATTCATGCTGTAAACCTTTATCTGCTTAGACGTAGCTCTTCTCCCGCAGCCATGTGAATATTCTGCGATGAAATCTGAAATGTTGGATCATTTCTTCTTGTCCTGTCGCCGTTTCGCCTCCCTTTCTTTTCTTAGGAGCATGTCTTGGAAATTCTTTTCAAAATTTATGCCTATCTACGACTGTTCCCATTTTACTCTCGTTCGGCGCTACTCACCTGGGATTCAGCAACGGGATTGTTCGCTTCGCTATCCACAAATTCATTACTGCTACTCAAAGGATTCACTGCTAGATCTACCCATTCCGCTCTCTTACTTTTCTTGTAGTTCCAAAAGTGATGTATTTGTTTTTTTATCCGTGGGCCATTCTCACCTTACCTATTATAATCTTCTTTTTTCTTTACATAAGTCAGTTTGTTATCTATTTTTGACTCTTTAATGCGTGGCCAGTCCCTCACGGGGGTATGTGCCATTCTTCTAGGCCACAACAGCAACAACACCTATAGACTACTCCTCGAGCTGCGCGAGGCACTGAACGCACGGACCTTTTTTTTTTTAGAACCATTCCTTCATGGGACATCGTAGAGCTATGTTCGTCCACCCAGGGCGTCAGGACCGGTCCTCTGCTCAGCACCATCAGAATGGTTCCGGACTTCACCTCGCGATGCAGGATGATCTTGGACATTGAGGGGCGTGTAGCCCACTTTAGTAGTATCCATATCAATTTTTAGAATTTAGAAATAGCGGTTACTCTCGGCGCTGCGGCCCAGCAATTTGTGGCTATTTCGACGAGTTCCATGCACTAGAGAGGTTGCTTGGCCGCCGAACTTCTCGAAAGCGAATATATTTTGGTGCGATGTAACCAAAATTTCTTGGGCTACAGAGCGTTTTTGAAGCAAAGAGAAGCTTTCTGCGGCACATTAATACCACTTTTGGCGGAACACAAAAAGCAAACGAGTTACGTTAATTAGTTAAGTGGTTAACTAAATTCTAATGGGTAACTTTTTAACAATTAGAGATAGGCATCTGGCAGCACTTAGAGACTCCTAGCGGGCCCTCAGTAATCGCCATATCAGTCTTTAGAATTGCCAAAACGCGGTCACCTTAGGCGCTGCGGCAAAATTTGGTTACATCGGGCCGAAGCATACATGCGCTTTCGAAAAGTTTGCAGACAAAGCAACCTCTCAAGTGCGCGTAACTGGAAGTAATAGCCAAATAGCACTCAGTGCAGCAGACGAACAATCGGACGACACAAGAGTGTCTCACCCGGAAACATGCAGACCAGCGTCTGGCCATGACGTCACGGAGAAGCGCCGGCGCTGGTGTACGCACTGATTTACTTGGTGTAATCAAAAGGCGGGATCACCCGCATTCGGTGGACCACGTTTGCGTGCTTTCGAGCATAATTCACGGCATGCCGATAAATTGTGGTGAGGTTGGTTGAGTTGCAAGGCATAAGTTTTCGCACGTTTATTACGGTCATATAGCGGCGAAAGCGATGGGTAGCGGCCATGGAGGGGGAGAAGTTCGGCGATGGATCGGCTTCGGGACTAGCACTGCATTTCTGCATCGAAATCTGATTTAGTTGGCGTCTCACAATTGTCATGATTGTTCATCAGTCGCGAGGCGAACAGTGAAAGAACCAATGTCTGCATCTCGTTCGCGTTCACTCGTGCTCTGAGCATGAGAAGTGTTGAAGCGATATTTCATGTGCGTGCGATCTTAAGCTGAACGCGGGGGGATTCAGATGGCTGTCACTCGGACCACGTGCCGAGCATCTCTTCAGGCAAAAAAAGGCAAAACAGGTGCTGCCATACGCCTTCAGCGATTACAGGTGTTTGAAGCAGCAGTGCGGACTCGGGTAGTAATACTGCGTACGACGCATAGTTTCTTTTCTATTCTCACTTTCGCTAGCTTCAAAAAGTGTTATCTCCCAGATTATAATAATTTCCACATTGAAGGTCGATAAAAACTTGGCGAACATACAAAATACTATATGTCAAGCCACTCAAATCGAGCGCAATGCGTGCACTTTAATGGTAATTTTGAAGTAAGAAACAATTACTTATTTAGATCAGCAGAGTGAAGGTCAATTTCGCTTGAAGTTTGAGGATAACGTCTATATGCGCGCTTGTGCAGCTCACCCAAAGCTAAGTAAACAAAAAGAGAGCATTCGCGCGGACAACTGCAGGAGGAGCAAGACTTCGACTCCTGCCCCAGTGTACGTTTCATCAAGTGGATTAAAGCATTTAAGTTCGCTGCGTGCTCGGCGAAATTCCAAAGAACAGAGAGATCGCATTTGCATCATTCAAAATACGTGACTGTATTACTAAAGTGTCCAGCGATTTTGCACCTTCTTCGTAGAGAAGTGGACTGGAGAAAACAGGGAGCACCTAACAGGTTCATCATCACAAGGTTCGTCGAGTGAAAAACGTCGTTCGCGCCGCGCATCGCGTCGTCCTACTTGCTGCACTATGAGGGGCTTTAACAAACAGGTATGCCGTATCGGCCCAAAAGATAAAAACTGTAGGTGATTAGTTTCTCCATATAAGTCGTGCTTTCTCGGTTTCGTCTAATCAGTCAACGTAGTCGCACGCTGCACTTGCTGCCTACTGCAGAGCGGACAAGGAAGTCAATTCAGAGCTAGGCCTGGTAATTTCCTTCTGACGAACGGGCTGAAAAAGTGCAAAACTACTTTCCGGGTATCAACAAAAATATTGCTAGCCCCAAGCGACGGGCACGCTTTGAAATATTTTCGTACGCTAGTTCGTTTCGAAGGTAGCGTCGCTTGCGGCAGTGTAGGCACACTGAGTTTTTGCCTGCACCCCGTGCCGCTGCCGACTGCAGCGGTTCCACTTTTGTTGAAAAAAACATGACGCTTGTCATAGCTGACTAAGGATACTTTCAGACTGGCCGCGTGAACCGTGGCACCCGACGAAAATAACGCATCTAACGCTAACTTATGCACCTCTGTTGGCCTATACGCATCCAAGAATGTTTTCTTGTATCAGCCAACGCTTGCCAGAATGATGTTGGATTGATTGCGCACTGTGTTATGCAGTAAAGCGTTAGGTTGGTCGTTGCTCCGTCTCCGTGGCGATAAACCGTTCCTCTCCCCATCGAGAAAAAACTACGTCCCTTGGAGACAATACGACTGGCCGATTTGTCATTCAATCTTCGGTGGGTGTACCGCATTAGAGTGCATTAAACACCAGTTTCTTCCAAAGTGGGATCGGGAAGAGAGGATGGGTGATCCTGACTTGCAAAACATCTTTGGTGCAAGACTTCAATTTTTTTTTTCTCAGGGATGGCCCTGGAATAATTATTGGTGGAGAAATCTGGAATCACACGCTGCTGACAGTTTTCCGAATACGGTATCATAACACTGGTCATTATAAGGTTTCAGAAACACCAGCTTTGTTCGGGGTAATATCTCCTCTTGGACGAGTAAAGAGGCCGATGCGTGTGTTTGCCGCTTCACTTCGATCACTCGTTCGAGCTTATTCTGTGAGCCCCTGTGTGAACACTTGTGTTCTACTCGTATGCTCGTTTCCTCCTCGACGCGTGCACAGCCGTATGCGGTGGGAGCAGTTTCACGAATTTCAAGGCCATGACAACCAGGCGATGTAAACTTAAAATATGCTCTCGGGAAAGCGCGAGGCTGTTGAGCTTTCACGTGAAACGACTACGCTGAAGGGCCGTCTCTGTTGACACGATGAAATTATTTCCTCTTGAAATAAAAAAATCTCTTGAAAATCCATGTATTCTTTTTGTTGTTCTTTGCCGCCCCAAACATGGCACATACCTACGCGTGGGGATTTGCGAAGGTACAGTTGTGAATAACAAGAAAGTATTTGGGCGGGAAAAAAAGGCGTGAGGTGGAGAAGTTGAATAGTGGCATGACTGAAACTAGAATAAAAAAATTACATGCAACCCATGTATTCTTTCGCAGTTTTGATTATGATGATGATGTCCTCAGGCTTAATGGCACATACCCCTGGCGCAGGATCGCCCGCTCCTTTCCTCGTCTGCATCTTCTTCTTTATCTTCCTTTCGGAGCCCCACATGGATATCATTCCAATCTGTGCATTTTTCAGTGTCTCTCGTCAACGACACAAGCTTGCTGACGTAACGAACGCCGAGCTTCTACGACTGTAGACGTCACATGAACTGCTGCATTATGAAAAATCGCGTGGCCAGGCACCTCCGAAATATTGGTTACTTGTTTCCTTGCGCACGCGCAAATAGAAAGGCCAGGAGGAGAAAAAAGAACCGCTCCAGTCTGCTGCTCGAGCTGCGCGAGCAGTCGAACGTACGCCATCTTTTTCTTGGAACCATTCTTTCAGAAGGCATCGCACAGCTATGGGCGTCCACCCAGGATTTCCGGACCGGTCCCCTGCCCAGCTCCCTCAAAGTGGTTCGGGGCTTCGTCTAGCGACGGAGCAAACTGTTGAACAAGGATCTGATCGGAGCCGTGAGAGCTACCGGAACATCGCAGCCAGTGTAACGGGGCCAGCTGGGAAGCCACCGATCACCGAGCTCCCCAAGCACTTCGTGGCCTCGATCCGACGCCTCGCCCTTATCATCGGAGAACAACGCGCTGGTGAGTACCACCACCCCAGCGGTCAAGGCCAAGGTGCACTTGAGCTCCGTGAAGCGCGTGTGCAGGAATGCACCCAGTTAGGGAAAGCAGTCAGGCGTCCCCCCAGCTGCGGGCACGGTGAGCTTGCTTTATAGCCTACGACTCTGTTGAGCTACTTTGGTGCTCTATCTCAATTCTCCTGTCAGGTGCTTCTTCGAACCTTTTATTCAAAGCACTCGAGCAGTGTGTATGTTCGGAAAGCTTAGCCGTTATGATAAACGCACCATCAGCGGTAGTCCGTTAGTAGGATAGGAAAACATTTAATGTCCAATAAAAAAGGGTACCCAGAGAGCTACCTGCCTAGACGACGGCCGAAAGGTCTTGGCTCTCGGCGGCGGCTTCGACCAGTTGGACGAGTTGTAGTTGAGTCTCCGGGTCGGAGCTCAGTAGTAAGGCCTCTTACAGGCCTTTTGACTTTGTGCCGTGCCTCTCGGGGGGCATGAGGACACTCCCATAGTATGTGGTCCAAGGGTGCCCTAAGAAGACCATGTCTTCGTCTTTACAGGAGCGGAAGCGTTTTTCAAGGGCTTTTGCGCGTTTGGCCCGGCGCACGGAGTGATGAATAGGGTGCATATTCCTGGGCAGTGGTGGTAGAAATATAGTGTTCTGTACTTCTTCGAGAATGTCGACTTTGGCGGTTGTTCTGTTTCCTCGACTCAGGTGGAGTCTGTCTAGAATGGCCCTGCCGGTTGGAGTCCCCTCTACGCATTCGATTTGAGACGTTCTCACTGCTTCCGTCAGTTCTTCTAGGGTGTTTGCATGCCTAGCTCTAGAAGGCGATGAGTGGATGTACGGATGGGCAGACCTAGAGCTTGCTTCGTGCACCGCCTTATTATTCCATCTATCTTTTCCTTTTCTGCCATTTTAAGGTTGAGGAAGGGGGCAGCATACGATTTACAGCTAACAACGAAGGTCTGTACCAGCCGCAGGAGATCATGCTTCTTCATGCCGCGTCTCCTGTTGGCAATCCGCTGCATGACGCGCATCGTTTGTTGTGCGCAGTTCTCCTTCTTAGCTGCAGCATCATTTTTATACCCAATCCTTAATCATACCTAGAATTCTGATGTTTTTTTCAACCTGAGCAATCTCCACGCCTTGTGCATGTGATTTGGTGTTAGGGAAGGTTCCAGTTTGCCTTTGGTGGAGAGGTCGGTAACAAAACTTCGGACTTCTGAGGCGAGCAATGCGCGCCCTTGTTCCTGACATTGTTTTCGACCTTATTTATTACCCTCTGTAGGGCACACTCGGTGAGTGCGTCACTTCCACGGCTGATCCACATGCTGATGTCGTCCGCATACATGCAGAAGTTAAAGCTATCTATCCCCTCCAGCCTCACCGGGAGTCGTATTATGGCGACGTTGAAGAGGAGAGGGGCAAGTACCGAACCATGCGGGGTGCATATGCTGCACAAGTGTGCGTCTAGAGACTGACTTTCACCAAACTGAATGCGCGCTATTCTGCCCAACAGGAAATTTTAGTTGTATGTGCGTTCCCTGATGTTTAAGAGAGCCTGGTTTTCTAGTATCACCCTGTGTTTTACATTATCGAAAGCTTTGGTAATTTCAAGGCGCACTAGTAATTTTGCACCGATCGACTTAGAGTCTAATATGTCATGTTTAATTTGTATCGTGACATCTTGCGTGGACAAATGCGATGGAAAACCTATCATCGAATGTGGCTATAAGTCGTTGTCTTCCATGAAATTGTTCATTCGCGTTTGCATCGCATGTTCCATCAGTTTTCCGACGCAAGATGTGAGGGATGTAGACCTTACTTTCTAAAAAGAGTGGCTTCCCTGGCTTAGGTATGAAAACTAGATGCGATTTTCCACTATTTTAGGATCTCCCCCTTCTCCCAGCATTTCGCATTGAAATTCGTGAGCGCTGTTATAGATTTTTCGTCTAGGTTTCAGGCATTTTGTTTGTTACACCATCTGGCCTGGGGCTGATTTGGCTTTGAGCTTGAGTATTTCGGTTCGAACGTCGAATTCGGTGATAGGGGTGTCTAGTTTGCTGTTACGTTTACCCTCATAATGGGGTAAGGGAGTGTTGATGGCGGATCCTATATGTCGGCAACGAATTGCATCGAGGAGTTCCTGTTCCGAACCCCCTCAAATTTATAACCTAATTTCTGCAAATTTTGTCGCTGCGCTAACCTACAACCTTCAGGATCCAGGAGGTGAAGAAGCAAGTTCCATATTTTGACGAGGCCGATGTGTCCCTCAAGCTGGTCACATATTATCCCGCAGTTCTGATCGCGGTGTTTGAGTGCATATTCCTTATGGCGCGCTAGGCGTCTTATCAGATTGCGATTCCACTTTTGTTTCTTTTAATCGCTTTTCCATACTAGCTTTGGCCTCGCTCATCTGAAGAAGGCGTCTGTTTAGTACTTGTAGTTTCGCATTGTCATCGATAGTTTTAGTCGAATTCTTTGTATCATTGCGAAGTTCCTTCCGCCAATGTTCAATGTTTGTGATTTCTGCCTTTCTCTCGTCCTGGTTGCGAGCGTGGCGGAAAGCGTCCCATTCAATGACATGGGGGAGCGCGTTTGGCGCTTGGCAGGGCCAAGGTCAATTTCGTGGCAAGCATGCAATGGTCACTGCGTAGGTTTAGTAGGGAGTTGTAGCAATTATCTGCATCTGCATTCTAGACCAGGGTGAGGTCTGGGGATGTGCCAACGCTGTTGCCCATTCTTGCCGGGGTGAGAGGACCCGTGTGCTGGGTGAAGCCCATGTGCTGTAAGTCTAGCCACAGCTTTCTCTCCTTCGCACAGTGCCTCGGGTAGCAGACCAGAGGCGAGCACATGCGAACAAAGACAGAGCAAGACTCAGTCAACACAAGCGCTCCTGTGTTTTCTACAGACCAGGGGCGAGCACATGCGAACAAAGACAGAGCAAGACTCAGTAAACACAAGCGCTCCTGTGTTTTCTGCTTAAAAGTTAAGTCACTGTTTATGAGAGCAGTTTTGTTGGGTGCGTCCTTCTCTGTCTTTGTTCGTGTGGGCTCGTAGGTAGTCTACAATGCAACGCCAACCCGCCTATCAGCCTGTGCTTTTGTACAGTAGTAGCCCGATGGTACTCCATGGCGACAGCACTGGTGGGAGCGTCGTTTTGTTTTCACGACTAGCGCTTGGAATAAAATCCTCGCGAGCCGTACGCTTTCGCAGGACATAGTGAGACGGGTGTAGCATGTCTTTCATCAAGAGAGAAAGCTAGCATCAAGGAGGATGCCGATGACAGCGGAGTCCCTGCACTTTCAAAAAAAAAAAAATGTCGGGACGTTTAATCCTTTCTCGAATTTGACCTACACCAGGGAAGGGGAGGGCACTGCAGTGCATATGTCGTTTAGCAGCGACGGATAGCTGTGCCTGCTGTGTAGAGTGGCGTATTAGCCAGGAGCAGTCACCAGTCAGAGGGTTTGGAGTATGGTTGGGGAGTTGCGCGGGGCGTAGGGTAGGGGTGCGTCGCGAACGTTACACACTGAACGTAAGGCCACGCATGATCCCTTATATGACGGCCGTACGTTCTGTGGAACAACTACAGTGAAGGAGAAGGTAAAGAGTTGAAGAGAGAGAGGGACGCCGCAGCTGTCATCCGTTCTGTTCGTACCGAACAGTGATCCTCATTGTGGCGAATCAGCGTTGGCACATGCCTGACGTCATCTCATTTTGGTTAGTAATAACGATAACGACGCCACCACTTGGAACCGCAGCCCTAACTGCTAGCGCTTAAGAAAAAAGAAACGGTTTGAAACTGTCGTGTTTGAAATGTTGGTGTTACAGCCTAAAAGGCATGAGTAATGGTGGCATATGGTCTCGTAGACAGCTACTCAAGATCATACCTCGCCAACCAGCGACCTGCGCGAGAATCTGTCAAATCAGGTCCAGCATGGTGGCGTGCGTTACTTTTCGTAACGGCGTGACGCCATGCATGATGCCGTCGCGTGAAGCGCAAATAAACGGAAAAGCAAAAGTCGCGGAAGTTCTGCCGCGTTCTATTTTGCGTGGGTACTCACTGAAAAGTCTTTGCAGTACTATCTTGTTGCATCTTGAAGGAACAAGACAATGTGCCCGGAAGAGCGCTAGAGAGAAAAAGCCTGATCACTGGATGTTATGTGACCGCGACCATAACCATTTGTTCGAATGATTTCACTAAGGACCAGCACATCCATCCCGGGAATCATCAACTTGCCTTGTAATAAATCTTAAAATGTCGCATGATCATGCTGCGATCATGTAGGCGCGGTGACCTTGAAAACTGATCCTGTCATGGAGGTTTCCGTATGATGTGCAGTTGCGTTTACCTTGAGTAATTGATGTGTGCCCTCGACGAGTAAGCCATCAGGCAAACATATTATTGCGCTTGTGCTGCGACAGGGCCTGGCTGAACGCAAATATACGTGAAAGTGACGGTGTACGCAGAACATACATGCGCCCACCCTCCGTTCTCCGACGCCCCACTCACGCACATTCCAGTGCACTCTCTTTTAAAATCGTTCTTGTTTGGAATCTAATAGAGGGGGAGAGTCCATTTGCTCACGCATAAAGTTTCAATGCTCCTTGCCCTGCCTCAAGCAGCTCATCGCACTCACACAATACGCAGCTATCGGTCATCGGACGCAGACGGCGAATCAGCGCGCAAAGGCATATTGCACCGTGTAAACCAGCACGAGTCCAAAACTGCTCCGGAATATGTTCCCCTGATAAATCTAAATGAGGACCGGTTGTTCCATGGAATACCGTTTGCTTCAATGACGACGTGGATAGACACCCCACAGCAGGTGTCAAAGCTTGGTTTCAGGATACTGACAGTCCGAACATGGTTTCCGAATGGTAATTGTTAATGCGCGGTTTACCGAACTTCAGCTTTAAAGGAAGCGCAGCCATTTCACCGTTTCTCAAGTTAGGATTTAACGCTGCTCTAATGGGGCAAACGCAGAGATATGCTGCCCTTCATCAATGAAGCGGCTGAGAAAATTCGAGTGTGTTCAAATATCTATGCTGACCGGAAAGACGAGGGTTCGATCCCGGCCGCGGCGGTTGAATTTCTTTGGAGGAGAAATTCTAGAGGCCCGTGTACTGTGCGATGTCAGTGCACTTTAAAGAACCCCAGGTGGTCGAAATTTCCGGAGCACTCCACTACGGCTTCTCTCATAGCCTTAGTCGCTTTGGGACGTTAAACCCCATAAAACAACCAACCATCAAATATCTATGCCGAGCCAGTTTGATGAAAGCATTAAAGTGGCTTTGCCTGTATCAGGGCACGAGCTATGGGCACAGTTGTTTGCACCTTTCAGTGAGGCGCCGCTAGCGCGAGCGCACTGGCTTTCCACATCGTCGGGATCCCAGAAGAGCGGTTTTTTCTTGAGAGGGACCTCGTTCTATACTGCAATCCGTACGCCTACACATACGAGGGTACGATTTCCGCGTGGCCATCAGTGGTGGTACTTCAGTCGTGTTACGATGAGCTGGTTAATCACTACAATCTGTTCGCCTGCGCCAAAGCCTTGCCAATCAATGCCATAACGAATTTGAAACGAGAAGCGGCAGCAAGTCGAAGGGCCGCCGCAATGGGTAGCCGCCGCCATAGAAGAAGGAAACCTCGGGAGTGGACCTCGCTATCCTAGCAGCACGCCAAAAAGTGTGCCAGAAGTCATGCGCTTTCGGAAGCACTACACTGAGTCTTGGGCTCACTGCGCAGACAACAGTAACGCTGGGCGCAGCGGCGCAGTCTGCTGCAATGCCTGCTGCGCATGCGCAATCGCATCGAGCAGGCGGCCAAATAGGGGGGGAGCAGGGGCGATCAGGCTTCAAAAAATGCGATGCTACCGCTTCGCCTGAGTTGTTTTCCTTCCTCTATGGCCGGCGCGGACCTAGATGAGCGCCATCTTTGTGGTGCGCAGTGTTGCTAGATGCATAACCTCCTCCATAGTTCAATACCTCTTAGATGAAGTGGGTATCGTAGGGCGTCGAAGTAGTATGATTGTAGTCAGGCATATGTTTGAGCGCTCTACTGAATACTGAATAGGAACTTGAATGGTGGTTAGACAATGCCAGCCTTTGAGAAACTGTCGTGTGTGTGGCAAAGTGTTTATTTAATTACTTTTACACAAAGTGGTGAGATAGGCCGGCTAACAGTACATATTTAGCATTTTCATTTTTCTTCATAATAATTGTAAATGTGCATTTCTCATTGTGACAGGATGTGGTATAACACAGTTGAGGCCAATTAGAGATGTCAATTCGGTAATTATATTTCGGCACTTGCTCGTCTTTCCTCATCAACTTCACCCCATCGAAGAACAGCTACCATGAATCTTAAAGTAACTGCGTGGGCACAATAATTTAGGATCCCGTACTGCTGAGCCAGTTGTTTTTTCGTTTACGAACCTATATTCATTGTGCCTTTCCTTTACATCAGTATTATTGCAGATATCTTATCGGGTGCGGCCAACATCATACTCTTTGAACTCGTTTCCAGTGAAGAAAGGCAGCGGCTTCCTCCCCAAGCAGCGCCGCCATTGTGGTGCAGAGTCCGCGGCCCACGGCCCAGGCTGCCACCGCTGCGTCATGATGGCCGTGTAGCTGTGGCTATAGGAGGGTGTCCGGCAGCGGTGCTGCTGTTGCCGCTGCTTGCCGCTTCCGTAAGTGGTATCTCACAGACAACTGCGGTTTCTATCGGCCGTCGTAGTTGTTCAGCTGACAACGCAAACGCATACGTGATTCTTGACTGTACGCCAAGCGCGTTTTCGTTGCGGAATGTATTATGCAAGTCATGGTGAAAATGGATGGTATCCGCAGTGCAACAAATAGGAAAGGGAATATGTGCCAGGTAAATAATTTTTTGCTCCAGACTTCTACACTGAGCAGAATGAAGCGAACGCTGATGTCTGCGAAGCATCAGTTCTTAAACGCGTTATTAGGCCGTAGAAAGAAAACTTTGCTTCCCGAAGCGTTAATGTGCTCATAGCCGCAATAGTGGGTGCCTGCTGCTATTTAATAAGCAGTCACTTTAGGCGCAACAGTATTGCTTGGGGAGCATGGATATGAATCAATGACAATATACAGGTTATCCACGCTAACTTTAGCCAAGTGTTAAAAATAAAATATTTGAGGTAGGCAAGAGAAACCACTTACATACATCTACCAAAATGGCTTGCGCATCATAGGCAATTTTTTGTTGGCAATTAATTAATTACCAATGAAGATAATTTTTCTAAATGCGTAAATATTGACTTTAGACAGCAAATGTGCAAAGCAAAGTTGGAGAGCACCTTCCGAAACCCCCCTTCCATACATTTGCGATAAAGAAAGCCTAACGTGTATCTTTTGCCCGAGCTCCAAAGAAAGCCCTCGAAATGCAAAAAAAAATCACGTGACTAGCGCATTCGCGCGCCACGATTGTGCTGCTCTCAACCGTGGCTTGAGTGAACGAAATCAGCTGCTGGCAAGGCGCGACGACCTCAATGCGCCGGCAGGCTGATATGTCAACGGTGGTTGCGGCGCCCGCGCGAGCCAGTCTGAAGCGTGACGGTGCAAGTTGCAGCGAACGCGCTGAGCATTGTGAGCAATTAAATGGCCAAAGGTGACAAACACAAATGCGAGGAGTTTCATTCCCCACTGAGAGGCAAAATAAGATAGCCAAGTATTTCACTTATTTTCTTTTGGCCATTTCATAGCTCACAATGCCGTCGCGTGTGCTGCAACTGCAACCACCGTTGACATATCGGCCTGATTTCGTTCACTCAAGGCACAGTTGAGAGCAGCACAGTCGTGGCGCATGAATGCGCTAGTCACGTGACATTTTTTTGTATTTCGCGGGCTTTTTTTGGAGCTCGGAAAAAAGATACACGTGAGGCTTTCTTTATCGCAAATGTATGAAATCGGGGTTACTGAAGGTGCTCTGCAACTTTGTTGTTCACATTTGCTGTCTAAAGTCAATATTTACGCATTTAGAGAAATTTAATTGCTAATTAATTAATTGCAGAACAATAAATTGCCTAAGATGCGCAAGCCGGTTGGTAGATCTATGTAAGTGGTTTCCCTGGCCTACCTCAAATATATTATGTTTTAACCCTTGGGTAAAGTTAGCGTGGACACCCTGTACATTGCATAGCTTCATCACCATCAGCAGAAGCCTCTCCCATGTCTCTCCAATTAACCCTCTTCTTTGCCAGTTGCGCCCACCCTACCCTCGCGAACTTAATCTCATCCCCCCACCGAACTTCTGGCGCACCATGCTACGCTTGCTTTCTCTAGGAATTCAGCTGCTCTAAGTGGATGTATTCCGTTACCACTTCCGGCACCTAGCTACCGATTGTGAACTGCTTTTTCCTTGCGTGACTGCTCGTGATTTTGTTTAGGCCCATCGTTCTGCTCTTCCTAACTAATTTAACATGCTTTGTAGTTCATTTTCTGAGTCTCTTATCAAGGCAGTGTCATGAGCAAATCGCAGATTACTTAGGTATTCTTCATTAACTCTTATCTCCAACAGCTCCCAATCTAGGTCTTGGAGCAGTTCTTGTAAGCCGGCAGTAAATAGCAATGGCTAGACCGAAGCTCCAAGCCTAACACCCTTGCTTATTGGAATTTCATAGCTGACTTTATGATGGACTATGGTAACTGTGCAGTCGTTACAGATATAATTCAGTAATTTCTCATAAGGCTGTTCTACACTCTGATTTCGCAATGCCTGCACCGCTACGGAGGTTTCCACTTCATCAAGTGTTGGTTGCTCGTGAGCAATGAAAGGTATATACGTGTAGGGGTTGCTAAGATTCTGCACATTTCTCTATCACATGATTGATAGTGTCATTATGGTCGATTTTAGAGTATCCTTTACGAAAGCCTGCCTTGTCATTTGGTTGATTAAAGCCTAAGGTTGTCCTGATTCTATTAGCGATTGCCTCAATAAATACCTTGTAGTTTGTAAATACCCTGTAATTTTTCAAGTCTTTGCCGTCTGCTTTCTTATAAAGTAAGATGATGTTAGCATTCCTCCAAGCTTCTGGTTCGATCGAAGTCATGAGCCATTGCGCATAAAGGGTGGCTAGTTTTTCTTCCTTCTAGCAAAATCCCTCCTCCGTCCTTCAACAGATCTGCTGTTACCTGATCCTCACCAGCTGTTTTCCCCATTCACGTTGCTCCTAAGGCTTTTACACTTCCTCTTTCGTTATGGCGGGATGCACTATTGGCGTGCGCTACTGCCCCCATTTTTAACGTTTTGATTACATTCGCTGCTGTATAGATTTCTGTAGAGCTCTTCGGCTACTTGAACTATATTATCAGTATTGCTAAGAACATTGCCCCCTTTGTCTCTTAATGCATAAATCTATTTTTTACCTATGTTTAGTTTCCCCTTCACTGCTTTTAGGCTACCTGCGATCTTTCGAGCAGGCTCGATCGAATCCATATTAAACGTCATTATGTCGGATACCTTGCGCTTCTTTATTAACTTTGGTAACTCTGATAGTTCTATTCTCTCTGTGGGGTTAGAGGCTTTCATGTTTTTGTGTTTTCTGATGAGATCAGTCGTCTCCTGAGAGAGCTTGCTGGTATCCTATCAAACCATCTTGCCACCTACTCTACTGCGCACTCTGTAATGATAGCTGCCAGATTATCGTTGACTGTTTGAACATTAGGATCACCTTCCTCAGCTAATGCCGAATGTCTGTTCTCCAGGGGTATCCTGAATTTCTCTACTTTCCTTCTTACCGCTAAGTCGTTCTTCTACTTTACTAGTTTCATCAGTTTCGTCTTCATGTGTAATCTAATTCGAGACCTTAGCATTCTTGTAGCCGCTACAACGGCCCTTCTCGGGAACCTCCACATCCTCCATATACACATTCGCAAGGCTTGGTGTCCTCAAAATCCGGGCTGGTAACCATGGCAGCATCCGCCGTAGCGATGCGCCTTATATGTAGCGGGTTATCAGGAGTTCACTTTTACTATTAAAACTTGGGGTGAGGGGGCGAGACCCGCCTGAGGTCGTACTTCTTACTTACTGCGCACGTTTCTTATGGTGTTTTTCTTATGCTACTCCGTTCTCAAACGGTATCGCATTTCGCCCCATGTGTGAAGTTTCCCTGCAGGCGTTATTTGCCAGTAGCAACATAGAGTTCAGGCTTATGTGTCGTTCATTCGGACAGTCTTCCAAGTACATGGGTAAGAAGGGATATAAAATCCAGAACACAGTGAATTGTGCAAAGGGAAAAGTTAGTGTCACCTGGCGCTCAAAAACAACGCAGTTTTATTTCTGAGTTTCTGAGGGAAGCCCGAAAGTCGGCTTTGCCACACGGCTGTACTGAAAGAGAGGTGTCCAAACAGGGTTCTCCCTGTCCCCAGTCGCGCTTTGACCAGAGCACCCTGCATTATTCGATGGCTACTTCATCATACCCAGAATAACCGTGTCGTTCATTGTTTCAGGTTTCTCGTGAGTTTTGAGCCACTGATACGTATACAACGGCCGCATAATGAGCGACACACCATTGATCTGGATCCTGGCCGCGGCGGCCGAATTTCGATGAATTTGAAATTCTAGTGGCCCGTGTGCTGTGCGATGTCAGTGCGCGTTAAAGAACCCTAGGTGGTCGAAATTTCTGGAGCACTTAACTACGGCGTCCCCCATAGCCTAGTTGCTTTGGGACGTTAAACCGCAATAAACCAAACGAAATCTTATTATACGCGCGTCCTGCGATGTAGGCAGTCGTCGCTTACAGGTCACTGTAGCCAAAAATGTGCTGGATGGCTATTTGCTTGCGCTAAAGCTTGTGATTTTCCTCTCCGCAATCGCTGAAACTGCGCACTCGAATCCTACGGACTCGCTAGGCCTCCTCATAAAAGTGGCCGGCAGTCTGCAGTCGACTGAAATTCTAGAATCACGGAAAAGTTCACCGGTAGCTAAAATTAAAGTAAGAAGATATGAAATGCAGCTGGTCACTTAGCTTTTCTTCGACCCCGATGAAATGCAGACAAGCCCAGGCGACGGCGGCGAGCGACGAGTGGCACTGTCGGGAGGCGTTTTTTTTTTTTTTTTGCCCTTGTCGCTTGCTTCACCGTTCGGTGCGAATACACCGACTGGAGGCGCATCTCCGCTGGTGCGCGCACGTCGCGTATGTCACCGTGGCTTGCATGAGGCCAACAAGTTTTAAAAATTTTCAGTTTACTGATTGTGATAGCAACAAGCTCCTCAGCACACTATTCTGATTCCCACTACGCTCACTTGTTACACTACTACGATACGCGGTCGTTGGTCGTGCTGGCGGCGCCGTCGGCCTAGCGTGAAGGGCCGGTGCGTCAGCGACGGCATCTGCGTACCGGCCAGCCCATGGACCGCAAATTGGCATCGCGTCGGCCTAGTGTGACCGGAACCTACCTATACCGAAGAAAAACTGCTTTAGTGTTATCGCTTTTGCTGCACCAGTCACTCATGTATGAGGATCGACTGCTGCTTATATCGGCCGCGAAGGTACAGGGGACGAGAGACCTCGCTGCGTTGATTGGAGTTAGGATAGCAGACGGCGCTGCTCCGTGCATGCCTTTGTGACGTCACGAGAGCATTCATTATGGCTGTCGCTGCCGGTGGGAGGAGTTTCCTGATCACAATTTTGAGCGCATATTTTTGTATTATGCAGCGCACCCAGGGCGCCCAAATTTTGGAAATAGAACCATACGCTCTTGCAATAGTTAATTATGTATAAAAGTTAAATATGAAGAACACACCTTGTCTTGGCCCCTTTAACTACATCGATAAATTATCCTGCACGTATGAAAAAGGCTACATAACTGAAAACCGAGGCTTTTATAAACCAGAAAACTTGTAAAAATAAACAGTGTCAATTTTATCCTGAGTAGTTTACGCCGGCAAATTGAGAGGCGCAAACCCGTTTATTTATTGCCGCATCCCTGAGTCTAGGCAACTCTGGTGTTCACTCTAAACGCTGTGTGAATGGAGTTGGACGTCACCGCTTCGTACCGGGTGGCATAAAAAAGTGAATTAAATCGAGCTTTTTCGGCAATCAATGCGTATTTTTCAGTTGGACGATTATCAACATTGCTGTAATAAGGCACCAGATCGGTTTTTACTAATACCTAGAATGGGTTAGAGTGCATTTTTGAAGTGCAAAGAGCTCACGCTAGAGCCTTTGCCTCTGCAGTGTCTACAGCGACGAGCCGAAGAAAACCGAATTTTTAAAAGGCGCGGAATATTTTCTTCATCGCGTCTGGTTTTGAATATTTGACTGATATTTCTAAACTATCAATACGGCTGCAAGCATCGCCTGCTTACCACACCGACTATTTAACGCTCACATGGAGTGCTGTAAAATATAAAGGCAAGATGCAGAGGAGCGAACGTGCTCGCATACTGAAGATTACTTTCGTTCCGCGAGGGCAGATTATGCACATTAACCGAAAGAGCGCAGACGGTATTTCCTAGGGTGGCTCACTCCGACCGGAACTACCTCGGGTGTCGCGCTTTTTTTTAGACGGAAACGAACCTCAGATATCAATGGTGAAAAATATGCTGCGTCGAACACGATTTCATGGTGAATGTAGTCAGGGTCCCTCTGGTTGATTCACCACCGTCATTCACTCTTTTTCTCACTTTTGCAGTCTGCTGGCACGGAAGTTTGGGGCCATCCTGAACTTGTTCGACGTGTCCTCGTGTGCCGCAGGGGAAGCTGGCGGCAGTTTAAGTTTTATATATTGGTATTTTTTTCGATATTATTGAATTTGATGTGATAAAAAGTAGTGTTGTAGTTTATTAAATCAAAGGAATGTATAAGCCGTCTCTTCATTCCTTCCGTGGCCTATAAGCACTCTGCAAGCACTTATGTGCCGTTGTTCTCAGAGGGATTCTTCACTCACACAAAACGGTTAAAAGCAGCTGCAGAATAGTCCTAATTGTACAGCGGGAGGTCACAAGATAGGCTTAGTGCATAGCACACATGGTGGCAAAAATTAAGTTGATGGAGGTTGTTATTCGTGACGTAAAGTCAACGCAGACTGTTTCTCCGCAATACGTACCACTAGTCCATATAATCAACAGGCAGTATGCTCTAGACAGCAGTCACTTGAAACAAACACGACTGCCAAGGGGAGGTTGACGGAGATAATTGTCACTCAACCAGTTAGTGCGACAGTTTTCGATTAACACGCGCTACTCGAGTGGGCGTGCTGTTTATCCGATGAGCAGTTTGTTATTCCAGTTATTGTTGTCCTGGCTGTATTCTCGTCCTTTTGCTTATTTTGAGAAGGAAAAAAGCTCATATACTATCAAAATGGTTGCCCGTGTTTAGAGGACTGTGCTCGAATACAGCATCTCAAGTCATAGTCTTCTGTCGCCTAGAGCATGCTTCGTAACTTTTCTGACTTAATGTATCTGGTGGTAAACTTGAGCACGGGGCACCTGCCCCGTATTAGGAAAAAAGCGAATGTGATTCTTATACTAAAACAAGGCAGACCGATGAATTCACCGGCAAACATAGGGAGAGAATGGTGCTACAGTGCTCCCTCTCCTGGAGGGACATGAATAACATTTAACATGGTCATACATGTTATACATGTATAACTGTGTAACACAGTCATTTGGCCCCTAAACTCAGTATCTTCAGCAAGCATGTGCGTTGCAAGATGTTGCTGCACGACTGTACATAAAGGTATACGCAGACCCCAGCGCTGCCCAAATACACATTATTAATGCAAAAGTATTTCAAAGCTATGCGGCAGGGTCGTGTCAGTAAAACGTGTCCGCAAAACGTGTGCGGAGCAGTTGTGACGTTCTCAGAAGAGGTAGCATCAAACGAGTGGCTGGAACCGAAAGAGGATGACATTAGGATGCTGCGCAAAAAAAAATATCGATAGGATGATTAGTTAATTAGAGTAAAAAATGTTGGAAAAACCTGGAAGTAGCCGGGACTTCGATATAGTGAGTGGAAGGGAAAACAGCCTTGGACAGCGAAAGAGTACAAAAAAAGGCAAATGAGTGAAAATGAAGTGTGAAATTAATCGAAATGCATTTGATGAGGGATAATTAATCGAACAAAACGTTTTATTGACTACGGTTGAATAAGCTGGAAGGGAATATATTAAGTTGACGAGAAAGCAGCCACCGCCGGAACTTAAAAAAAAGCAAAATTGTTCATATAAAAGAATGTATAATTAGAGTACATAAATCGACATTTAACTCAAGCATAAAACATTCAAGCTGAATCAGTAGTTACATTATCAAAGAAAAAAAAGTGGTAGAGAGAGCCGAAGAGAGGCGACGAGTGTGAAGGAGGCGTCTATGCCTTCGCATTTTCCCAATTCGGGTCATCGCAGTGATCTCTAATTTTTGTGAGTGCGGCCATAAACGGGCCTTCGGCAATGTCTCCCACAGCGCAATCGTAGCCATCATTCGAGAGACCGATCCAGGTGTCCGTCTAGTCAACTAACATAAAACTATCTTTCCGATTGCTTACTAAGACGCACTGACCCGAATAATCAGCCCTTAGCGCCGGTCCCCATAAAACGGGGCACAACCTGACGCTCCATTATATCCGCCCCGTTGTTTAGCTTGGTGATGAAACATCATTGCTGCCGTTCCCCATATACAAAATGGCATCCATAAGGATGACATCATGATCTGCTGTGGCCATGGTACCCCAGGATTTAAGAAAAACTACCGTTCAACAAGGCTTGGAAGTAAATGTTTCAAGCGGAAACTACCAGTGTGATGCTCGAGTGCTCGCTGGGAAAATCAGACTGCACTCTTATTTTCAATCACAAGAGGAGGGCTGCTAATGCCTTTAACTCCCTTATTAAATGAGAAATTGACAACCTCCCTATTTCACGCCTGGCACATGCTCGCATCCTTGGCTTCATTTAGCTACAGGGGAACAAAAGGAGGTGTAGATGTCAATAATTCTCCTACAAATAAATGCCCTCTCCCCCACATTATGAGTAAAACCCTCTGCACGGTTGAATAAGCTGGACGGGAATATATTAAGCTGACCAGCCAACGGACTCAATCAACACGAGCTCCCCCAGATTGGCGACGCTACCGTGGTCTAGCGAGCCATGCATCCTCCGAGACCAGCGCCTAACGAAAGAGACAACTCAGCAAAATTCAAACAGCCATCCGCAAGTGCCTACTCACGGAGCTAAGTATACCGGTCAACGCATCTAGTTATGCTGCTTTTCGTGATGCTCCGCACCACGTCTTGACCACCTGCCGTCAAGGCCGTGCCAAACTACGAACACTTTTGAGGAGCATGTTGCAGCACCCGTAATTCCCTTATTTTCGATCACTGCGGGACAATCTACGACGCCTCGCTACCCTGCCTTTACCCTGAAACATGGGTCTGGAGAGAGATTCGGCACATCGATAAGAAAGAACATGTCGCATCAGGACCCCATCCCTTGACAGGCACCGCACAGATGCAACGCTAGGCCACTCCAAAGCTACAACTACCTCTGAACGCACCCACGATCATGAAAGTCCATTATCACATTGGCACTTCTGATCCGACCTCATCTAAAACACAAGCAATCGCAGAAACGATGCTCCCCCACCCTCACCACAATAACACCATCACAGTTGACATAGAATCCAGAACGCCCTCCGTTACTTCGCCACTTACATGCTCCCTGCAGATATCCTGCCCAGCTGAACACTTGCCTTTTCATCAGCACCGCAGCCTGCACGTCCGTTCACCAGGCAAGAGAAAAAACAGACGGGCACGTGTCCTGGCTCGCGACACGTCTCCGCGCAACCCTTCCCCTTGGCCGGATGATTAAAACTCCGAGGATGAGCGGCTGTGCACGAAAATACTGAACAGAAAGACGAAAGAACTACGATACACCCGCCGCCTCCTTTCTCTTCCCTATCCACAGTCTATCGCGAATCTACGTTCGTTAGACAAGCTCAAAGTAATTCTCTACCCTGTTACCTGTTAAACCACCACTTACCTAGGCGCTCTGGCCGTCTCCGCTTTCAGGTATGTGGGGCATATACTGACAGCGCACAGACATAATGGACCTGCACACATGCCACAAAGTATGCACAGTGGCCCGAACGCAGATCCCTAGACACCAAGTACCCTATTCTTGGTAGACCTGGGTCGCTCCTCCTGCAGCGCTCCTTCCAATCCTGTGGCCACCGCTATTTGCCCATATAGGCCACGTGTTGGGCGATATTTGTGTTGAGACGGCAACCCGGACCAACGTCGCGAAATATTTGTTTTCTCTTTGTCTCTCCTGAGACCGGGGGCCGATGGTCAGCTGCCGAAATCGTTCGGTTCCACTCGTCAGCGGCAAACCGGTATCCAGACAACGGACGAAATCGCTGATTCCGGGAATGGGCGGCACACGATCATGTGACTGGACGGCGCCCCTCTCACCTCGTCTGCGGACGACTCCTTCACCCTCTGAGATTGAGGCGGCGGCATTCTGCGATTCAAGAACTAAAAATATCTAGTCTGGCAGCAGTAACCGTTTTGATTCGTTTTCTTTTACCATTTCGAATGCCCTGTTTCAACCAAGCATCGTGGTTCGCGTGGGGCAGTCACATGCCCATATTCTTTTTTGTCCTGGTGTAGTTGCTGCTCGCTACAGCTGTCCCGTTTCTCGACAGATTTTCGGAAGCCGCCGGCGCGATGAGTGCAACGCAGCAGCAGTTTTGAGAACCATCATGTCCGCCCACTCCGTCCTCATCTCTCGCGGTACATACAGCTTTGTTCGACGAGGTTAAAGGTATACCGAATCGACTTTACGTAGTACCGTGCACGCAAAATAAGGCCCCACATTCCCATGACCCCGACCAGGAGCAGCGTCTTTCAACTGGCATAGTCGCAATTCGTTTCTCCCCTACCTTCACCCAATATACCCTCTTTTTCCTCCTCCCCAGCGCTGACTAGCAGGCCAGAAAATGACACTGTAGTCCCACTTTGCGCCCAGACCACGGCGGCAGCGTTTCGAAGAAGGCGGAACGCAAAATGCGCCCTTGTGCTGTGCATTGTCCGTGCACGCTAGAAATCCCCAGATGGTCGAAATTATTCCGCAGCCCTCCACTACGGCCCCTCTTTCTTCATTTCCTCTCTCACTCCCTCCTTTATCCTTTTCCTTACGGCGTGGACTAGGGGTCCACAGAGATGAGACAGATACTGCGCCATTTCCTCCCCCTCCCCCCTGCCCCTAAAAAAACACTTTGTGCACTTTCTCGTAAATTATCGTGTACTAACACCGGTGATCGGCCACGAATCGCCAGGTCCATGCATGGCGATCCCTATCCGCCTGTACATAATAAAGGCGAGAGAAACGCTTGCGGGAGAGCAACACCGGTAGAATCTACATCACGTAGGGCCTGGACTGAAAAGGAATAAGTGTTTCGGAAGAAAAGTAAAAAAAAGGATTAATTAAGTCAAAACGGTATAATGCGTAGAATTGAAAACACACACACGAACGCACGCACGCACACACACACACACACGCACACGCACACGCGCACACACACACACACACGCACACGCGCACGCGCACACACAACACACACACACACACGCACACACACACACACACGACACCACCTGCAACGCTGTACGACGAATGGTTGCATCACAATTTCGATACGAAAGTCGGAATGGCATCACCTGAAGGTGCATACGTCGTCGGTCCAAATCCCTTTCGCAAGATAGCCTCCAGCGTGGCTAGCACATTAGGTGTAGGCCATGAGAATTCGAACTAGGCTACCCGGAATGCTGTACAACAAACAGTTGCGTCACAACTTTGTTACCAATGTCAGGAAAACTATCGCCACATCAGGTCGGCCACTGGCGAGATTGTATAGACGAATTATATGTACACGATTGTCTGACGTGGCGGTGCTCGGCTTGCTTTGTGCGTCATAAGACAGCTTGACGACGTTACTCTTGCTTTTTTGCCATTTGCTTTTTTGCCATTTTTGCCGTAATAGAGGCGAGAGAAACGCACGCGGGAGAGCAACACCGGTGGGATCCACGTCAAGTGGGCCCTCGACAGAAAAGGAATAAGTTTTTCGAAAGAAAAGTAAAAAAAAAGATTAATTAAGTCAAAACGGTATAATGCAGAGAAATGAAAACACACACACACCACGCACGCTCGCACGCACGCACGCACGCACACACACACACACACACACACACACACACACACACACACACACACACACACACACACACACACACACACACACACACACACACACACACACACACACACACACACACACACACACACACCCAATATACGCTTCTTTTTCCTCCTCCCCAGCGCTGACTAGCAGGCCAGAAAATGACACTAGTCCCACTTTGCGCCCGACCACGGCGGCAGCATTTCGATGAAGGCGGAACGCAAAATGCGCCCGTGTGCTGTGCATTGTCAGTGCTCGCTAGAAATCTCCAGATGGTCGAAATTATTCCGCAGCCCTCCACTACGGCCCCTCTTTCTTCATTTCCTCTCTCACTCCCTCCTTTATTCTTTTCCTTACGGCGTGGACTAGGGGTCCACAGAGATGAGACAGATACTGCGCCATTTCCTCCCCCTCCCCCTTGCCCCTAAAAAAAAAAACACTTTGTGCACTTTCTCGTAAATTATCGTATTGGTTGTTGTTGTTAGCTTTGCAGAAGATTGCATGTACTCACACCGGTGATCGGCCACGAATCGCCAGGTCCATGCATGGCGATCCCTATCCGCCTGTACATAATAACGGCGAGAGAAACGCACGCGGGAGAGCAAAACCGGTGGAATCTACGTCAAGTAGGGCCTGGACTGAAAAGGAATAAGTTTTTCGAAAGAGAAGTAAAAAAAAAATTATTAATTAATTAAGTCAAAACGGTATAATGCAGAGAAATGAGAAATCACACACACACACACACACAAACACACACACACACGTGCACGCACGCAGGCACACACACACACACACACGCGCGCGCGCGCACACACACACACACACACACACACGCATGACACCACCTGCAATGCTGTACGACAAACAGTTGCGTCACAACTTTGTTACCAATGTCAGGAAAACTCTCGCCACATCAGGTCGGCCACTGGCGAGATTGTATAGACTAATGATATGTACACGATTGTCTGAAGTGGCGGTGCTCGGCTTGCTTTGTGCGTCATAAGACAGCTTGACGACGTTACTCTTGTTTTTTTGCTATCTCTGGATTATTTGTACCATCCGCGAGTCCACACGCACCGCCAGCTTTTCTGTTAATGGGGCTAGTAATGCTTTCGAAATAAAATTAGTTCTGAGTAAAAGGTTGCTGCAATAACATATCGTGTGGGCCTCAAACGTAACATCAGGCAGAGTCAGCATGGCCATGGGGGAGGAAGAAGGGAGGAAAAAAAATGGCTGAGGCTTAACTTGGTTAAGCCTGGAGAATGCGAAGCATCATCGTGTCGGGTAATTTGGAGGCGCACAACCACAGCGACGGTGCGAGGTGGGCCCCCGTTTCTCCACTGCCGTGACGTCAACAAGTCACGTGGTGTGGCATCATCGTGTCACGTGATTTGGAGGCGCACAGCGACGGCGCGAGGTGGGCCCCCGTTTCCCCACTGTCGTGACGTCATCGTGTCACGTGGTGTGAGGTTATGTATCACGTTATTTGGAGGCGCACAACCACAGCGACGGCGCGAGGTGGGCCCCCGTTTCTCCACTCTCGTGACGTCATCGTGTCACGTGGTGTGACGTCATGTATCACGTGATTTGGTGGCGCATAACCACGGTGAAGGGCTGAAGTGGTAGCTAAAGTAGTATGCTTCGCATAAAACGAAAAATTTGCCAGAGGCGGTTAGACTGCTTATGTGTGGGAATACGAAGGCATGTCGTAGACACAAAACGTAGACGCGTGGTTGCTGATTTCGAAGTGAGTTTATTTCAAGCGATGAGTCATTTCTTTCACCGATCATTTATTCGGGTTTGACATCACAGAGCGACTCGCTATGAGAGACACCGTTGTGAAGGACTCCGGAAATTTCGACCACCTGGTGCTCTTTAAAGTGCACTGACATGGCCCAGTACTCGGGCCTCTAGAATTTCGCATATCTTTTTTTTACGTCGTCATCATCGCCTTTCACGTCTTATGTTTGCGCTAGATATGCTTGCACTTTTCAAAGAGCCCTAAACGAAACATTTGGCAGAAACACTTAAGACTGATTGCATGTCAAAATGAGACAGCATTACTGTCCCTGGCTCACTGACACCCACGGACACACTCACACCACGTGCACACACACGCGAGCATGACACCACCTGGAACGCTGTACGATGAACGGTTGCATCACAATTTTGATAAAGTCTGGGAAGGCATACAATTGAAGGTGCATGCGTCGGCGATTTGAAACCCTGTCGCAAGCTAGCCGCCAACATGACTAGCACATGTAGGCCATATGCTATGAGAAGTCTTATGACACCACCCGAAATGCTGTGCGACAAAAGGTTGCGTGAGAATTCTCGTACAGGTCTCAGCAAAACTGGCGCTGCATGGAGGTCGGCTAGTGGCGAGTATATTTAGGCGGACGATATGCATACGACTTTCTGAAGTGGTGGCGCTCGGCTTGCTGTGTGCTTCATATGGCAGTTTGATGACGTCACCACTTTTTCTTGCCATTCCTGGGATCCTCTTTAGATCTGCGAGTAAACACCCGCCGCCGGCTTTTATCGTAATGGGATTGGTAATACTTTAGCAATGGAAGTGAAAAACTTAAGTGCGCCGGAATTCTTTGTACCACCCGGGGCGCTATTCCACGGCCTCGACCGCATTTATTGCAACCACATCAACGGGTTGGTCGACGCAGTGGCGGCGGTGTCCGGCTGAGGCGAATGCTAACTCTGAAGTTCTGCATGGACTCCGCGTAGAATACACTAGAGAGCAAATAAAGTTTTTCACTCGCTCACTCCTAGGGTGATGTGTAGCATGTGTTGGCCCCGCCTCCACTTTGGCACGTGGTGAGCGCTGACCATACGAGGCGCCGCATACACGAAGTGGTGGATGAAGACGAGGACGCTAAGAAGGCCTAAGATATTGCTGTTGTTGAAAATATCTGCTAAGAATCAGGGGTTTATGCAAGTGGATATAGAGCAGTCAGGTACTCTGTCCGCTGGCGAGGGCTACTGCCCTGGCTCGTTTGACGGGTGTTTGTTGCTCCTCAAGATGCGGGTTTGACAGCCCCCTCTCCCACGTTGGCTGCGCTATAGTATCTACAGCGCCATTTAACTGACAGTCTCATATCATATGAAATAAGTCGGCTTTTTGCCATCAGAATTTGCACTGTGCGGGAAATGATTCAGGGTCGATAGCGTGTAGCTGGTGAAGGTCATGGTTTGAAGCCGTCGGAGATTGCACACCTCTGACTTATTGAGCCCTTCAGCAGGGCTCGGAAACGTTTGTCTCACATTACGGAGTGGCTGGAGTATGTCTGAGGGGGGGGGGGGGGGGGAGGGATTCGGTATAGGGGTGGGGTTGGCTAACGGGTGAGAAATGCTCGAACCGAGGAGTGTGCGCATTCGTTTCCCTCTACACCCTGAGGAATAAGTACGCACACCAGCTGCTTTCGCGACGCCCGTGCTTCGGATCGCTCTCACAAAATTCTACAAATAATCAAAAGCTGATAAAATACGGGAAGTGTCTGATGAGGGAGCTTCCTATAGATTCGAGTGCGGCTACTGCAATCTATGAGCCATCCAAGAATAAGCTACCCTTTCCTGCGGTGCGTTTCATGCTGACATCTATTTCCGACAAGAGAGACTGTCTTAAAATAAATCCACCTTAAAACAAAACTCGCACAACACAAAGTAATTCCTGACAGCGTCACTTTTCACCACTCCTAGACGCGCGCTCAAGGGACGAAATCTAGTAAGTGCGCTGCCCTCAACTGGGTTCGGTGCTGGCAGTGAGACACGCGCACACTGCTTTATGGGTTTATGGGGTTTTTTAACGTCCCAAAGCGACTAAGGCTATGAGAGACGCCGTAGTGGAGGGCTCCGGAAATTTCGACCACCTGGTGTTCTTTAACGTGCACTGACATCGCACAGTACACGGGCCTCTAAAATTTCTCCTCCAAAGAAATTCTAGCCGCCGCGGCCGGGATCGAACCCGCGTCTTTTGGGTCAGCAGCCGAGCACCATAACCGCTGAGCCACCGCGGCGGCCTACGCGCACACTGCTGACGCGCCGTTGAAAGCGATCGGACACATTAGGGAATCATTGTATAACCTCCATCGTCACCCATTACACCCATTTTTTTCCCTACCGCAGTGTTGAGAGCCAAGACAGGAAGTCATAGTCATGGCAGAACTGAGTGCTTTCCATGACAGAGATACCTCTTTACCTGCCTCTCTCATTCTGATCATAATATTCCTTTCTTTGGGTGAAAATTCAGCGCAGAGGGACGAAAGGCACTGGAAGGGGGACAAAATAAGCGCTTTTTCAGAACTAAATTTTATTGTTTAGTCCGCCTTCCAGTGACTATCGTCCCTCCACGCTGAATTTTCCGCGAAACTGAGCTGCATCCAACTCGCACAACTCACCATACTTCTGCATAATATTTCTCTTGATCTACCACTTCTTCCAGTCTGCAGGCTTCCTCCAAGCTCACCAGGGCACAAAAACCGATGGGATCCTCGCCACGCTAGGTGAGAAGAGGCTGAGGGCTTCGCGAGGAAGTATGGAACGCTTTTACTCTGCTAGTCTCCTTATCGTAGCTCCCGTGCAAATCCATGTGTTGTTTTTGTTGTTGTTTACCGCCATAAACATGGCACATACATAGAGGAGGGATTGGCCTAGGTACGGTGGTTAATGACAACGAAGTATTTGTGCGGAAAAAAAGGGCGTGAGGAGGCGAAGTAGAATAGTGGAATGACTAAAACTAGAAAAATAACTTATATGAAGCCCATGTATTCTTTCGCAGTTTTGATGATGATGATGATGTCCTGAGGCTTAAAGGCGCATACGCATGGCTGGGCATCGGCCAGCTTCTTAACTAGTCTGCGTCTTCTTCTTTATCTTCCGTTTGAAACCTCTCATGGCTAACATTATTACTTCTCTATCTTTCAGTGTCTATAGTCAAAAACGCAAGCTTGCTCATGTAATGAACGCCGAGGTTCCGCGTTTGTAGGCGCCAAATGAAGTGCTGCATTTGGATAAATCGCGTTACCAGGCACCTCTGAAATATTTCCGACTTACTTCTTTGCGCACGCGCAAGTAGAAAGGGAAAGAGGAGAAAAAAGAACCGCTCCAGTCTGCTGCTCGAGATGCGCGAGCCGTCGAACGCAGGCCACCTTTTTCTCAGAACCATTCTTTCAGGAGGCATCGCGGAGCTATGGACGTCCACCCCGGCTTTCCCGACCGGTCCGCTCCCCAGCTCCCTCAAAGTCGTTGTGGACTCCACCTCGCGACGGAGGAAAATGTTGGACAAGGAGCCGCCGTGAGAGCCACCGGAACATCGCAACCCGTGGCACGGGGCCAGCTGGGAAGCCACCGGTCACCGAGCTCCCCAAGCGCTTCGTGGCCTCGGTCCGACGCCTCGCCCTTATCATCGGAGAACAACGCGCTGGTGAGTACCACCACCCCCGCGGTCGAGGGGAAGGTGCACTTAAGCGTCGAGAAGCGCGTGTGCAGGAATGCACTCAGTCGGGAAAAGCAGTCAGCCGTCCCCCCAGCGGCGGGCACGAAGAGCTTGATTTTGAGCCTACGACTCTGTTGAGCTACTTTGGTGCTCTATCTCAATTCTCCTGTCAGGTGCTTCTTCGAACCTTTTATTCAAAGCATTCGATCAGTGTGTGAGTTCAGAAGGCTCACCCTTGATCATACAGGTGCCATCAGCCGTAGTTCGATAGTAGGATAGGAACACCTCTAATGTCCAACAGAACCAAGGTAGCTAGAGGGCTACCCGCCTAGACGATGGCCGAAAGGCCTTGGCTCCTGGCGGCGTCTTCGACCAGTCGGACGAGTTGTAGTGTACTTTCCGGGTCGGAGCTCACTAGTAAGGCCTCCCATTGGTGTTTCGACTTAGTGTCGTCCCTCTCAAGGAGCATGGGGACACTCCCATAGTATGTGGTCCAATTGGATTGGAAGTTCGCAGTCTGCGCATTTTTCTTGCAACTACTCTGGGTACATAAGACTCCAGAGGGCCGGGTTTGGACATTTGTAATTTTGTAACCGGCGCATTCTCATGGTTTTGTATCATGGTTGAGAAGGTATCATGGTGTCGTGCTGCGACAGGGCCTCGCTGAACACAAATGTACGTCAAAGTGACGGTGTACGCAGAACACACATGCCCCCCCCCCCCCTCTCATCCCACGCCCCGCACACACACACACTCCTATCCGTTCTTGTTTGCAATCTGCGAGAGCGACAGTCTACCTTCTCACACATAGGTGGTGGTGGGGAAAACTTTATTTGCAACAGGGGAGTTTGGGACACATAGGTCCGTGGGCCCCCGCACAGCGCCAGTGTACTGAAAGGTTTATGTTCCGGAGGGTCAGGACGCTGGAAGCCCGGCCTGCGGCGATGGCTTGCTTGGGCGCGTCCCCGGAGCGCGGTAGGGTCTCCCAAGCCTCCCAAGTGGTAAGGTGCTCCAGACCCTCCGGGGGAGGATCCGCCCGGCAGAGGAAAAGGATATGGTCGAGAGCAGCTTTGGGATGGCGGCACAGGGTACAGGAGGGGTTTGTGTGGCCTTGGTGATACCGCGAGGGGAAATAAGGGGAGGGTAAATTGCGTGTTTGCAGCTGCCTACAATGTGTCTCATGATAATTGTCGAGAGAGGGATGGAGTGGAGGGCTCACACATAAAGTTTGGGTGTTCCTTGCCCTCTCTCCAACAGCTCATCGCACTCACAAAAGATGCAGCTATCGGTCATCGGACGCAGACGGCGCATCGGTGCCCAAAGGCATATTAAGGCGGAAGCCTTTAATGTCTCATCGTTGTAAGCAGCAGTTGTCGACAGAAATGTAACGCTTTTCAATTGGTCGAAACGGTCGTGACGTCAAAGTGCGCGAATTTCAAACGGGGCCAATTGTACTTTGGCTAGTAGGCATGCAACTAACCGAAGGGATCGCATAGTGATACTCCGAGTAAGTGGGACTGAGCTTAGTTAATAGCTTAATTACCCAATTCCCCTTATTAAGTTTTCTAGACAGGCTATATAAATAAATAAAACTTAGTAAGAAATTGGTCGAGCTCGGGAATCGAAACCCGGTCTTCGGAGTGCGAGACGAGCATGCTATCCACTCCGCCACGTCAGCTCGAAGGTTTGGAATGAACAACGGCGTGTCTAGTGAATACGGTGTCTTTGCTCACTCCCATCCTCCTCCCTTCCCTTCCGTCGAGGTTTAGGTGTCTACCCACGAGCGAGGCGTAGAACCGATTGGGCGATGGCGTTCTATGGACTCCCTGGCAGCGTTTCAAGACGCTGTCGCGTTCCACTTTAGAAGCGAAGCTTAACATCTTAACCACACATGAATGACCGCACTTTAGGTCAAAAAAGTGCCTCCCCGAATTTTGACCGGTGTCTACCGTAATATTTGAGACAGTTACTGCGTAATTTCTTTTCGTCAAATACGATTTTCATTTTCTTCATCACGGGCCCTCTGTCTTCTTTCACTCCCACTTCCTCCCTTCCTCTACGGTGCGGTTCAGGTGTCCACCGAGATGACAGAGAATTACTGCGTCATTTCCGTTCCTCAAAAAGCGTTGCGTTCAAAGGGCCGAACAGGTGGTGGCGTTCCGTGGACTCCCTGGCAGCGCTACAAGACGCTGTCGCGTTCCACTCCTAAAGGCGTAGCTTAAGCATAATTAATTAGCAGTTAATTAGTATTCCGACATTAATCAGTAATTAACCATTGATTAATGATTTGTCATCACTTAGTAATTAGTTCTCAATTATGTGTCGCCACGAGTGCCACAGAAGCAGCGAAAGTGGTGCGGAAAACGCTTCCGCCTCTACGCACTTTAGACAGTCAAAGTGCCCCCTGATTTTTTCTCCTCATTTCTATTACCCTGACCCTCCTTCCTGGTGTCCTTGGCTTTACTCGAGCTCGGCAGATGATCAGCAGGCCTTGGAGCTGGCCAAGTTTATTGCACCATGTAAACCAGCACGACTCCAAAACTACTGCGGAATACGCTCCCCTGATTAATCTATATGAGGACCGGTTGCTGCATGGAATACCATGTGATACAATGACGACAGGGATAGGCACCCAGAGCAGACGTCAAAGCTTGGTTTCAGGATACTGACAGCCAGAACATGGCTTCATAATAGTCGTTGTTAAAGCGCGGTTTGCGGAACCTCAGCTTTACAGCAAGAGCAGCCATTTCACCGTTTGTGATGCGATAATTTAATGCTGCTCTATTGAACCAACCGCAGAAAAATGCTGCGCTTCACCAATGAACCGGTTGAGAACAGTCGAGATTGTTCATTTATGTATGCCGAGCCAGTTTAGCAAAAACAGTACAGTGAGAGGGTGGGAAACGGGCAAGCGGGCTCCAAAAAATGCGAGGCTACCGCCTCTCCTGAGTTGTTTTCCTTCCTCCACGGCCGCCGCGGACTCAGATGAGCGCCATCATTGTGTTGCGCAGTGTTGCTAGATGCGTAACTTCCTCCACAGTTAAATACCTCTAAGGTGAAGTCGTTATCGCAGGGCGTCGAAATTGTATGATTTTATTCGGGCATATGTTTGAGGACTCTAGAGAAATTTTCCTGTAACTGCGAAAGAAATTAAAACTGTCAGAGATGTACTAATGACGCAAAAGTCACGCGCACATTACTTAATAGGAACTTGAATGGTGATTAGGCAGTGCCAGCGTTCGATCAGCTATCGTGTGCATGGCAAAGTATCCATTCTTTACTTTTACACTTGGTGGTGAGATAGGCCGATTAACTGTACATATTTTAACATTTTCATTTTTATTCATAATATCTTTTAATGTCTTTTTGCTGGTGACTCATCATATACCGTGAAATTAACAGTGACTCTGATATCGCTCTTCTTCAATCGTATATTGATCAGGCTCTAAAATGGACTAACACATGTAACATGGCACTAAACATAGAAAAGTACATGCGGGTTTCCCGTCCTAACACCACATTGCCTTCATATCGTCTTAATAATTGCAGCCTTGAGTCTGTGCCTTTTTATAAATATTTAGGTGTCTTCACTTCCCATAATCTTTCTTGGAAAGTACACATAGATTATATAAGCAACAACGCTAACCGCATGCTGGGCTACATACGCCGTAACTTTAATCTTTCTTTTAGATCTGCAAAACTGCTTCTGTACAAGTCGTTGGTTCGTAGTAAACTGTAATATGCTTAGTCTGTCTGGGACCCCTATCAAGAGACACTAATATATCAACTTTAGTCTATACAGAACCGTGCGGACCGTTTCATTCTCTCGGATTATCACCGTAAATCTAGTGTCAGTGCCTTGAAATCAAGCTTACCACTCCCACCACTTTCGCAACGTAGAAATATACTCCGCCTTTGTCTATTACATAAGATTTACTATGATAACCCTATTCTTAAGAGAAAATGTATAACGCCACCTTGCTACGTTTCAGCTCGGATCGATCATCGTCATAAAGCTGGTATTATTTCATGCCAAAGAAACCACTTTTACAACTCATTCATCCACAGCACAGCGGCACAATGGAATCACCTTCCCCGATCGATCGTCGAAATAGCTGAACATTCTGTGTTTAAATCAGCTTTAACTTACCTGATGCTAACATAGTACATGTAATTCTTGCGCACCGCCGCTTATTTTTTTCAGCTCATATGGTGCTTCAAACAGACCTGGTCTTTTTTTATTTTTTTTCCTTCAGAAATTCTGCTGTTGAAGGGCAGGACTGAATATGTGCGCCAGCGTTTTCCTGCCATTCTCGACAATTCGCTCCCTGTGTTTGTTTTTTTTTTGCCTGGTATGCTTTACTTTTATTCTTTGCTCATAATTTCCTGTTAATGACTGCTAATTTGTTTGATTGTATTTGCTGTAACCTACTCATTTGCGGGAGCCATATTTTTGTTCACATTTTGTGTTACTAGTGACTGCTGTCCTTTTTTCATTTTGTCTATTGTACCGCACTCTCCTTTGAAATGCTCTCGGGGCCTGAGGGTACTGAAATAAATAAATAAATAAATAAATAAATAAATAAATAAATAAATAAATAAACTGTAAATGTGCATTTGTCATTGTGGCAGCATATGGTATAACACAGTTGAGTCCAATGAGAGATGTGGTAAATTCGGTAATTACACAAAGGCACTTGCTTTTCTTTCCTTATAAACTTCACCCCATCGAAGAACAGCTGTCATGAATCCTACAGTCAGTGCGTGGGTAAAATATTTGGATCCCGTACTACTGAGCCAGTTGTTTATTTCCGCTAACTAACCCATATTCATCGTGCTTTTCGTTTACATCAATATAACTGCACATATCTTATCGGGTGCAGACAACATCACAGTTCTCGAAGCCGTTTCCAGTGGAGAAAGACATCGGTTTGCGCCCCACAGAACGCCTCCACTGTGGTGCACAGTCCGCAGCCAACTGTCCAGGCTGCCTCTGCTGCGTCGTGACGGCCGAGTTGGGGCAGCTGGGAGAGTGTCCGTTCGCGGTGCTGCCGCTGCCAGCCGCTTCCGTAAGTGGCATCTCACGGACGCCTGCGCATGCTGTCGTCCCTATTCTTTGCTCATAATTTCCTGTTAATCACTGCTAATTTGTTTGATATGTATTTGCTGTAACCTACTCATTTGCGCGAGCGATATTTTTGTTCACATTTTGTGTTACTAATGACTGCTGTTCTTTTCTCATTTTGTCTATTGTACCCCACTCCCCTCTGTAATGCCGTCGGGCCCAGAGGGTACTGAAATTAGTAAATAAATAAATAAACTGTAAATGTGCATTTGTCATTGTGGCAGCATATGGTATAACGCAGTTGAGGCCAATTAGAGATGTCGTAAATTCGGTAATTATACAAAGGCACTTGCTTGTCTTTCCTCATGAACTTCACCCCATCGATGAACAGCGATCATGAATCATGCAGTCAGTGCGTGAGTGCAATATTAGCACCCCGTTCTGCTGACCAGTTGTTTATCTCCAGTTACGAACCCATATTCATCGTGGTTTTCGTTGATCTCAATATTATTGCTCACGTCTTATCGGGTGCAGCCGACATCACAATCCTCAAACGCGTTTCCAGTGGACAAAGACATCGGCTTGCGCCCCACGCAACCCCGCCTGTGTGGTACAGAGTCCACAGCCAATGGCCGCTGCTACCGCTTCGTCGTTACGGCGGAGTTGGGGGAGCTAGGAGAGTACTGAGCCGCGGTGCTGCTGCTGCCGCTACCAGCCGCTTTCGTAAGTGGCATCTCACAGACACCTGTGCATTATATCATGCCTCGCAGTTGTTCAGCTGACAACGCAACATCAAACGTGATCCTTGACGGTACACCAAACGTGTTTTCGTGGCGTGAAGTATTATGCGAGTCATGGTGAAAACTGATGGTACCCGCAGTGCAACAAATGTGGAAGGTGATGTGTGCCAGGTAAACATTGCTTTGGTGGCTAATTTTGTACACCGAGCAGTATGAAGGGAACATGATGTCCGCGAAGCATCAGTTCTTAAATGCGTTACTATGCCATAAAAACGAAAAAAAATTGCTTTTCGAAGCCCTATTGTGTTTATACCCGCAATACTGGGTGCCTTTGCTGTTTAGTAAGCAGTCACTTTAGGCGCAACAGTGTTTGTTGGGGAGCATAAATACCGAGCAATGACAATATATAGTGTAAAGCTTCTTCACCATCAGCAGCAGCCTTACTACGCCATGCAGGGAATTGACTCTCCCATGTCTGTCAAATTAACCCTGTCTATTGCCTGTTGCGTCCACCCTATCCTCGCGAACGTCTCAATCCGGCAACCGAAATTTTTGTCGCACGCTGCTACGCTTGCTTTATCTCGGAATCCAGCAGCTCTAAGTATACTTATTTTCCTACCACTTCCAGCACCTAGCTACCTACTGTGAACTGCTGTCTCTTGCGAGACTACGCGTAATTTTTTTAGACACATGGTTCTGCTTATGCCTGTCTAGCTAATTAACATGCTTTGCAGCATATCCTGAGTGGCTTAGTAAGGCAATGTCATCAGCGAACCGTAGAATACTTAGCTTTTCTCCAATAACTGTTATCCCCAAGTGCTCCCAATCTATAGGCCTCGGATCACTTCCTGTAAACCGGCAGTGAACCGGCGTGTCTCCCTACATAGCACGTTTCCTTGTTGGAATTGTATTGCTGACTGTGGGCTGTGGTAGCTGTGCTGTGGTTATAGATATCTTCCAATATTTTCACATGAGACTCTTGTACACCCTGATTTCGCAGTGCCTGCATGGTCGAAATTTCCACAGAGTCAAATGCTTTCTCGTATTCAATGAAGGGCACATAAAGGGGTTGGTTATACTCTGCGCATTTCTCTGTCGCCTGGCTGATAGTGGGAATTTAGCCTATTGCCTTGTCTCTTTTACGAAAGCCGGCCTGGTCATTTGGTTCATTAAAGCCAAAGGTTGTCCTTATTCTATTAGTGATTACCTGAGTAAATACCTTAAATACCTCGTAATTTTTCAACTCTTTGCCGTCTGCTTTGGTATCAATTAAGGTTATCTTAGCATTCCTTCAAGGTTCTTGTTCACAAGAGGCTATAAGCAATTGCGTATAAAGGGTGGCTAGTTCTTTTTCTTGAAAAATCTCTGTTCCGTCCTTCAACAGATCTGCTGTTTCCTGATCCCCATCAGGTGTGTCCTTCTTTGCATTGCTTCGCTTGCATTGTTTTGCTCTTTCTTTGCTGGCCGAAGGCTCCTTTGGTGTGCGCTACTGCCTCTACTAATAACGTTATGATTACATTCCCTGATGTATAGATTTCTGTAGAGCTCTTCGGCTACTTCACCTATATTATCATTATTGCTAATAAGGTTGCTATCTTTGTGTCTCTTCGCATGCATCTGGTTTTTACGTATGTTTAGTTTCCTCTTCACTGCTTTTAGGCTATCTCCGTCCTTTCGAGCAGGCTCGATTCAATCCATATTAAACGCCCTTATGCCGGCTACCTTGCGCTTCTCTATTAACTTTGATAACTCTGCTGGTTCTATTCTCTCAGTGGGGTTAGAGGCTTTCATTCTTTTTTTTTTTTTTTGATCAGATCTTTCGTCTCCTGAGATAGCTTGCCGGTATCCTGCCAAACCATCCTACCGCCTACTCTACTGGGCACTCTGTAAATACAGCTGCGAGATTATCGTTCACTGTTTGATCATTAGGGCTGTCTTCCTCAGCTAAAGCCGAATATCTGTTCTGCAGAGGTATGCCGAATTCACCTATTTTCCTTCTTACTGCTAAGTCGTTAATGAGCTTCTACTTCACTCGTTTCTTCCGTTCCCTCTTCAAGTATAAGCTAATTCGAGACCTTACTGTTCTGTAGTCGCTACAACGGCCCTTTCCGAGGACTTCCACATCCTCCTCATCCACATCAGCAAGGTTCGCGTCCACAAAATCCGACCTGGTAATCATGGCAACCGCCGTAGCGATGCGCGTTATATGTAGCGGCTTATCAGGAGTTCACTTTTACGATTAAACTTGCAGTGACGCAGGGACACCCGCTTGAGGTCGTCATTCTAATTTACTGCGCGCTTTTCTTATGGTGTTTTTCTTACGCTGCTTCGTTCCCAAAAGGTATCGTATTTGGCCCCATCTGTGAAGTTTCCCTGCAGGCGTTATTCGCCAGTAGCAACATGGAGTTCAGGGTTATGTGCCGTTCATTCGGACAGTCTTCTAAGTACATGGGTAAGAAGGGATATAAATCCAGATGACAGTGAATGGTGCAACGTGCCACCTGGCGCTCAAAAACAACGCAGTTTTATTTCTGAGTTTCTGAGGGAAGTCCGAAAGTAGGCTTTGCCACACGGCTGTACTGAATGACAGGCGTCCAAACAGGGTTCTCGCTGTACCCAGTCGCGCTTTGTCCAGTGCACCCTGCATTATTCGATGGCTACTTCATCATACCCAGAATAACCGTGTCGTTCATTATTCCAGGTTTCTCATGAGTTTTGAGCAACTGATACGTACAACGGCCGTATAGTGAGCGACACACCAGTGATCTGGAAATGCCACCCGTGGCTCATTGCGCATTCAATGAAACAGCCTCAATCTCATGCTTTGCGAGAAGGCTGCTTTCTATGAGTCGAAATCTGCGCCCTCTCAATACGTCCGTCGTGGGATGTCGGCGAATAGTGGTATAGAGACACCGAAGAAAATGTGATGTTTAAAAGCGCCATGATAGGACAAATTTCACGCATGCCCAACTTATTGCATTTAATTTCTAACCCGTTAAACTATAAAGCCTCGAAATTTTTTTTAAATCTTAGCGGAAGATATTTTTAATACGAATTTTTTCCCGTCGCTTGCTTACTGCTCACCGGTCTGGCAACCTTTGATCGTTGTCGTCACAAGGGCATACTTGCCCCGCGTCGTCTGCTGCGCGCTCTTGTCTGCGTTGAAGTGTTTGCGTGCACACCGTGAACTGCGGTCGTTCGGAGAACTTTTTGGCTAAGGGAAAACGCATCTTTCGTGTTTCCTTATCGGAAGCCGCCAGCATAGAACGCGAGCTTGGTGACAATTCGGAAAGCAGAGTTGCTCGTCGCGTCCGTTTTCCGATTTTTGAGGAAACAGATATTGATGGACCCCTTCCTTATTATTAACAATTTGAATCACTATATGCGTACGTTTTGGGTGTGGTCTTTTTTTGAGCAGTCAAGTGCGGCCGTGTGGGCAAGCGGCATGGGCCATCCACTCCTTTGCCGATGTGCGCCGCGAAGGGCGTGGCATTTTGTCGCTGGCTACTGTTGGTGTCGAGGGTTCAGGACAGGAGTGCCGCTGAGTGAAGAGGTAGATGGCGAAAGGAGAATAGGTTTATTTACATTTTACAATGGTGGTTACAAGTGAGACGCTTCTGCCGCATCCGTTGTCGAGTTTTATATCCTTCTTGTTCCCTAAAGTCCCTAGGTTGAGGACGCCCTTGCCGGAGTGGGAGGGGCCTAGAGCTTTCACCTGTGCGCACACACACGACACTGCACTCATGGTCACGCCCCTTCACATGTGGAGGCTGAGGGAAAGAAGGTTGTCGTCGAGGTAGCGTTGACGGCGGTAGGTGATGGCCTCCGGCCAGCCGAAGGTTTCTGCGGGTCACCGACATCTGTTGATCATCAAATGCCACCCGCCGCTCGAGGCCGGACGCGAGGTCACGAAAACGCCGAAAGTGGTTTCTCGTGCTTGGGTCGGAGATGAGGCCCCCCAGCTTGTCGCGGTGCTTGGCACACCAAAGAGCAACCGGAGACGAGACCCTTTGTTCCCTGGCACGGTCACGGCAAATGGGGAAGATAACGTTCGTCTCCCCGAGGCGGCGGCGGCGTTCCACACGTGCAGACACTTTGTGAAGGGGGTCTGGTTTTGTTCCTGCACTCCAACTGGGCAAACTCCGTAATTGAAGTCAGCTGGCACCTGGGTCCTCTCGGTGCGGGCGGTCCATGGCGGCAGGCCCGAAAGCAATCACCCTCAAGTCGCTCGCAGCCATACACAGTAGAAACAGGCGTGCTGGCGGCCACCCGGCGAGACTTGTTGTCGTCGTTCCTAATAACTCCTCCGCGGCCAGGAAAATCTCGATCGTGGTAGCCAGTGGTAGCCAGTCGTGGTAGCCAGTCGATCGTGGTGGCCAGTGGTAGCAATCCCTTGCCGAGGCGAGATTGGCTTGACTTGGGAATGGGAAGTCCTGCTCTTTTCTGCGAGCACCAAATAAATCCCCCCCAAACCTCTCACAATGGCAAACAGCGGCCGTTCCGGCCCCAGCAACAAAGCCCCACACGACGCGCAAGCACTCAGACTCTGCCCATGACCCACCAGGCTTATCACAACAAACATGGCAACCTAACAAATTTTTGATTCCAAGTGATTTCGCCATTTAAGTGATAGCATCATTGACCCTTGGGCAACAACCAAGTCAGAGCCGTGCATGAAATGGAAAGAGTAAACATACATAGAAAAAACATACATAGGTCCGCTAGTAATACCCAGATACTTATAAAAACTGGAGGACCTTCTTTTACTTTGGCCCTTCAGAATAGCCTGCTTAACCCATCGGCATTGCCATTCATTTTTCCTCTTTTACCTCACAGAGAAGTTGTATTCCTGAAGGATGAGGCTCCACCGCAGCAAGCGTCCGTTCTTTTGAGACATCTGCCGCAGCCACGTGAGTGGGCAGTGATCCGTCTCAAAAACGAATTTCGACCCGTATATGTAGCATGACAATTTTTGTGCTGCCCAGACTAAGCATGCGCATTCCTTTTCTGAGGCGCTGTAAGCTTCTTCCCGCAGCGTCAGTTTCCGGCTTGCGTACAGGATGGGATGCTCTTCATTGTCTTTCCCGACCTGACTCAATACAACACCCATTCCTCTATCACTAGCGTCGCACTGAACTACAAACTCTTTAGTGTAGTCAGGCGTCCGTAGTACGGGCCGTGAAATGAGCACTTTTTTTAGCTCCTGAAAGGCGCTCTCTTTCGGCTCATCCCAAAAAACCTTTTCGGGCTCTCCCTTCCGCAGTGCATCTGTCAGTGCGCTTGCTCGTTGAGAATAGCGAGGAATGTACCTCTGATAATACCCAACCAGCCCCAGAAAAGAGCGGATGTCTTTCTTTGTCCGAGGCGTTGGAAAGTCAGCTATGGGCTTAATGTTTAGTTCTGAAGGCTGCCGCGTTCCACGTCCTACAATGTGTCCAAGGTAGGTAACTTGGGAACAACAAAAACTACATTTCTCAGCCTTCAGTGTAAGGCCAGCGTCCCGCAACCTAGCCAACACGCTCCTCAGGTGCGAGATATGCTCCTCCCAGCTGTCGGAAAATATCGCTACATCGTCTAAGTATGGGACCGCAAAGCTTTCCATGTCTTTAAGCACAATATCCATCAATTTCGAGAAGCTATACGGCGCGTTCTTGAGGCCAAAACTTAAAACGAGAGGTCTGAAAGTCCCAATCGGCGAAATGAAGGCGGCGTAGCGGCTCGAGGCATCTGAGAGAGGGACCTGCCAATATCCCCTCACAAGATCTAACGTAGAGATGAACTGGGCCCCACTTACGCGCTCCACTCTCTCCTCAACATTAGGAATCGGATAGAGCTGGTCTCTGGTGATTCCATTCAGTTTTCTATAATCCACGCATGGACGAGGCTCTTTACCTGGTACTTCAACGAGGATCATGGGGGAAGTGTAATCACTTTCAGTTGGTTCGATGACCCCGATCTCAAGCATTCGCTTAATTTCTGCCTCCATTATCTGACGCTGACGTGGTGACATTCGATATGGTTTTGACCTGATTGGTTCAGTGGAGGTAAGCTCGATCTCATGAGTTATCAGGTCCGTTTTTCCTGGTTGACTGCTAAACATTCCCTTGAATTCACTTAAAAGTCCCTTAAGGTCATTTAGCTGCCCCTCTTTCAGCACATCGGTCCTCGCGGAACGCGCAAGAATCTCCTCGACGCCACATTCCGCATCGATGTCTTTTCCTATCTCAGGTAGATCAGCCTATACTTCGTCGGGCATGTTTAACATCATATTTACCACCTCCTCCCTTCCTACATAAGGTTTCATCAAATTACAATGATAGATGGTGACCTCATTTCTCTTTCCGGGCTTTTTCAGGGCGTAGTTGGTTTCCGACAGCCTGTGCTGAACTTCCACCGGCCCCTCCCACTGCACTTCCATCTTGTTTTTCCTGGATGGTCGCAAAATCATGACCTTATCGTCCGCCTGAAATGTTCGTTGCCTTGCATTTCGGTCATAATATAGCTTTGCCCCCTGCTGCGCCGCTTTCAGGTTTTCTTCTACGAGAGCACGCGTAGAACTAAGTCGGTCGAGCAATTCCAACACGTAACTCACGACTGTTTGGCTTTCGCCCGTTCCCTCCCAGAATTCTCGCAAAATCCGGAGAGGAGAACGTAGGGCTCTCCCATACACAAGTTCAGCGGGTGTGAACCCGGTCGCCTTATGGGGAACTGTTCTAAGCGCGAACAGCGTCGCCGGCAAACAGCTCTCCCAGTCTGTTTTCCGTTCATAGCACAACGCGCGCAGAACCCTTTTGAGCACGGAGTGCATTTTTTCGACACTGTTCGACTGGAGATGGTATACCGAACTGTGTATAAGCTTGATACCGCACCTCTTTAAAAAGGTGGTCGTTAAGGCGCTGGTGAACACGGTTCCCTGGTCAGCCTGAATTTCCGCGGGAAAACCGATTCGTGCAAAGGTACTGAGCAAAGCGTCCACTATTTCGGAAGAGCTTTGTTCTTTGAGGGGGACTGCTTCGGGAAATTTTGTTGCTGGGCACAGCATAGTAAGGATATACTTGTATCCTGATTTCGTTTGGGGTAGGGGCCCTACCGTGTCGATTACTAACCGCCGAAATGGTTCAGTGATCAGTGGAACCAATTTCAGTGGAGCTTTCCATTTGTCCCCTGGTTTCCCGACTCGTTGACATGCGTCACACGACTTCACGTACTTCTCAACGTCTTTGAAGCACCCTGGCCAGTAGCACTCCATTAAAAGTCGCTCTTTCGTTTTTTTGATCCCCAAGTGTCCCGACCAGCTGTTCCCATGACACAAACTCAGAAGGTCAGCCCGGTATTTTTCGGGAATTACTAGCTGATCAAAAGTCCTGCCTTTGCGATCTCGGTAGTGCCTGTAAAGCAGTCCACCTTTCTCGAGTAACGTGATGTTACGCCTAGCCACACCCTCTTCCGCGTTAGCATGCAGGCGCCCCAAACTATGATCGCTCTTTTGCTCTGCCTTTAGCATCTCTCTGTCAACTTCCAACAGCCGCTCAAAGCCGCGCGAAGTAGGAGACAATACCGACGCCCCGGCGGACTCTGTTTCCTGCGGTTCCCTTGGCGCTGCAGTTGCGCTTATGTTGCCCGATCTAGGGACAACCTCGTCCACTTGTTCAGCCATTAACCTTGGCTCCTCGATTTCAGGTTGTGCTCTGATTTCCCCCTCGCTCTGTCCCAGGTCCTGTGTTAACTGAGCTGCGAGCTGGCGGGTTTTCGAGCGCGTTAGTGCCTGTACTCTTCCTTCTCCAAAGAGCTGTCCTCTCTCACGCAACAGTCGGTCAGACCGATTTGAGAACAGATAAGGATATTCCAGCGGAAGAGTACTTGAGACGGCTGCCTCCGTCACCAGTTTCCCAAACGGACCTGAAATCTCAACCCTTGCCATAGGCAAGCAAACACTGTGCTCCTCCAACACCTGTTTAATCCACGTTACTTCTCCCGTGAAATCTTCAGGCGCAACATAGGATGGGTGCACTACATCCATCGTAGCCGCGCTATCCCTGAGCACTTTACACGGCTTGCCGTTCACCTCTAACTCATGAAGGTAGGGGCGAAGAAGTTCAAGGTTTTCATCGCTACCGTTTATGTAGGAAAACACCACTCGCGGGTTTCTACATCTCGCGGCGATATGCCCTGGTTCTTGGCAGTTGTAGCACCGCAACGGTTGCCTGGCCTCAAACTCCCTTTTCCGCGCCTTTTCTACCCCATCGTCCTTCGTTTGACTACCGCTCTTCTCTGGGGCCTTTTCGGCCACCTTTCTCTGCGTTGCACCCTGCCCCGCGTTTCCATTTAGAGCCGGCCTTCTTGAGGAAAAATACTTTCTCGAGGTACTTCCTTTTTCCGACTGCCCTTCCTCCGCAATCGCCTTTCTCCGTATCGAGAATTCGTCTGCGAGTTGAGCTGCTCGCTCAACAGTCTCCACCTTTTCCTTGTCCTGCACCCAGAATTTTACGGACGGCGGGATGCTGCGGAAAAACTGTTCCAGGCAGACGCACTCGACCACCTTGTCCTTACTTTCGTACACGCCTGCCCCCTTAAGCCACTCCACTAAATAGCTTTTCAATGTGTACGCAAACTCCGCATAATCCTCGCTGATTTTTTTTGTTGCTTCCCTAAAACGCTGCCGAAACGCCTCCTCTGAAAGGCGGTATTTCTTCAGTAGAGCCGATTTCACTTTTTCATAGCTGTCCGCATCCTGTTCGCTTAGCCTGGCGATCACATTAGCCGCCTCGCACAAGTTCTCGGCGATTTTGCTCTTTTGGCAAGCCCTTTCATAGTTAACTAGGTACAGACCGATGTCTTCACCCATTTTGTAGGGATACATCCAATTGTCTGTACGGTGAGGTTCCACCCTGTTTAATCGATCAACAATGCCTGCTCCCCCATTTTGAGCTGCCAGACGCTGGCTTTCAATTTGGAGCTCCATCATTTTCAGCTGTCTCTGTTCTGCGGCTGTCTTTTCTTTTTTTTCATCCTCTGATTTCTGTTTTTCTGCTTCTTGCCTTTCTAACTCTTTTTTGACCATTTCCCACGCAATTTGGATATCTTCTTCGTCCGCCTCACTATTTTTGATTGCTTTTATGATTTCTATTTTCTTCATTCCTGCCTCCACTTCCACTCCCAACTCTTCACACAACAGCAGCAGCTCGTCTTTGACTACCCTCTTGAGGTCCATGATCGCTGTCCTAAATGGTGGCCCTGCCTGCTCACTAATGGTTCTGTGCAAACTACCACTGTGCTACAGACACCCGATTACCAGCAGTTCAAACTTTTAACCCAGAGTTTAAAGCCTGGTGAATCTTAGAGCAAAGACAAAGCGCTCACCCATACACGCAGAGCGATGTCACCCGGTCCATCCCAAGCGCTGCCAGCCAGTTGTTGGTGTCGAGGGTTCAGGACAGGAGTGCCGCTGAGCGAAGAGGTAGATGGCGAAAGGAGAATAGGTTTATTTACATTTTACAATGGTGGTTAGAAGTGAGACGCTTCTGCCGCATCCGTTGTCGAGTTTTATATCCTTCTTGTTCCCTAAAGTCCCTAGGTTGAGGACGCCCTTGCCGGAGTGGGAGGGGCCTAGAGCTTTCACCTGTGCGCACACACACGACACTGCACTCATGGTCACGCCCCTTCACATGTGGAGGCTGAGGGAAAGAAGGTTGTCGTCGAGGTAGCGTTGACGGCGGTAGGTGATGGCCTCCGGCCAGCCGAAGGTTTCTGCGGGTCACCGACATCTGTTGATCATCAAATGCCACCCGCCGCTCGAGGCCGGACGCGAGGTCACGAAAACGCCGAAAGTGGTTTCTCGTGCTTGGGTCGGAGATGAGGCCCCCCAGCTTGTCGCGGTGCTTGGCACACCAAAGAGCAACCGGAGACGAGACCCTTTGTTCCCTGGCACGGTCACGGCAAATGGGGAAGATAACGTTCGTCTCCCCGAGGCGGCGGCGGCGTTCCACACGTGCAGACACTTTGTGAAGGGGGTCTGGTTTTGTTCCTGCACTCCAACTGGGCAAACTCCGTAATTGAAGTCAGCTGGCGCCTGGGTCCTCTCGGTGCGGGCGGTCCATGGCGGCAGGCCCGAAAGCAATCACCCTCAAGTCGCTCGCAGCCATACACAGTAGAAACAGGCGTGCTGGCGGCCACCCGGCGAGACTTGTTGTCGTCGTTCCTAATACTACCAAGTTCTTGGCCGCTATTCGTCGGCTCGATAATTAAACTCAAATTACCACAAAGTGGCGATATAGTAAGCTTGTGGCACGAAAAGAGCAGAGTGCCCAATGCTACTGCTTCTCCGCTGCATGTGTGCGTATATAAGTCGAACATACATTGCTTTCGGATCATAGAACCCTTCTGCAGGAACCAAGCCGCTGGAAATACTCAACGAGACTCGAATGTTTCACTGCTCGCCACGACGAATATTCGCCGCTTTCTTAATGAACACTTCAAGATAGTAGCACACAATTTAGCGTTTCCTATGCGTGCGCCCTGTTTTCCAAGAATGCGACGATTACGACAGCTGCGGGCCCGCGCTGATCTTACAGCACTGCTTGTTCGCTTGGCATAAAATGCAAGTGGGCTCTCCTTATTCTAAATATTATCTACTGTTGATCACAAATTGTAGTTTTACTCATTTACACACTACGATCATACTGCAAACAGCGCCTATGATGCTATTGCCAGCTTGGGAAACACTTCGAGTTGGACCGGCGCTTCCCGCTAACTGTATCTGCTTCCTCTCATGTCGCTAATACCTGATTTTTAATTGCTTCACCCAAAAATACGTTTGTACACTGCTTGCATTAATGAAAACCGCCAAATTTTTTGTCCACATGGAGCCGACACCGGCGACTGCTGCGTGCTTTCGTCAGCACATGCTCTGCAGACCGGGTCGCATCGGCACTGCTCCTTATTATACGCGCTCCTGCGATGTAGGCAGTCGTCGCTTTCAGGTCACTGTAGCCAAAACTGCGCTGGGGCGCTATGCTGGAAGGCCCGAGTTTGCTGAAACTCGGAATCTTCCCGAGCTCTGGCGACGCCCTCAGAAGAGTGAACTAATGGTAGCAAGACAAAATCCCACCCTCGTCACGCCTCAAACTTCATTGGGTTATCTGGATATATTCCGTGCTTTATCATCACATCGGCGCCACCTCATGTGCTTCTTGGGCGGTCTACAAAGAACGGGTCACGTGAGCCAACCGCCGGTGCACTTTTCATTTGTGTGTCGCTCCACCAAGTGCACTGCGTGTGCAATTAGACAAACGAGGTTTGTTGAATTTTATAATGCACTTAATACACCTTTATAAGCATTTTATAGTCTGCAAGATTTGGATTTAAAGCGCTTTGGAGTGATTTATGCATTACTAAATTTTGCTTTGTACCGCCAGGGAACGCTACCAACGCCCGTCATCAGCTGACCGCCAATGGCGACGAGGTACATGTGGAACGCTGTGAAGGCTACGGAAGTAGTCCGCAAAAAAAAATAAAGAGAGGTGTATCACTCCGCGCTGTTCTGTGGCCGTGTGGTCTAACGCGTCGCTCCGGAGAGTCGACAGGCAATGGGAGCGCGTGGGTTCAAATCCCGCATGGTGAAACTTTTTTATCTCACATTTTTTTTCACCGCCAGTTGAATTTCGCGTGACTTGAATGAGAAAACTCGTTTTATTCAGAATCGCTTGAATATTATGCCGTGTTCTGAAATGAACTGCATGCATCTGTTCATTTCATGCATACCGCGTTAATGTGAGCTGTCCGAAATTCGTTGTTAATGTCGCTCGCACCGCCTTTTGGTCAGCAGTGGCGGTTATCTTCCTGATTCTGCAGCATTGTGACTATACTTTTTAGATGCAAGTGAGAGGTTTGTGCGAAAGATGACATTCACTCGTCGGATTTAATTAATTAGCACAGTGGTGAGGGCTCTGCAGTGGCCCGATTAACAAGTGGCCGTCTGCAACTTTCGATTTCGCCGTTGCCGAGGAGCCCACTTTTTTTTGTGGGCCTCTCTTATAAAGGCCCCCTGCCCACCCGCGGCCAGCAGACACTCTCTACCTCACTTTGAGCGAGCCTCCTCTCCTTCCATTCCCTCCTCGAAATTTTTCTTTCCCGCTCCTCGTCGAGTAGGCTCGGCAAGGCAAAATCACCCCTTCGTTCTCCGGTGTAAGCCGGAGGCGTGGTGTCTGTGGAGTGCGTCACAGGGCGACGTCATGGCCCCGCCTTCAATAGAATTCTTTTCTTGGTTTTTGCATTTTCTCCGCACACTGAACGACCGAGAGGCGCGATCGGCTCGACCACCTAGACTTGTTAGCGAGCGCATCCTTTCATACATCTGTTTGTCATTCCCAGTTAACGAGCCACCTTTTCATTTTCTTTTAGGCCTCCCCACCGTTTCACGAGCGGAGGGGCGGAAGTCGGTTGTGTTCGAAACACACGGCGAAGCGCGGACCCGGCAACCGCCCGTTTGCTTTTCTCCATGCGTGTTTGTGTTCTGTGTGTTTGTGTCTTTTCTCCGCTCCAAAGCATATGTCATTCATTGGAGTCAAGGCGTACGCAAGATGCACGAAAGATAAGCGGTATGTGTGCGGAGCGGTAAAGTGGGCGAGCGAGGGAAAGGCTCTGCTGCACTACTAATTAAAACCTTGTTTTGGGGGGCTCGCATAGAAGAAAAGAAACTGAGAAGGGAGCGCGCACGCAGAGCGTCTCGTGACGGGATCACGGCGGGGGGGGGGGGGGGGGGGGGGGGGGGGGGCGAGCCAACTCCCTCAGTTTTACTGTTTTTTTACTTTTTATGGCTAGGGTTCAAGGCTGTCGCCGCACGCTCCCTCCGCAGTTTTTTTTTTTTTGTTCCTTCATGCGGGTTTGTAGGCATGAGCCAGTACAGAAGGCGCTGCGGAAAGCGTTGTGCAGACGACGCGACGCCAAGGCTACGCCCAACCTTCTCCCGTCAGTCAGAACGATGCACCAATGGAGTGCCTTTAGCGAAAGTAGCCCCCCTTGACGTCAGCGGGGTGCAGAGTAGTGGGCCGGGCCCGTTTTTGAAGGAAGGAAAGAACGAACGGGCTTTGATTTGAATTTTCGCAGCTTTTCGGGGCGCGCATGGCTCTAGTATTTTGCAGAGGTTATCTTCGATGCCTCATCTATGCAGTGGGCTTGTTTTTCAAAAATATCCGGACCCTGGTCAGTGGCCCTTTAAGGCACCTGGCATGTTATGAATTGTTCTGTGGCACCGGTTAGCGGCTGATCCAGTCTTCGCCAAAAGAGTCTGGGACCGACTTTAGCACTGTGCTGTAGAGTAGCCGAAAGGACTTGGCGAGAACAATTATTTTTTACTGATTGCAATGTTCAATGCATAATGTGCCTTCCTCGTGAAATAGTTGGCCTTCACCATGTCAGGGCTGGACTTCGAAGGGGCCTTTACGCCAATGTAGGTGCCGTGGACGCATCCCACGACGTCTGTGATGCCGCCGCGCAGAAGGAAACGCTCCTCAAGATACGCCCGCTCGGCCGCAGTCGTGGGCAAAGCGAGCCACCGCTTCTGCACAGCCGCGTCGATAAGCGCGTCGGAGACGTCCCTCACACAGCAGCTCTCAGTGCTTTATTGGCGTCCAATAAAGCGGTCTGCGCCGACGCTCCCCTGGAAGCTCCCGGTCGCGAACAACCGGAGGGCGCAGAGGACTTGCTCTTCGACCGAAAGCGAATGAAGCCCGGTACGCACTCTCCGCAGGCGTGGGTCGTCGCCTAACTATTTACACAACCATCGCACCGATTTTTTGGAGAGGCGAAAATGTCGCTGAAATTGGTCGTCGGCCACGGCAGTAAACGGGTCCAGCCAGCCGTACTGACATTTGCCGTCAGAGGAAGCGATTACTCAGGCCCCAGGCTGCTGCTGCTGCCGCCATGACAGTCCCGAGATGAATTCGGGGCAATTCACCGTTGACGAGTTTAGCTCCGAGTTCACCTGTCAATCAAAACCATTGGTCACGCCCCCGGCGTGCCGTACATAAATTATAGGCGTACGCGCTATCGGTGGCCACTCCCAACATCCCTGCCGGCTACAGGTATGCTGCGCGGTTGTGGTGATTGCTGACAGACATCGACGATGTTGACCATCGAAATATAACAGGCAAAACGGACGTCATCGCTGATAAATCTAAGCACCTCAGCGAAGGACAGGCAACGTGGCGAAAGCCGCCGATTTTTTCGCTCGCATACCAAGATTGCACAACACTATAGCCTGTTGCAACCACGTAAGACACAGCACAACGCTGAAGGCGCGTCACACCTGCTTGCAAGGCGTCAAACACGGAGCACGACGACGAACCGGTGCTTGGAGCACGTCCTACTCCAACAACATCGCATCACAGGTGTTTGGCTTGGCCGTCCTTTCATCGGTGATAAAGCTCAGGATCAACGTGTCAAACACATCTGGGATCGACAAAGACCCAGTGTTTGTAATTTCCAGCACGCAAGCACTGCGTACTTCACAACCGTAACACCTTTCTCTGTTATAAGTCCGATGCCATTATTATAAACAGGATCCCTCACCTGCCCGAATGATATTAATGCTATGTCCCGGCGGTATACAACGGCGATCGACGATAGTGACCAAACCATTCCGCAAAACCTTGAAGTGCGCGACGTTAACAAATACTACGCAGATACGCGCGCCACCCTCTTCACAGCTTTTAGTCAGCGTCTGATCACATAGGATGAGTTGTGTCGCTGGGTAGCACGCTCTTCGCATCCGCAGTGCACTAAAGAGGCGTCACACACAACAGGCATACGTAATGAATCAGTGAATACAGCCAAACAGCAATTTTTTTTCTCACAGCGCATCACAGCCGCTCGCACGACCAATTTCTACCGCTGAGATTCGCCAAGAGCGTACTAAAAGCAATGGTTGGCCATAGCGGAGTGCGGCAGCGGCCGTAGCAGCGGAGAGCTCCACCTGAGGTCACTGCAGAGAGCAGCAGTGACGCGGGGGTGCAGTGAAATTCAGTTTTTTGCTTTTGTTTATTATGCAAGCCAGAAGATGCATGACTGTTATATTTTGATATACGACACAATAAAATATATTATCGCAATGGCCGAAAAATAAGGAAGATTCAGCGTGTAGTAGTTGCCCAGTCTTTCCAGTCGAAGGCAGCGCTGCCGGCGGCGTGTCAGCGCAGGGGTCTCTCGTTTTCGACACGGTGGGTTGCCGCTCTAGTTCGTATGCAAGCCACGCGGCAAGCAATGGCCTCACTATCGCCTCTAGCGGCAGAAAGTGTCAAATCTTTGTTAATTTCCTAAAGCTATGCTTTTCAACAACGCTTCATTGGATTCAGATTTTAAAATACATTTGGAAATTAACAAAATGTTCATAATGTTATCTGTTGCCTTTTAACGTATTCGAGAGAAGAGAAAGGGTTGATACAGGAGTGCACCTAGTGCGCACTGTTCGTCTTCGGAAATGGAGAGACAGAGGGCCTGAAAGAGAAGACACGCCTTATGCACGCCTTTGACGCGCCCGAAAAGGCGTGTCAATCAGCTAGCGGCGAGTGTGCAGATAGATAGCAGAGAAGTCACGATTTCGCGATTGCTGATATGGCGCTGATAACTTCAGGTAGCGCTGCGGCCTGGTATTGCGCAGTGTATTGTGTTTGAAGTGTGAAACAGGCGCGTAGGGTGCGCTTGTATCGCCTTTACGTGGCTTTATCTCTACATTTTATTGTCCGCTGCCTACGCACGTTCCGCGCTATCTTCGTTCACTGACTGCCGTCATCGCAAACTCGGATGAAACTCGGGCGAGCGCCAAACTCGGGCCTTCCGGCATAGCGCCCCTGGACGGCTTTTTGCATGCGCAAAAAGTTGTGAATTTGCTCTCTGCAATCGCTAAAATCGCGCACACGATTCCCGAGGACACTCTAGCCCTCGTCACAAAAGGGGCCGACAATCAACCGTCCACTGAAATTCAAAAATCATGAAAAAGTTCACCCCCGGGTAAAATTAAAGTGTGAAGGCGTGCAAAGCAGCCGGTCGTTTAGCTTTTTTTCGACGCGGATGAGATAAAGACAAGCCAAGGCGACGGCGGCGAGCGACGAGTGGCATTGTCATGCAGCGTTTTTTTGCCCTTGTCGCTTGCCTGACCGTTCGGTGCGCACGCACCGACTGGAAGCGCATCTTCTCTGGTGCACGCACTTCGCGCATGTCACCGTGGCCCAACAAGTTTAAGAATTATTAAGTTTACTGAATGTCATACCAAGAAGCCCCTCACGAGTCACAACACTGTTCTGGTTCCCATTAAGCTCACTCGTTACACTACTACGATCCGCGGTCGCTGGTCGTGCTGGCGGCGCCGTCGGCCTAGCGTGACAGACCGGTGCGTCAGCGACGGCATTTGCCTACCGGCCAGCCCACGGAACACCGATCTCGTCGCGTCGGCCTAGTGTGAGCGGGCCCTATCTATGGCGAAGAAAAACTGCTTCAGTGTTATCGCTTTTGCAGCACCAGTCACTCATATATGAGAGTCGACTGCAGCTTATATCGGCCGCGAAGGTACAGGGGACGAGAGACCTCGCTGCGTTCATTGCAGTTAGGATAGCAGACGGCGGTGCTCTTTGTATGCCTTTGTGACGTCACGAGAGCATACATTATGGCGGTCGCTGCCGGTGAGAGGATTTTCCTGGTCTAAATTTTGATCGCATTTTTTTGTATTATGCAGCGTATCCAGGGCACTCAAATTTAGAAATAGAACCATACGCCCTTGCAATAGTTAATTATGTATAAAAGTTCTATATGAAGAACACACCTTTAATTACATCGATAAATTATCCTGCACATATCAAATAGGCTATATAAATGAAAACCGAGGCTTTTATTAACCAGAAAACTTTGAAAAATACAGTGTTATTTTTATCCTCGGTAGTTTCCGCGCGCAAATGAGAGGCGCAAAAGTTATTTCCGCATCCCTGAGTCTAGGCGACTCTGGTGTTCCTTCTAAACGCGGTGAGAATGGAGTCATTTATCGATCTTGGCGTCACAGGTTTGCATCGGGTGGCAAAAAAATAAAAATTCAATCGAGCTTTTTCGGCAATCAGTGCGTGTTTTTCTGCCGGACGAATATCAAAATTGCCGTAAAACGGCACCAGATCGGCTTTTACTAAGACCTAGAATGGGATAGAGTGCCTTTTTGAAGCGCAAAGAGCTCACGCTAGAGCCTTTGCCTCTGCATTGTATACAGCGACGAGGCGAAGAAAACCGAATTTTTAAAAGGCGCGTAATATTTTCTTCGCCGTGTCTGTTTTTGATTGTTTGACTAATATTTCTAAACTATCAATAGAGCTGCAAGCATCGCCTGCTTATCACACCCACTATTTAACGGTCGCATGGAGTGCTGTAAAAAATAACGGCAAGATGCAAAGGAGCGAACGTGCTCGCATACTGAAGAATACTTTCGTTCCGCGAGGGCAGAATATGCACTATCTAAGAATGTAAGTGACGAAAGCTGTTGCGTTGTGGCACTACTCTAGAGTGCAACTGAAGGAGCGCAGACGGCATTTCCGAGGGTGGCTCACTCCGACCGGAACTATACTTCAGAGTATCACTTTGTTTAGACGGAAACGAACCTCAAAGATCAATGGCGAAAAATAAGCTGTGTCGAACACGATTTCTTAGTGAATGTAGTCGGGGTCCCTGCGTTGATTCACCACTGCCATTCACTCTCTTTTTCTCTTTTGCAGTCTCCTGGCACGGAAGTTTGGGGCCATCCTGAACTTGCTCGACGTGTCCTCGTGCGCCGCAGGGGAAGCTGGCGGCAGTTTCAGTTTGATATATTGGTGTTTTTTCGATATTATTGAATTGGATGTGATTATGAGTAGTGTTGTAATTTATTAAATCAAAGGAATGTATAAGCCGTCTCTTCATTCCTTCCGCGGCCTAGACGCACTCTGCGAGTACTTATATGCCGTTGTTCTCAGATTGTTCACTCACACAAAGCGATTAAAAGCAGCTGTAGAATAGTCCTAATTTTACTGCGAGAGGTCACAAGATAGACTTAGTGCATAACACACAAGGTGGCAAAAATTCAGTTGATGGACGGTGACGTAAAGTCAACGTTGACAGTTTCTCCACAATACGTACCACTAGTCCATATAATAAACAGGCGGTATGCTTTCGACACCAGTCACTTCAAACAAAAACGACTACCAAGGGGAGGTTGACGGTGATAATTATGTCGCTCAACCAGTTAGTGCGGCAGTTTTTGATTAGGACGCCGTACGCCAGCGGGCGCGCTGTTTATCCCATGTGCAGTTTGTTATTGCAGTTATTGTCCTCCTGGCTGCATTTTCGTCCTTTTGCTTATTTTGACAAGGAAAAAAGTTCATATATTAATCAAATGGTTGCCCGTATTTAAAGGACTGTGTTCGAATGCAGCATCTCAAATCATAGTCTTCTGTCACCTAAAGCATGCTTCGTAACTTCTCTGACTCAAAAGTTGCTGGTGGTACACTGGAGGACGGTGCATCTGCCCCGTATTAGGAAAAAAAAAAACGAATGTCATTCTTATACTAAAACCAGGCAGACCGATGAATTACCTGCGAAAGCAATATCCGTACCTACGCCATGGTACAGCTGGTAGTGTAGCTGGTGGTGGTGCTTGTGGTTAGACTTGTGGTGATGCATCGCTTATACAATCCAATCCAATCCACTCCATTCCATTCCAATCCAATCCAATCCACTCCACTCCACTCCACTCCACTCCACTCCAATCCAATGCAAACCAATACAACCCAATCCAATTCATTCCTATCCAATCCAATCTAATGTAATCTAATCTAATCTAATCTAATCCATTCCAATCCAGTCCAATCCAGTCCAATCCAGTCCAATCCAGTCCAATCCAATCTAATCTAATCCAATCTAATGCAATCAAGATGAAACGAAGGTCAATGGTGGTCACCGCCGCGGCACGATGGTGGTCACCGCCGCGGCACGGCAAAGGCGTGGAAGTGCAAGTAGCATTGCTTTCGCAATAAAATACGGAGAGAATGGTGATACAGTGCTCCTCTCCTGGAGGGACATCAATAACCCTTAACACGGTCATACATGTTATACATGTATAACAGTATAACACAGTCATCTGGCCCCAAAACTCAATATCTTCAGCAAGCATGTGTGTTGCCAAGACGTTGCTGCACGACTACCCCAGCGCTGCCCAAATACACGTTGTTAATGCAAAAGCATTTCTAGGATATGCGGAGGGGTCGTTTTAATAAAATGTGTCTGCAAAATGTGTGCGGGGGAGTAGTGGCGTTCTCAGGAAAGGTAGCATCAAACGAGTAGCTGTAATCGAAAGAGGATGACGGTAGGATGCTGAGCAAAAAAAAAAAATCGATAGGACGATTATTTATTTAGAAGAGAAAATGTCGAAAAAACGTTGAAATAGCGCGGACTTCGATATAGTGAGTGGAAGAGAAAACATCCTTGGACGGCGAAATAGTACAGAAAAAAGGCAAATGAGTGAAAATGAAGTTTGAAATGAATTGAAATGAATTTTATGAGTGATACTTAATCGAAGAAAAAGATTTATTGACTTACATTAATTAACTATAAGCAAAAACCATTGCACGTTGAATAAGCTTAACGGTAATATATTAAGTTGACGAGAAAGCAACCACCACGTGAAATTTGAAAAAAGCAAAATTGTTCAGATCACAGAAGTTATAATCAGAGTACTTAAATCAGCCTTTAATTAAAGCATAAGAAAATTAAGCTAATTCAGTAGTTACATTAATAAACAAAAAGAAAATGATGAACAGAGGCAAAGAGAGGCGAGGAGTGCCGAGGAGGCGTCAATGCCTTCGCATTCTCCCAAGGCGGGTCGCCGCAGTGATCTCTAATTTTTGTGGGCGTGGCCATAAACGGTCCTTCGGCAATGTCTCCCACAGCGCAATCCTAGCCATCCTTCCAGAGACCGATCCAGGTGTCCGACTACTCAACTAACATAAAACTTCCTTTCCGATCGTTTACTAAAACGCACATACCTGAATAATCGGATCTTACTGCCGGTCCCCATAAAACGGGGCACAACTTGACGCTCCATTATATCCGCCACGTTGTTTAGCTTGGTGATGAAACCTCTTTGTCGCCGTTGCCCATGTACAAAACGGTATCTATAAAGATGAGATCATTATCTGCTGTGGCCATTGTAACCCAGGATTTAAAGAAAACTACCGTCCACCAAGGCTTCGAAGTAAATTTTTCAAGCCCAAGCTGCCAATGTGGTGCTCGAGTTCTCGCTGGGAAAATCAGACTACACTGTCATTTTCAACCACAAGAGGAGGGCGGAGAATGCCTTTAGCTCTGTCATTAAATTAGAAATTGTCAACCTGCCTATTTCACGCCAGGCACATGTTCGCATCCTTGGCTTCATTTAGTTACAGGGGAACAAAAGGAGGTGTACATGTCAATAATTCTCCTACAAATAAATACCCTCTCCCCCACATTCTTAAATGCATTACCCATACCAGCCAACGGACTTAATGAACACGACCTCCCCCAGATTGGCGAAGCTACCGTGGTCTAGCGAGTCATGTATCCTCCGAGACCACCACCTAACAAAACAGTCAACTCAGCAACATTCAAACAGCCATCCACAAGTGCTTACTCGTGCAGCTAGGTGTCCCGGTGAACGCATCTGGTTATGCTGCTTATCGTGATGCTCCGCACCACCGCTTGACCACATCCCGTCGAGGCCATGCCAAACTACAACACTTGGGAGGAGCATGTTGCGCCTCCAACAGATCCCTATTTGAGATCGCGGTGTCACTATCTACCGCGCCTCACCGTCCTGCCTATACACCGAAGCATGGATCTGCAGAGATATTCGGCACATCGATAAGAAGGAACATGTCGCCTCAGGACCCCATCACGCACCGCACAGATGCAACGCTAGGCCGCTCCAACGCTACAACTACCTCTGAACGCACCCACGATCAAGAAAGTCCATTAACACATTGACATTTCTGATCCGACCTCATCTGAAACGCAAGCAATCGCAGAATCGATTGCTTCACCACCGTCAACACAATAACATCATCACAGTTGGCATGGAATCCAGGACGACCTCCATTACTTCGCCACCTACATGCTCCCGACAGATATCCTGCCCAGCTAAACACTTACCTTTTCATCAGCCCCGCAGCCTGCACGTCCGTTCACCAGGCAAGAGAAAAAACAGACAGGCACGTGTCCTCGCTCGCGACACGTCTCCGCGACACCCCAGAACTCTGCAAGAAAAATTGTTTTGGAATGCGGAAGACGCACTGAAAAGGATCAGCCTCAACTCGGACAGAAAATACCCTCCCCTGCCTTTTCGTTGCATTGCTAGGCGTCGGTTATTTCACTGATTGTAGGAAGGGTCTTTAAATGATCTTCTAAATCATTCTCGTACCACCTTTCCTCTGCTTTACTCCCCCATTTTTCCGGAGCTCTAAATAAAACCACTGCATTATTTCGAGGTTTTCCTCTGTGTTCGAATACGTCATAGATTTGTTGCACGGCTCACATGAATGGCATTTAAACTTCTATTGAATCTTAAAGTGCGCCAAAACAGAACACAGTGAACACAGCCAACGCTCATGTTCCACGACTGGAGACGCGAAATGCAAATGAGACGCCAAAAGGTGCGAAAGCAGATTTTTGCGAAATCCTTCCAGTTGTTATGGAAAAATAAATTCAGTTTAATTCAATGCAATTGCAGTATTGAAATAAGTGCGTACCCAGAGACCTCCGGAATGCAAGGTGTCCCTGAAAAGTTTTACGTTAAGTATTCCTGCTGTAAACATTAATCTGCGTAGGTCTGGCTCTTATCCCGGAGCCATGTGCCTATTCTGCAACGAACCTGAACCGTTGGATAAGTTCTTTCTCTCCTGTCACCGTTTGGCCTCCCTGTGTTTTCTTAGAAACAAGTCTTGGAAATTCTTTTCAAAAATTGCGGCTAAGACTGTTCCCATTTTGCTCTCGTTCGGCGCTACTCACTTGGGATTCAGCAACGGGATAGTTCACTTCGCTATCCACAAATCCATGACTGCTTCTCAAAGGATTCACTGCTAGATCTACCCATTCCGCTCTCTTACTTTTCTTGTCGTTCCAACACTAATGTATTTGTTGATTGATCCTTGAGCCATTCTTGCCTTACCTATTATATTCTTTTTTTTCTTTACATAAAGCAGTTTCTTATGTATTTTTGACTCTTTAATGCGTCGCCCGTCCCTCACGTGGTTATGTGCCATTCTTCAAGAGCACAACATCTCTAGACTACTCCTCGAGCTGCTTGAGGCTTCCAACACACGCTATCTCTCTGTTTTTTTTAGAGCCACTCCTTCATGGGACATCGTAGAGCTATGTTCGTCCACCCAGGGCGTCCCGACCGGTCCGCTGCTCAGCTCCATCAGAATGGTTCCGAACTCCACCTCGCGATGCAGGATGATCTTGGACATTGAGGGGCGTGTAGCCCACCTTTGTAGTATCCATATCAATTTTTAGAATGTAGAAAATGCGGTTACTCTCGGCGCTTTGGCCCAACAAATTTTGGCTATTTAGACGAGTTACGTGCAGTAGAGAGGTTGCTTGGAGCCTTGGATGGCCGACTTCTAGAAAGAGCATGTATTTAGGTGCGACGTAGCCAAAAGGTATTTTGCCGCAGTGGGTTTCTGAGGCAAGGAGAAGCTTTTTGCGGCACTGTGACACCACTTTTGGCGGACTTCAAAAAGCAAACGAACCACGTTAATTAATTAAGCGGTTAACTAAATTCTAATGGTTAACTTTTTACTATTAGCGATAGGCACCTGACAGCAATTGAGACTTGCAGCCGGCCCTCACTAATAGCCATATCTGTCTTTATAACTGCGAAAACGCGGTCACCCTAGGCGCTGCGGTTCGACAAAATTTGGCTACATCGTGCTCAAGGATACATGCGCTTTCGAAAAGCATGCAGACAAAGCAACCCTTCAAGTTCACGTAACTAGAAGAAACAGCCAAATAGCACTCACTGAAGGAGACGAATAATCGGCGTCACGGGAGCGTCTCACCGGGAAACATGCAGACCAGCGTGAGGCCATGACGTCACGGAGATGCGGCGGCGCTGGCGTGCGCAGTGACTTACGTTGGGTAATCAAAAAACGCCATCACCCGCATTCGGTGGACCACGTTGCGTTTTTTTGAGCATAATTCACGGCATGCCGATAAATTGTGGTGCGGTTGGTTGAGTCGTAAGGCAGAATAAAGGAAGCTGCGTAAGTTTTCGCGCGTTTATGTCGGTCATAGAGGGAGCGAAAGCAATGGGCAGCGGCCGTGGAGGGGTACAAGTTCGGCGACGGATTGGCTTCGGGCCTAGCACTGCATTTCCGCTTTGAAATCTGATTTAGTTGGCGTCTCGTAATTGTCATGATTGCTAATCAGTCGTGCGGCGAACAGTGAAAGAACCATGCAATGTCTTTATCACGTTCGCGCAGAGTCATGTTGTGAGCTTGAGAAGGGTTGAAGCGATATTCCGTGTGCGTGCGATCTTAAGCTGTACGCGAGGGGATTCAGATGGCTCATCTCGATAAGCTCTCAATTCACTTGCACGATACCTTCATGCATTCTTCATGCAGTGAACTTCGTCAGCCCATTTGTCGGACTACGCACACCATCATTCATAGGTTACATCAATACTCACCGTTGCATCCTTAGTACCCACTTCATGGCTCCTGCGCGTCGCGTGAGCAGCCGCACGTGGTGAGAGCAGTTTCACGAATTTTAAAGGTACGACAGCCAGCCGATGTGACTTAAAAAAGCGCGAGTCTGTTGAGCTTTCACGCGAGATGACTACGCTGGAGGGCCGTCTCTGTTGACACGAGCAAATGATTTCTTTTCCGGGGGAGGTAGCTCTATATATGTAGAGAAGCGGGTTCACATGACGCAGCAATAAATATAATGGCGCAACAGGAAATAGCGCTCCGTATTTTACCTAGAGCCCATTTAGGTGCATCGAGTCTGTTGACAACGTTCTACCTGAAACTTTTCGATCGCGTCAGGACCCAATACTTGTATTAAATTTCCCTGGCAGGTGAATATATGTCCAGGGAGGAGATAAAATAAAAAGGCAGCAGTAGACTACATAACTTAACAGTTTTGTCCTTTCATGCTGCTGACCTCTACTCTTGACTAAAATATGAGGGACTGCGTTCGTAATACTCTAAATCCGAAATTTGTAGATAACCCTAAAAAAATAGACGTCGTCAGTAGTGTCTGGAGATAAATACTTTACGGAGTGTTTGAAGCATGAAATACTTTTAGCTCCCATTCTTGGAAAACTCGGGCGAATACCGTTTGTCACGGGTTCGGTGACTAGGCGACATCATCACCGAGTCCGGACAATGAGGGGGTGGCCGTTTGATGCCCGGCGTAGCCGGTAAGGAAACGTAGTGACTGAGACCGAGGCGTGTTAAGAGGTAACAACAACAAAACAACGTTTATAGCTTCGATTGAACAATGCGGCAGCTTTCACAGACCCGTAATTTACATTCTACAAAACAATTTCGGAAAGCACATAGCAGTAAACACACTGAATTAAGTTATACATTGAATATTTCTACACAGGTCAGAACACAAGTGAGAGGCCAATTAGATACAGTCGATCAAAATTCAGAAAGTGAACAAACATACAGTCAACCGAGAAGCGCGGCTGCAGTCCATCCGCAAACACGCAGTCAGTGCGGCCCCCGAAGGCGACGTTTGTCCAGGGCAGCTTGCGCTTTCGAGGATGCGGTGCGGCGGCTCGGAGCGTCGCCGCCGCGCGTTGCGATCGCGGAGGCCACGCTCGGAGACCCGGGAGTTCGCACGGCAGCGTTTCCACCGACGAGCGGACTGAAGTTCGTTGCCATACGGCCCCCTTTTAAAGCCCTCGGGCGCTAGCGGGCGAGCACTCGCGGCGCCCCAGCGTCGGCGTCGAAAAAACAGAACACCAAAAAGCGCAACAAGAGCACGTAGGCACCTACACTTTGAGTCTGCAAGGCCGCCATCTTGGAGGAGGAAAAAATTAACGCACAACTAAAAAGAAGCCCTAGGCTTCGACTCTCGATTCGGTGACCTCGGAAACGCTAACAAGTAAAACACAACCAAAAAGTCGGTCACGTACGCCGCAACTTCTTTCCTGCTAATGGTCAGCTCAAGACTTCGGCAGTATCGGGGTCGACCTTGAGCCGCCTCCGCTTTCGCAATGCGAAGGGGTTGTCTAAATAACTGAAAATGAGCGCATGTATTCGTTCTCTTCCCGAGACCCATACGCGCTACAGGAGACACAAAGAAACGCGGACGCATCAGTTTTATACAAACAAAAGTAATTTTCAGGCTGCCGCCACTTCTGCGACACCTTTCGAAGCTGAAACATGCCGTGAGGTCAAACTAGAAGAAGGGCATGAAGCCGAACTTATCGAAAACATTCGAAACTCTTCTCGTACAAATTCGGTGGAGCAGAAAAAATCTTTAACTAATAGCTAAGAGCGGGATTCGATCCTTCGGTGACGCATAAATCGATTTGATGATTCGGAGCGCCAGCCTGAATCCGCGAAGGAGAGCGATGTTCATAGAGGTCTAAACAGAACTCGGGATTTGAATCCAAATCGCCCAGCGAAACACACCAGTACGTTTCGCGAAGCAAGAAAACTGGCTCGGGATCGCAGATATGAATACGTCATTCGACCACTCGGCCATCACCCCAGCCCTTTGCGCCGAGCATTTAACTGGCATCCTCTCGTGTTGTGCTTTAGATATCATCGTCATCAACGCCTTTCATGACTTATTTTTCGGTTACACATTTTTGCAAAGAACGCTAAAAGAAAAATTCGGCAGCAAGACTTAAAACGGCTTGCATGTCGGAATGCGGAAGCATTACTGTTTATGGGTGCATTGACACACACACGCACACACGCACACACGCACACAGAAACATGCGCATGACGCCACCTACAACGCTGTACGACGAATGGTTGCATCACAATTTCGATACGAGTCTGGGACGGCATCATCTGAAAGTGCATACGTCGTCGGTTCAAATCCGTTTCGCAAGCTAGCCTCCAGCTTGGTTAGCACATGTAAGCGATAGGCAGAAAGTAGATTGAGGTTGAAAGTAACCTCGCCCGCTCCACTAAAATCGGAATTCGTACGACACTGCCCGGAATGCTGTACAACAAACAGTTGCGTCACAATTTTGATACCAATGTGAGGAAAACTATCGCCATTGTCTGAAGTGGCGTTGGTCGGCTTGCTGTGTTCGTCATACGACCCCTTGTCGACGTTCCCGTGTTTTCTTGCCAGATCTGGATCTTTATTGCGAAAGCAATACTACAACAGGTTTCGAGCCTTTAGCGTAGCGTGCTACGGTAGTTAAGCTTTACACCACGTGACCACTGACGTCATACCAGCGCGAGAGCTGGGCTACCAAGTCCACTGGAACTCTGAAAGTGCCGCAACCAGCGGGCGACGCGCGGGCAACATTGGGGTGTTGTTGCTAGAGGGGGTCCAGCGCTGCGAGCGCGTCGTCTGCTAGGCGAAGAAAGTCTCCCTTGCGGCCGCCTTGTTCATCGGTTTTGCGCAAAAATTAATCAATGAAAGTATTCATGACTTAGTGCTTAGATGAGGTGAGGGTTTACAAAAACCTTGAAAGCGTCGCACGTCAGCTGCGAAGCCTCTCGTATTCTTTAATCTCCGGGTGTGCGCTAACAACGCAAGAAGCAGGCATGTCCTATCGCTTCCGTGACGCTCGCAAATGCATGCTTTCGGTACCCGGAAAACTTTAAAGCCGGCAGGGTGCGTACATACCAGCGGGATATAGCAAAACGTTTACTATATCGGTTCACTTGGATGTCTCATGCGTATAAAACGTTCCCGGTGCGCTTACTGTTTCCTGCCGCCTGTACTTCCCTTCGTGTGGTCACTCGCCGGTCGGAGGCTTGTGGGAGGTAGTTGGGCGACCCCGAGGTCGACGAGGGGGCCAACGCTGTAACTGTACGGCCCCATAGCCCAGGGCCAGATAGATGTACAGGGCTAATTCTGTTATAGCCTTGTGTAATCATTCCAATCTATATACCTATTATATAAATACACAGGTTCCAAATGGTTACATTTTTCTTACATTTTTTTCCTTTTATATATTCTTCGGTTACCTTGTAAGTGCGTTTTTGCTTATGTGTATATATAACCAATTTTGAACAGTTGCATGTATTCCCCCTATTTAATGCCCGAAAGGGCCCTTAGGGTAAATAAATGAAATGAAATGAAAATAAAATACTTTCGCGACTGCTTATTGGCGAGGGAGGAGGAGATGGTGAGGGGTGTAGCCTGCTGGCAAAAGAAACTCAAACTCGAGGAGATCGTTTGGGGAATAAACGCGCATCTTAGCATGCGGACGCGCTGTGGCTGTATTTCGATGGAGGCGAAATACAAAAACCTCCCGTGTGCCAGTGTGCAGTGCGATGTAAGTATACGCTAAATAACTCCAGGTGGCATAAATTCCCCCACTGCGCTCCACTTCGGCACCTCTCATAGCTAACGTGTCACTTCGGGACGTTAAACTCCGCAATTTATTATTTTTTATTTAAGCCTCATTAGCCAATATCGATGACCAGCAGGGAAGAAAAATCTGGTAAAGCCACGTCTCCGAAACACATTTATGGCTGTCACACGCACACAAACACAGACAAACGACGCACAGAGACACACACACAGATACACGCGGTGCACAAGGACACGCGGGCACACAGATACGCACGCAGACACACGCACTGACAGAGACACGCATACACAGAATCACGCGCGCACACAGACACGCATGCGCGCAGCACACATGCGCGCACACAGAGACAGGCGCGTGGACACACGCGCGCGCGCGCACAGAGACACCCATACGCACGCATACGCACGCGTGCTCAGATAGACACACGGACACAGACGCGATACTGAACGTTCTACTTCGTAAAACACGCCGTCCAACCACCTCGGGAGCACTGCGCCTATGGCGGCGCCTAATCATGTGATCGCAACTGGCCAATAGGCGGCGCGGCGGCAAATAGAAAACAGCTGCGGTACTTTCAGAGTTCCAGTGATTTTAACGAAGTCGGCTCTTGAGCGTAGCGTGGCTCGTAGCCACGCCGGGCGTTTCGGGCTTCTGCCACTAGGTGCGGTGTGGTCTAACAGGTGGTGTGACGTCATAAGCGAGGCGAAAGATGGGCTACCAAGTCGGTTCCTCAGCATAGCGTGGCTCGTAGCCACGACGGGTGTTTCGCGCTTCTCCCACTAGGTGCGCTGTGGTCTAACAGGTGGTGTCACGTCATAAGCAAGGCGAAAGATGGGCTATCAACTCGCCTCTTCAGCGCAGCGTGGCTCGTACCCACGCCGGGCGTTTAGGTACGAAGTGGCCTAAGGTGTGTGATGACCCAACCCGATTCGTCCTGTAGGCAGTAGACGCCGCGCACTGCGCGTCGCGTTCCTTCCGTCAGAGGCGCTGCGCTCGCTTTCGCAATCTACCAGGCTTATCCAAAGCTAAGCCCCCACCAATTTTTGTACCATCCGCGAGTCCACACGCACTGCCAGCTTTTCACTTAATGGGACTAGTAATGGTTTCGAATTAAAATTAGTTTTGAGAAAAGGGTTGCCAAAATAAAATCTCGTGTGCGCCTCAAACGTAACATCAGGCAGAGGGGGCATGGCCATGGGGGAGGAAGAGAAGAGGAAAGAAGAAAAATTTGCAGAGGCAATTAGACTTTTTACGTGTGGGAATACGAAGGCATGTCGTAGACACAAAACGTAGACGCGTGGTTGCTGTTTGCGAAGTGAGTTTATTTCAAGCGATGAGTCGATTTTTTCACCGATGGTTTATTCGGGTTTGACGTCCCAAAGCGGCTCAGGCTATGAGAGACGTCGTTGTGAAGGACTCCGGAAATTTAAACCACCAGGGACTCTTTAAAGTGCACTGACATGGCCCAGTACTCGGGCCTCTAGAATTTCGAATTCATATTTTTTTTTCTTCATCGGCATCGCCGTTCATTTTTGCGCTAGATATGTTTGCATTTTTCAAAGAACCCTAAACGCGACAATTTGGGAGAAACACTTAAGAATGATTGCGTGTCACAATGAGAAAGCATTACTGCCCCTGGCGCAGTGACACCCACCCAAACACTCCCACCACCTGCACACACACACGGGCATGACACCACCTGGAACGCTGTATGATGAATGGTTGCATCACAATTTTGATAAAGTCTGGTAAGGCATGCAATTGAAGGTGCATACGTACGCGACTTGAAACCCTGCCTCAAGCTAGCCGCCAACATGACTAACACATGTAGGCCATATGCAATGAGAAATGGTATGACACCACCCGAAACTCGGAGCGACAAAAGGTTGCGTGAGAATTTTCGTACACATGTCAGCAAAACTGGCGCCGCATGGATGTCGGCCAGTGGCGAGTATATTAGGCGGACGACATGCATACGACTTTCTGAAATGGTGGTTCGGCTAGCTGTGTGCATCATATGGCAGTTTGATGACGTCACCACTTTTTCTTGCCATTCCTGGGATTCTCTGTACATCTGCGAGTAAACACCCTCCGCCGGCTTTTATCGTAACGGGACGGGAAATACTTTAGCATTGAAAGTGAAATAATTAAGTGCTGTAATGGAAGATTCCGGAATGCTTGGTACCACCCGGAGCCCTATTCCATGACCTCCACCGCATTCATTGCAATCACATCAACGCATTGGTCGACGCAGTGGCGGCGGTGTCCGGCTGAGGCGAATGCTGACTCTGGAGTTCTGCATGGACTCCGTGTAGAATACACTAGAGAACAAATAAAAATTTTTCCCTCGCTCACTCCTAGGGTGATGTGTAGCATGTGTTGGCGCCGCCTCCATTTTGGCACATGGTGAGCGCTGACCATACGAGGCGCCGCATACAAAAAGCGACAGTTGAAGATGAGGGCGCTAAGAGAGGCTAACCTATTGTTGTTGTTGAAAATATCTGCTAAGAATCAGGGGTTATGCAAGTGGATGTAGAGCGGTCGGGTACTCTGTCCGCTTGCGAGGGCTACTGCACTGGCTCCTTTGACGAGTGTTTGTTCTCCTGAAGGGGCGGGTTTGACCACCCCCTCTCCCACGTTGGCTGCGCTGTAGTATATATAGTGCCATTTAACTGACAGTCTCATATCAAATGAAAGAAGTCGGCTTTTTGCGCTCATAATTTGCACAGTGCGGGAAATGATTCAGGGTCGATAGCGTGTAGCTGGCGAAGGTCATGGTTTGAAGCCGTCGGAGATTGCACACTTCTGACTTATTGAGCCCTTCAGCACGGTTCGGAAACGTTTTTCTCACAATACGGAGTGGCTGGAGTATGTCTGAGGTGGCGGGGAGCGATTCGATACAGGGATGAGGCTGGATCCCGGGTGAGAAATGCTCGGAGAGAGGAGTGTGGCAATTCGTTTCCCTCTACACCCTGAGGAATAGGTACCCACACCAGCTGCTTTCCAGATATCTGTGCTTCGGATCGGTCTAAAAAAATTATACAAATAATCACAAGCTGATAAAAGAGAAGAACTGTCGATGAGGGAGCTTCCTCTAGATTGGAGCGCGGTTACTGCAATCTATGAGCCATACTAGAATAAGCAACCCTTTCCTGCGATGCGTTTCAAGCTTACATCTATTTCCGACAAGAGAGACTGTCTTAATATAAATGCACCTTAAAATAAAACTCGCACAACACAAATTCCTCAGACCGTTCCCTTTCAGCACTCCTAGACGCGCGCTCAAGGGATGAAATCTTGGAAGTGCGCTGCCCTCAACTGGGTTCGGTGCTGGCAGTGAGACATGCGCACACTGCTGACGCGCCGTTGAAAGCGATCGGACACATTAGGGAATCATTGTATAACCTCCATCGTCACCCATTACACCCATTTTTTTTCCCTACTGCAGTGCTGAGAGCCAAGAGAGGAAGTCATAGTCAAGGCAGAACTGAGTGCTTTCCATGACAGAGATACCTCTTTACCTGCCTCTCTCATTCTGATCATAATATTCCTTTTTTTTTGCGTGAAAATGAAGCGCAGAGGGACGAAAGACACTGGAATGGTGACAAAACAAGCGCTGTTTCAAAACTAAATTTTATTCTTTAGACCGCCCTTCCAGTGAATTTCGTCCCTTCACACTGAATTTTCCGCCAAACTGAGCTACATCCAACTCGCCCAACTCAGCATACATCTGCATAATTTTTCTCTTGATCTACTACTTCTTCCAGTCTTCATGCTTCCTCCAAGCTCACCAGGGCACAAAAACCGATTGGCTCTTCGAAACGTTAGGTGAGGAGAGGCTGAGGGCTTCGCGAGGAAGTATAGCACGCTTTTCCTCTGCTAGGTTTGGTTTGGTTTATGGGGTTTAACGTCCCAAAATGACTAAGGCTACGACAGACGCCGTAGTGGAGGACTCCTAGTCTCCTTCTTATCGTAGCTCCCGTGCAAATCCATTTGTTGTTTTTGTTGTTGTTTACCGCCATAAACATAGCACATACCTACGAGTAGGGATTGGCCAAGCTACGGTGGTGAATGACAACGAAGTATTTGTGCGCAAAAAAAGGGCGTGAGGAGGCGAAGTAGAATAGTGGAATAACTGAGACTAGAAAAATAACTTATATGAAACCAATGTATTCTTTAACAGTTTTGATGATGATGATGATGCCCTCAGGCTTAAAGGCGCATACGCATGGTTGGGGATCGGCCAATTTCTTGGCTGGTCCGCGTCTTCTTCTTTATCTTCCGTTTGAAACCTCACATGGATAACATTCTAACTTCTCTATCTTTCAGTGTCTATTGTCAACAACACAAGCTTGCTGATGTAATGAACGCCGAGGTTCCGAGATTGTAGACGTCAAATGAAGTGCTGCATTTTGATAAATCGCGTTACCAGGCACCTCTGAAATATTGCCGACTTGCTTCCTTGCGCACGCGCAAGTAGAAAGGGAAAGAGGAGAAAAAAGAACCGCTCCAGTCTGCTGCTCGAGCTGCGCGAGCCGTCGAACGCAAGCCACCTTTTTCTCAGAACCATTCTTTCAGGAGGCATCGCGGAGCTATGGACGTCCACCCCAGCTTTCCCGACGGGCCCGCTCCCCAGCTCCCTCAAAGTCCTTGTGGACTCCACCTCGCGACGCAGGGAAATGTTGGACAAGGAGCAGGCGTGAGAGGCACCGTGAGAGCCACCGGAGCACCGCAACCCGTGTCACGGAGCCAGCTGGGAAGCCACCGTGCACCGAGCTCCCCAAGCGCTTCGTGGCCTCGGTTCGACGCTTCGCCCTTATCATCGGAGAACAATGCGCTGGTGAGTTCCACCACCCCCGCGGTCAAGGCGAAGGTGCACTTAAGCTTCGAGAAGCGCGTGTGCAGGAATGCACCCAGTCGGGCAAAGCATTTAGCCGTCCCCCCAGCGGCGGGCACGGTGAGCTTGCTTCTGATCCTAGTACTCTGTTGAGCTGCTTTGGTGTTCTATGTGAATTCTCCCGTCGGGTGCTTCTTCGAACCTTTTATTCAAAGCATTCGATCAGTGTGTGAGTTCAGAAGCCTTACCCTTCAGCATACAGGTGCCATCAGCCGTAGTTCGATAGTAAGATAGGAACACTTCTAATGTCCAACAGAACCAGGGTAGCTAGAGGGCTACCCGCCTAGACGATGGCCGAAAGGTCTTGGCTTTCGGCGGCGTCTTCGGCCAGTCGGACGAGTTGTAGTTGAGTTTCCGGGTCAGAGATCACTAGTAAGGCCTCCCATTGATCTTTCGACTTAGTGTCGTCCCTCTCAGGGGGCATGGGGACACTCCCATAGTATGTGGTCCAATTGGATTCGAAGTTCGCAGTCTGCGCATTTTTCTTGCTACTACTCTGGGTACATAAGACTCCAGAGGGCCGGGTGTGTAATTTTTGTAATTTTGTAACCGGCGCCAACTGATGGTTTGGTATCATGGTATTGTGCTGCGACAGGGCCTCGCTGAGCACAAATGTACGTCAAAGTGACGGTGTACGCAGAACACACATGTCCCTCCCCTCCTTCTCTCATCCCACGCCCCGCACACATACTCCAGTGTACTACCTTTTAAATCCGTTCTTGTTTGCAATCTGCGAGAGCGACAGTCCACCTTCTCACACATAGGTGGCCGTGGGGAAAACTTTATTTGCAACAGGGTAGTTCGGGACACATAGGTCCGTGGGGCCCCGCACAGCCCCAGTGCAATGAAACGTTCATGTTCCAGAGGGTCAGGACGCTGGCAGCCCGGCCTGCGGCGATGGCTTGCTTGGGCGCGTCCCCGGAGCGCAGTAGGGTCTCCCAAGCCTCCCAAGTGGTAAGGTGCTCCAGGCCCTCCGGAGGAGGATCCGCCCGGCAGATGAAAAGGATATGGTGGAGAGCAGCTTTGGGATGGCGGCACAGGGTACAGGCGGGGTTTGTGTGGCCTTGGTGATAGCGCGAGGGGGTAATAAGGGGAGTAATAAGGGGAGGGTAAATTGCGTGTTTGGAACCGCCGCCAATGTGTGTGATGATAATTGTCGAGAGAGGGATGGAGTGGAGGGCTCACACATAAAGTTTCGGTGTTCCTGGCCCTCCCTCCAACATCTCATCGCACTCACAAAAGATGCAGCTATCGGTCATCGGACGCAGACGGGGCATCGGTGCCCGAAGGCATATTGTATGTAAACCAGCACGAGTCCAAAACTACTCCGGAATACGTTCCCCTGATAAATCTATATGAGAAGCGGGTGCTGCATGGAATACCATGTGATACAATGATGACGTGAATAGGCACCCACAGCAGACGTCAATGCTTGGTTTCAGGACACTGAAAGCCAGAACATGGCTTCCGAATGGTCGTTCTTAAAGCGCGGTTTACGGAACCTCAGCTTTGCAGCAAGAGCAGCCATTTCACCGTTTCTCATGCGAGAATATAATGCTGCTCTATTGAAGGAACCGCAGAGAAATGCTGCGCTTCACCAATGAACCGGTTGAGAAACGTCGAGAGTGTTCATTTATCTACGCCGAGCCACTTTGGCAAAAACAGTAAAATGACAGGATGGGAAAGGGGCGAGCGGGCTTCAAAAAATGCGATGCTACCGCCTCTCCTGAGTTGTTTTCCTTCCTCCACGGCCGCCGTGGACTCAGATCAGAGCCATCTTTGTGTTGCGCAGTGTTGCTAGATGCGTAACTTCCTCCATAGGTTAATACCTCTTAGGTGAAGTCGGTATCGCAGGGCGTCGAAATAGTATGATTGTATTCTGGCATATGTTTGAGGACTCTAGAGAAATTTTCCTGTAATTGCGAAAGAAAATAAAACTGTCAGAGATGAACTATAATGACACAAAAGTCACGCGCACATTACTTACTGGAACTTTAATGGTGATTAGGCAGTGCTAGCGTTCGATCAGCTATCGTGTGCGTGGAAAAGTATTCATTCTTTACTTTTACACTTCGTGGTGAGAAAGGCCGATTAACAGTACATAATTAACATTTTCATTTTTATTCATAATTTTTGCTGATGACTGCGTCATATACCGCGAAATTAGCAGTGACTCTGATATCGCTCTTCTTCAATCGGATATTGATCATGCTCTAGAATGGACTAACACACGGAACATGGAACTAAACATAGAAAAGTGCAAGTACATGCGGGTTTCTCGTCGTAACACCACATTGCCTTCATATCGTCTTAATAATTGCAGCCTTCAGTCTGTGCTTTTTTATAAATATTTAGGTGTCTTCATTTCCCATCATCTTTCTTGGAAAGTACACATAGATTATGTACGCAGCAACGCTAACCGCATGCTGGGCTACATACGCCGTAACTTTAATCTTTTTTCTAGCTCCATAAAACTGCTTCTGTACAGGTCGTTGGTTCGTAGTAATCTGGAATATGTTGCGTCTATCTGGGACCCCTATCAAGAGACAATAATATATCAACTCGAATCTATACAGAACCGTGCGGCCCGTTTCATTCTCTCGAGTTATCACTGTAACTGTAGTGTCAGTGCCATGAAATCAAGCTTACCACTCCCACTACTTTCGCAACGTAGAAATATATCCCGCCTTTCTGTATTCCATAAAGTTACTATGATAACCCTATTCTTAAGTGAAAATTTATAACGCCACCTTGCTATGTTTCAGCTCGGATCGATCATCGTCATAAAGTTGGTATTCTTTCATGCCAAACGAACCACTTTTGCAGCTCATTCATCCCCAGCACAGCAGCACAATGGAATCACCTTACCCGATCGATCGTCGAAATATCTGACCATTCTGTGTTTAAATCAGCTTTAACTAACCTGATGATAACATAGTACATGTAATTCTTGCGCAGCGCCGCTTATTCTTTTCATCTCATGTGGTACTTCAAACAGACCAGGTCTTTTTTATTTTTTTCCTTCACAAACTCTGCTGTTTAAGGTCATGACTTAATATGTGCGCCAGTGTTTTCCTGCCATTCTCAACAACTCGCTCTTTGTGTTTGTTTTTTTGCGTGGTATGCTTTACTTTTATTCTTTGCTCATAATTTCCTGTTAATGACTGCTAATTTGTTTGATTGTATTTGCTGTAACCTACTCATTAACGCGAGCCATATTTTTGTTCACATTTTGTGTTACTAGTGACTGTTGTTTTTTTCTTATTTTGTCTATTGTACCCCACTCCCCTCTGAAATGCCCTCGGGCCCTGAGGGTACTGAAATAAATGAATAAATATATAAAAAATAAATGAATAAAGAAACTGTAAATGTGCATTTGTCATTGTGGCAGCATATGGTATAACACAGTGCAGGCCAATTAGAGAAGTCGTAAATTCGATAATTATACAAAGGCACTTGCTTGGCTTTCCTCACAAACCTCACCCCATCGAAGAACAGCTATCATGAATCCTAGAGTCAGTGCGTGGGTAAAATATTCGCATCCCATACTGCTGAGCCAGTTGTTTATCTCCAGTTACGAACCCATATTCATCGTGCTTTTCGTTTATCTCAATATTATTGCTCACGTCTTATCGGGTGGAGAAGACATCAAAATCCTCAAACGCATTTCCAGTGGACAAAGACATCGGCTTGCGCCCCACGCAACCCCGCCTGTGTGGTGCAGAGCCCGCAGCCAACGGCCGCTACTGCCGCTTCGTCGTTACGGCGGAGTTGGGGGAGCTAGGAGAGCATTGGGCCGCGGTGCTGCTGCTGCCGCTGCCAGCCGCTTTCGTAAGTGGCATCTCACAGACGCCTGCGCATTGTAGCATCCCTCGCAGTTGTTCAGATGACAACGCAACCGCAAACGTGATCCTTGACGGTACACCAAACGCGTTTTCTTGGCGTGAAGTATTATGCGAGTCATGGTGAAAACTGATGGTACCCGCAGTGCAACAAATGTGGAAGGTGATGTGTTCCAGGTAAATATTGCTTTGGTGGCTAATTTTCTGCACCGAGCAGTATGAAGCGAATTATTTTAGACACATCGTTCTGCCTGTGCCTGTCTAGCTAATTAACATGCTTTGCAGTATATTCTGAGTGGCTTAGTAAGGGAATGTCATCAGCGAATCGTAGATTACTTAGCTTTTCTCCAATAACTGTTATTCCCAACTGCTCCCAATCTAGGCCTCGGCACTTCCTGTAAACCGGCAGTGAACCGGCGTGTCTCCGTACATAGCACGTTTCCTTGTTGGAATTGTATTGCTGACTTTAAGGAGGGCTGTGGTAGCTGTTCTGTCTTTATAGATATCTTCCGATATTTTCACGAGAGACTCTTGTACACGCTGATTTCGTAGTGCCTGCATGGTTGAAGTTTCCACAGGGTCAAATGCTTTCTCGTATTCAATGAAGGGCACATAGAGGGGTTGGTTATACTCTGCGCATTTTTCTGTCACCTGATTGATAGTGGGAATTTAGCCTATTGCCTGGTATCCTCTACGAAAGCCTACCTGGTCATTTGGTTCATTAAAGCCAATGTCTGTCCTGATTCCATTAGCGATTACCTGAGTAAATACCTTGTAGCTTTTAAATACGTCGTAATTTTACAGGTCTTTGCCGTCTGCTTTCTGAATTAAGATTATGTTAGCATTCGCAAGGTTTTGGTTCACAAGAGGCTATAAGCTATAAGCACAAGAGGCTATAAGCTCTACTGCCTCTATTAATAACGTTATGATTACATTCGATGCTGTATAGATTTCTGTAGAGCTCTTCGGCTACTTCATCTATATTATCAGTATTGCTAATTACGTTGCTCTCTTTGTTTCTCTTCGCATGCATCTGGTTTTTACGCATGTTTAGTTTCCTCTTCACTGCTTTTAGGCTGCCTCCGTCCTTTCGAGCAGGCTCGATTCAATCCATATTAAACGTCCTTACGCCAGCTACCTTGCGCTTCTTTATAACTTTGATAACTCTGCTCGTTCTATTCTCTCAGTGGGGTTAGAGGCTTTCATGCTTTTGTGTTTTTTTGATCGGATCTTTCGTCTCCTGAGATAGCTTGCCGGTATCGTGTCAAACCATCCTACCGCCTGCTCTACTGGGCACTCTGTAAAGACAGCTGCGAGATTATCGTTCACTGTTTGATAATTAGGGCTGTCTTTCTCAGCTAAAGCCGAATATCTGTTCTGCAGAGGTATGCTGATTTCACCTATTTTCCTTCTTACTGCTAAGTCGTTAATGAGCTTCTGCTTCGCTCGTTTCTTCCGCTCCCTCTTCAAGTATAAGCTAATTCGAGACCTTACTATTCTGTTGTCACTACAACGGCCCTTTCCGAGGACCTGCACATCCTCATCTACATCAGGAAGGTTTGCGTCCACAAAATCCGTCCTGGTAACCATTGCAGCATCCGCCGTAGCGATGCGCCTTATATGTAGCGGCTTATCAGGAGTTAACTTTTACGATTAAAACTTGGAGTGAGGCAGGGACAGCCGCTTGAGGTCGTCATTCTAATTTACTGCGCGCTTTTCTTATGGTGTTTTTCTTATGCAGCTTCGTTCCAAAAAGGTATCGTATTTCGGCCCATGTGTGAAGTTTCCCTACAGGCGTTATTGGCCAGTAGAAACATAGAGTTCAGGGTTATGTGCCGTTCATTCGGAGAGTCGTTTGGCAAGAAGGGATATCATACTCAGAACACAGTGAATGGTGCGAAGGGAAAAGTTAAAGTGTCACCTAGCGCTGAAAAACAACGCAGTTTTATTTCTGAGTTTCTGAGGGAAGTTCGAAATTAGGCTTTGCCGCACGGCTGGACTGGAAGACAGGTGTCCAAACAGGGTTCTCGCTGTCCCCAGTCGCGCTTTCTCCAGAGCACCCTGCATTATTCGATGACTACTTCATCATACCCAGAATAACCGTGTCGTTCATTGTTTCAGGTTTCTCATGAGTTTTGAGCAGCTGATACGTACAACGACCGTATAATGAGCGACACACCAGTGATCTGGAAATGCCACCCGTGGCTCAGTGGCGCATTCAATCAAACGGCCTCAATCTCATGCTTTGCGAGAAGGCTGCTTTCTATGAGTCTAAATCTGCGCCCTCTCAATACGTCCGTCGTGGGATGTCGGCCAATAATGCTAAAGAGACACCGAAGCCAAAGTGATGTGTAAAGGGGCCATGACAGGACTATTTTCGCGCATACCCTGTCTATTGTATTAATTCCCAGCACGCTAAATTACAAATCCTGGAAATTTCGGGTAATTCTGAGCGAAATATATCTTTAAAACGGATTTTTTTCGTTTCGAATAGTCGCCGCTTTCTTAATGAACACTTCAAGATAGTAGCACACTATTTAGTGTTTCCTGTGCGCGCGCTGTCCGCCAACAATGCGGCGATTACGACAACTGCAGGCCCGCGCTGAGGTTCTTAGTTGTGCAGAAACGGCATTGCTCCTTTGCTTGGCATAAAACGCAAGGTGGGCTCTTCTTATCTTAAATGTTATCTGCTCTTGATCAGAAATTGTACTTTTACTCGTTTACAGACTACGATAACGCTCCAATTAGCGCCGCCGATGCTATCGCCTGCTTGGGAAAGGCTTCGAACGGTATCTGGTGCCTCCAATATTACAAATACCTGATTTTGAATTGCTTCACCTAAATATAGGATCGGGCACTGCTCGCAATAATGAAAACTGCCAAATTTGTTCTACATATCCAGTCGACGCCAGCGACTGCTGCCTGCTGCCGTCAGCACATGCTCTGCAGACCGGGTCTAATCGGCACTGCTCCTTATTATACGCGCTCCTGCGATGTAGGCAGTCGTCGCTTTCAGGTCACTGTAGCCAAAACTGCGGTGGGCGGCTTTTTGCATGCGCTAAAACTTATGAATTTGCTCTCTGCAATCGCTGAAATCGAGCACACGATTCCCGAGGACACTCTAGGCCTCGTCACAAAAGGGGCCGGCAGTCAACCGTCGACTGAAATTCAAGAATCATGCAAAAGTTCACAACTGGGTAAAATTAAAGTTGTTGGTTGGTTGGTTTATGGGGTTTGACGTCCCAAAGCGACTAAGGCTATGAGAGACGCCGTAGTGGAGGGCACCGGAAATTTCGACCACCTGGGGTTCTTTAACGTGTACTGACATCGCACAGTATACGGGCCTCTGTAATTTCGCCTCAAAAGAAATTCAACCGCCACGGCCGGGATCAAACCCGCGTCTTTCGGGTCAGGAGCCGAGCACCATAACCACTGAGCCACCTTGGCGGCCTAATTAAAGTGTGAAGGCGTGAAAAGCAGCCGGTCGTTTAGCTTTTTTCGACGCGGATGAGATACAGACAAGCCGAGGCGACGGCGGCGAGCGACGAGTGGCATTGTCATGCAGCGTTTTTTTTTGCCATTGTCGCTTGCCTCACCGTTCGGTGCGGAGGCACTGATTGGAAGCACGTCTTCGTTGGTGCACGCACTTCGCGTATGTCACCGTATCTTGCATGAGTCCAACAAGTTTAGGAATTAAGTTTTCTGAACGCCATACCAAGAAGCCCCTCACCACACTCTTCTGGTTCCTAATAAGTTCACTCGTTACACTACTACGATGCGCGGTCGTTGCTCGTGCTGGCGTCGTCGTCGGTCAAGCGTGACAGACCGGTGCGTCAGCGACGCCATCTGCGTACCGGCCAGCCAACCGACCGCCGATCGGCATCGCGTCAGCTTAGTGTGACCGGACCCTATCTATACCAAAGAAACACTGCTTTAGAGTTATCGCTTTTGCAGCAACGGTCACTCATATATGAGGCAAGACTGCTACTTATATCGGCCGCGAAAGTACAGGGACGAGAGACCTCGCTGCGTTCATTGCAGCAACGATAGCAGAAGGCGTTGTTCCGAGCATGCCTTTGTGACATCACATGAGCATTCACTATGGCGGTCATTGCCGGTGGCAGGAGTTTTTCGGTCTCTATTACAATCGCATTTCTTGGAGGGCACCCAAATTTCCGAAATTAAACCATATTCTCTTGCATTAGGTAATGAGGTAAAAAACTGCAAAATGAAGAACGATCCTGTCATCGCCGCTTTAACTACATCGATAAATTATCCTGCAGGTATGAAATAGGCTACAGAACCGAAAAACGAGGCTTTTATTAAACAGAAAACTCGTAAAAATAAACAGTGTTATTTTTATCCTCGGTAGTTTCCACGGGCAAAGTGGGATGCGCAAAGCCATTTATTTATTGCCGCATCCCTGGGTCTAGGCAACTTTGGTGTTCACTCCAAACGCGGTGAGCGTGGAGTCCTTTATGGATCTTGACGTCACAACTTCGAATCAGGTGCGAAAACAAATTTCAAATCGAACTTTTTCGGCAATAAATGCGTATTTTTCTGCCGGAAAAATATCAATAATGCCGTAAAAAGCCACCAGATCGGTTTTTACTAAGACCTAGAGTGGGATAGAGTGTAGTTCTCAAGTGCAATGTGCTCACGCTACAGTCTTTGCCTATGGAGTGTACACAGCGACGAGGCGAAAAAAACTGAATGTTTAAATTACGCGGAACATTTTCTTCATCGCGTATTTTTTTGAATATTTGACTGATTTTTCTAAACTTTCAATACAGCTGTAAGCATCGCGTGGACTAGAATACTTCCGCTTCGCGATGGCAGATTACGCAGTGTCTAAGACTGTAAGTGGTGAAAGCTATTGCGTTGTGGCATTACGCAGAGTGCAACTGAAGGAGCGCAGATAGCATTTCCCAAGGTGGCTCACTCCGACCGGAACTATACTTCAGAGTATCACTTTGTTTAGACGGAAACGAACCTCAGAGATCAATGGCGAAAAATGGCTGCGTCGAACACGATTTCGTAGTGACTGTAGTCGGGGTCCCTCCGGTTGATTCGCCACCACCATTCACTCTCTTTTTCTCTTTTTTTGCAGGGCGCTGGCACTGAAGTTGGGGACCATCCTGGACTCATTCGACGTGTCGTCGTGCGCCGCGGGGGAAGTTGGCATCAGCTTCGATTTTGTTGAAATGAACGGCGGCGCAACAAGGACACTAACAAGAGAGGGGGCACCACATGCGCACCGCATGTGTCCCCTCTCTTGTTAGTGTCCTTGTTGCGCCGCCGTTCATTTCATCATGCACCAACTCGCCCCTCAGGCAATTCTTCGATTTTGTCAATCGGTGTTTTTTTTGGTATTATTGAATTGGATATGATTATCACCAGTGTTGTAATTTATTAAATGAATTGAACGTGTAAGCGGTTTCTTCATTCCTTTCGCTGCCTAGCGGCACGCTTCTAGCACTTATGTGCCGTTGTTCTCAGGGGGATTGTTCACTCACAAAAAGTGGCTAAAATTGGCTGTAGAATGGCCTTAAGTGTACTGCGAGAGGTCACAAGAAAGGCTTAGTGCATAACACACATGATGGGAAACAGTGAGTTGAAGCAGGTTCTGTTATTGGTGACGTAGAGTCATCGCTGGCACAGCTTATCCGCAATACGCAGCACTAGTCCATATCAACAGGCGTTATACTCTCGACACCACCCTCTTCCAACCAAAACGACTGTTAACAGAGGTTCACGGAGATAATTCTGTCGCTCAGCAAGTGAGCCTGGTACTTAGCGATTACCACGCGCTACGCCAGCGAGCGCGCCGTTTATCCCGTAAGCAGTTTGTTCTTGCAGTTATTGTTCTCTTGGCTGTATTTTCGTCTTTTTCCTTATTTTGCGAAGGAAAAAGTTCATATATTAATCAAAATGGTTGCCCGTATTTAGAGGACTGTGCTAGAATACAGGATCTCAAAGCGTAGGTTTCTGTCACCTAAAGCATGCTTCGTAACTTCTCTGACTCAAAGATGCTCGTGCTACACTGGACCACTTAAACCGTGTTTGGAGGTCGGGGTATCTGCCCCGTATTTAGAAGAAAGCCAATGTCATTCTTGTACTAAAACAAGGCAGACCGATGAATTGACAGGCAAAGCTACGGCCTATAGGCAGAGAATGGTGCTAGAGTGCTCTCTAATAGAGTGGCACCTGTAACACTTCGGTCATCTGCGCTCTAAACTCAATATCTTCAGCAAGCATGTGTGTTGCCAAGATATTGCTGCAGGATTGTACAAAACGTATACGCAGACCCCAGCGCTGTCCAACTACACATTATTAAAGCTAAATCATTTCTAGGATATGTCGGCGGGGTCCTGTCAGTACAACGTGTCGCAAAACGTGTCCGCAGCAGTTGTGGCGTTCTCAGGAAAGGTAGCAACAAACGAGAAGTTGTAATTGAAAGAGGATGATGCGAGGATGGTGCGGAAGAAAGAAATTATGTCGATGGGATGATTAGTTAGAGCCAAAAAGGCGCTGACTTCGATATAGTGAGTGGAAGAAAAAACAGCCGTGAACCGCGATGTAGTACAAAAGAAGGCAAAACGAGGCACAACAACGACGCCGCATTATCAACGCCGCGTTGTTTAACTTAGTGATGGAACATCTTTCCCGCCGTTTGCCATCTACAAAATGGCATCTATAAGGATGACATCATGATCTTCTGTTCCCATGTAAGCGAGGATGTCAAGAAACTACCGTCCAACAAGGCAGTGACATTACTCAAGCCCACGCTGCCAGTGTGGTGCTCGAATGCTAACTCCAAAAATTAGACTACAATGTTAATTTCAACCACTAGAGGAGGGCTGGTAATGCCTTTAGCTCTGTCATTAAACTGGAAATTGACAACCTCCTCGTTGCACTTCAGGTACATGTTCGCATCCTTGGCTTCATTTAGCAACAGCGGAACAAAAGCAGGTGTAGACGTCAATAATTCTCCTACAAATAAATACTATCTGCCTCACATTCTTAAATGCATTAGCCATACCAGCCAATGGACTCAATGAACGCGACCTCCACCAGACTGGGAAGCTATCATGTTCTAGCGAGTCTTTTATGCTCTGGGACTACCACCTAACGAAAGAGTCAACTCAACAACATTTAAACAGCCATCCACAAGTGCTTACTCACGGAGCTAGGTGTCCTGGTGAACGCATCTGGTTATGCTGCTTTTCGTGATGCTCCGCACCACAGCTTGACCACCTCACGTCAAGGCCGTCAAGCATGTCGCATCTCCCATAAATCCCCTAATTTCGACCTCCGTGGGTCTATCTACGACGCTCGCTATCCTGCCTATACCCTGAAACATGGATCTGTAGAGAGATTCGGCACGTCGATAAGAAAGAGCATGTCGCCTCAAGACCCCATCCCATGAAACACACCACACACATGCAACGTTAGCCCACTCCAACTCTACAACTACCTCTGACCGCACCCACCATCATGAATGTCCATTATCACATTGGCATTTCTGATCCGACCTCACCTGAAGCACAAGAAATAGCAGAAACGATGTATCACCACCCTCGCCACGTTAACGCCATCACACTTGGCATGGACATCCAGACCGCCTTCTGTTACATCGCCACTTACATGCTGCCTGCAGATACCCTGCACAGCCAAACACCTATTTTTTCACCAGCACCACAACCTGCACATCCTTCTGGAATTGGTAGCCGTTCACCAGGCAGGAGAAGAAACGGACAGGCACATGTCCTTGCACGCGACACGTCTCCGAGCATCCCTTCTTGGCAGGATGAATACAACCCCGGGGACGAGCGGGCTGTGCACCGAAAATACTGAACAGAAAGACGAAAGAACTACGTTACAGTCGCCGACTCCTTCCTCTCCCCTCTCCACATGTTATCGCGAATCTGCTTTTGTTAGACAAGCGAAAAAAAATTCTCTACCATGTTAGCTGTTGAACCACCACTTACTCAGGCGCTCTGGCCATCTCCGCTTGCAGGTATGCGGTGCCTATAGTGACAACGCACATACATAATGGACCTGCAGACATGCCACAAAGTATACACAGTGCCCCGAACGCAGATCCCTAGACACCAAGTACCCTATTCTTGGGAGACCTGGGTCGCTCCTCCTGCAGCGCTCTGTCGAATGCTGCGGCCACTGCTATCTGCCCATATAGACCAAGTGTTGGGCGATATTTGACTTGGGACGGGAACCCGGACCAAGGTCGCGAAATATTTGTTTTCTGTCGGTCTTTCCTGACACTGAGCTCCGTTGGCCAGCTGCCGAAATTGTTTGGTTCCGCTCGGCTGCGGCAAACCGCGAGCGGATGGCGCACCATGTCACTGGTCGGCACAACTCTCACCTCGTCTGTGGACGACTCCTACACCCTCTGAGATTTAGGCGGCGGACTTCTCCGATTCAAGAACTAAAACTCTATAGTCTGGCAGCAACGACCTTTTCGTTTCGCTTTCTTTTACCATTTCGAAAGGGATGTTGTTTCAACCAAGCAGCGTGTTTCGCGTGGGGCAGTCACATGCCCATATTTTTTTTGTGATTGTGTAGTTGCTGCTCGCTACAGGGGTGGTATTGTCCCGGTGTCGCCTTTTGCGACATGTCGCATTCGCTCACCGCTGATTGGCTCGAGCCGCGGTGACTGCGGCGTGACGACACGGACCCGCCTTCCTGCTACGTCATCGTGACGTCGCCCCAATTTACTACGCTTAGTCGAACAACGGAATGCGCTTAAGCGATTCGCGTGGGCGACGGGCTACCGTTAGCGTACGAACGCAATCGGCAGTTGCGGCTTTTGCGCCCTTGGCGTGAAAACATGGCGACGTCCTTTCAAGCGAGAGCCGCCCGCTTCAGCCAATTCAGCAGTCCTTGCGATTCCGGTCGGCATGTTTACCGGCAACTACTGGTGTTGTTACTTTTTGCTATGACTTACCTTGCTTCGACGATAAAGTTTAAGCTGCAATTCAGCCTAGTTTTTTAGATACGCTCTCGATTCTGGAGCGCGCAAGCCTAATGGGACCTCCAGCTACACTGCTACCGTCTGCAACTGCCCGAAACGCAGCCGAAACCTAGCACAACCGTCCGGAACGAAAGAAAAATAGATTTGGAGCTTTTTCGCGGTGTTTTATAGACTTAAATGAAGTAAAGCGAGTTTATATTAAATTTGCAAAAGTTTTTTTGAACATTAGACGTCATGTGATGACAAATATTTTTGCTATAAAAGATACGAAACTACTGCTGCTAGTGAATCAGCAGTGGTAAAATGTCGCTTCTCGGAGTGAATGAATGCACCACAGACGAAAGTGCCGGCGGCTTTTTCCGTTGCTTCGAGCATCTGTAAGCACTTTTTTAGGCCCCGCCCATATGCGACATGTCGCAAAAGGCGACACCGGCAGAATACCACCCCAGCTGTCTCGTTTCTCGAGAGATTTTGGGAAGCCGGCGCGAGGAGTCCAATGAGGCAGTGGTTTTGAGAACTCTCAAGTCCGCCCACATTATTTTCATCGCTCGCGGTCCGTACACCTTTGTACAACGTGGTTAAAGGTACATCGGATCGGCTTGTTGTAGTACCGCGCACGCAAAATAAAGCTCGACATTCCGATGACCCTGACCAGGATCGGCGTTTTTCAACTGATACAGTCGTAATTCGTTTCTGCCTTCACTCTCACCCAATCTACCCCTCTTCATCCTCCCCTGTAGTGCTGAATAGCAGGCCAGAAAATGGCACTGTAGTCCCACTTTGTGCCCCGGCCACGGCGGCAGAGCTTCGATGGAGGCGAAACACAAAAGGCGTCCGCGTGCTGTGCGATGTCGGTGCACGTTAAATATCCCCAGGTGGTCAAAATTATCCGCAGCTACTACGGCCCCTCTGTCTTCATTTCTTCCCTCTCTGCCTCCTTTATCTCTTCCCTTACGGCGTGGTTCAGGTGTCCACTAAGATGTGTCAGATACTGCGCCCTTTCCACCCCGCCCCCCCCCCCAAAAAAAAAGCAGAAAAAACACTTTGCGCACTTTTTCCTAAATAAGCGTACACGTTGTTGTTGTGAGAATTGCAAAAGATGGCATCTACCCACACTGGGGGATGGGCCAAGAATCGCCAGGCCCATGCCTGGCGATTGCTATACGCCTGTACATAATAAAGGCAAAGGAAACGCATGCGGGAGAGGAGCACCAGTTGTTTCTACTTCAAGTAGGATCTGGACTGATATGGGGATAAGTGTTTCGATGGAAAAGTAAAAAAAAGGATGAATTCATAAAGACCAAACAGTATAATGCGTAGAAAAAAAAAGAATTGTAACATTTAGCAATGTATTCGATGAGAGCAAGAAATTTTAGACAACAGTACCAACAGACCTGTGGCTGACCCGAAATGTGGTGGCGCCAAAGAGCGGGCTGCTCAAACTGAGGCCAAGATGCAGCAAGCGCTCCTCCAGTAACCCTCTTCTCAAACAGGTGAAGCGGCGACAGTAGAGAAAAAATGACTGATAGATCCAGGTTCCCGGCAAAATGCAAAGAATGGAGATAGCGTCAAACCAGACCTAATTTAGAGTGGGATACCGCAACGCAACCTCGTCAGAGAGACTTCAAGCTGCCTAGTTCAACAAAATGTCCTCCTTCAGGAATATCTCATATGTTGACAATGCGCCGATGTTAAAAGTGCTCTGTTTATCGCGCTTAATGACGCACGTAGCCGAAAGCTAGATGCCGTGACATACGCTGTAGCCGGAAGGAGGAGGAAACACGGGGCCGCTTAGGGGCGCCTTTGCGAGGCTATCAGCAATATTATTTACTGTAACAATGTTGTGACCGCGTACCCATATTAAATGTACAAGTCTAAAATGCGACGGAAGCAGGGATAAAAACGTGCTTAAAGTGGGATAATCAACAGGCTAACAGGGGGAAAAACACAAAGATCAAGCATCGGTAATGTGTGGCACTGCGGTAAGAGAGGGGTCTAGTTTGCATAAAGCAAGCACTAATGCCAGAATCTCTGCTAGGAAAATAGTTTTGGTAGGCGGAACACGCAGTGAAAATGATCAGCATAAACACGGACAGAATATTCCCACACCTTCTTTTTCGTTGCATTCCGAGGCGCCTGTTAGGGCAGTGTTTGTTGGAAGGTTCTTTCAGTGATCTTCTAAATCATAATCGTCACACCTTTCCTCTGCTTTGCTTCCCCATTTTACAGAAGCTATAAATAAGACCACTGCATTCTTTCGAGGTTTTTCTCTGTGTTCGAATACATCTTAAATTTTTTGTAAGGCTCACATGAATGGCATTTAAACTTCTGTTCCGTCTTCCAGTGCACCCAAACAGAACACCGTGAATGTGAGGAACGCTGAGGTTCCGCGACTGGAGACGCCAAATGCATTGCAGCTTTGCAATAACTGCGTTCCCAGGGACCTTCGAAATGTCCCTGAAAAGTGTTAGGTGAAGGATTCCTGCTGTAGACATTTATCTGAGTAGATCTGGCTCTTATCCCGCAGCCATGTGCCTATTCCGCAATGAGCCTTAAATGATGGACCATTTATTCCTCTCCTGTCGCCGTTTTGCCTCCCTTTCTTTTCTTAGAAGCTTGTCTTGAAAATTCTTTTTAAAAATTATGCCTGCCTATGAGTGTTCCCATTTTGCTCTCGTTCGGCGCTATTCACCTGAGATTCAGCAATGCGATAGTTCGCTTGGCTATCCACAAGTTCATTACTGCTCCTCAAAGGATTCGCTGCTATATCTACCCATTCCACCACTTTACTTTTATTGTCGTTCCAAAAGCAATGTATTTGCCGCCGCGGTGGCTCAGTGGCTATGGTGCTCGGCTGCTGTCCCGAAAGACCCGGGTTCGATCCCGGCCGCGGCGGTTGAATTTCTTTGGAGGAGAAATTCGAGGCCCGTGTACTGTGCGATGTCAGTGCACGTTAAAGAACCCCAGGTGGTCGAAATTTCCGGAGCCCTCCACTACGGCGTCTCTCATAGCCTTAGTCGCTTTGGGACGTTAAACCCCATAAACTAAACTACACTAAACTAAAAGCAATGTATTTCTTTATTGATCCGTGGGCCATTCTTACCTTACCTATATTCTTCGTTTTTCTTTAAATAAAGCAGTTTGTTACCTATTTTCGACTCTTTAATGCGTGGCCAGTCTCTCACGTGGGTATCTGCCATTCTCCTAGGGCACAACAGCAACAACACCTATAGACAACTCCTCGAGCTGCACGAGGCCCCGAACGCACGATCTTTCTTTCTTTAGAACCTTTCCTTCAAGGGACATCGTAGAGCTATGTTCGTCCACCCAGGACGTCAGGATCGGTCTGCTGCTTAGCACCATCAGAATGGTTCCGGACTCCACCTCGCGATGCAGGATGATCTTGGAGATTGAGGGACGTGTAGCCCACCTTTGTAGTATCTCTATCAATTTTTAGAATTTCGAAAATGCGGTTACCCTCGGCGCTGTGGCCCAACAAATTCTGGCTATTTAGACGAGTTACGTGCGCTAGAGAGGTTGCTTGGCCGGCGAGCTTCTCGAAAGCGCATGTATTTTGGTGCGATGTAGCCAAAATATCTTGGGCCACAGGGGGTTTTTGAGGCAAAGAGAAGTTTTTTGCGGCACAGTAGTACCACTGTTGGTGGACGTCAAAAAGCAAAGGAACCACGTTAATTAGTTAATTGGTTAACTAAATTATAATGATTAACTTTTGAACTATTAGTGATAGGCACCTGAAAGCAATTGAGACTTCTAGCCGGCCGTCAGTAATAGCCAAATCAGACTAGAATTGCGACAACGCGGTGACCCTAGATGCTGCGGCTCGACAAAATTTGGTTACATCGTGCCGAAGTATACGTGCGCTTTCGAAAAGCATGAACACCAAGCAACCCCTGAAGTGCACGCTACTAGAAGAAATAGCCAAATAGCACACATTGCAGCAGACGAACAATCGGACGTCACGGTCCGTCACACACACACACACACACACACACACACACACACACACACACACACACACACACACACACACACACACACACACACACACACACACACACACACACACACACACACACACACACACACACACACACGCACACACGCACACGCACACGCACACACACACGCACGCACGCATACACACACACACACGCGCGCGCACGCACGCACGCACACGCACACTCTCTCTTTCTCTCTCTCTCTTCCTCTCTTTCTTTCTCTCCCTCTCTTTCTTTCTCTCTCTCTTTCTCTCTCTCGCACGCACACACTTGCGCGCACACCCACACGCGCACAGAAACATGCGCATGACACCACCTGCAACGCTGCACAACGAATGGTTGCATCACAATTTCGATACGAAAGTCTGGGACGGCATCACCTGAAGGTGCATACGTCGTGGGTCCATATCCCTTTCGCAAGCTAGCCTCCAGCTTCGCTAGCACATGTAAGCTATAGGCAATGCGAATTCGTACGACACCAGCCAGAATACTGAACAACAAACAATTGTGTCACAATTTCGATACGAACGTCAGGAAAACTGGCGCCATATCAGGTCGGACACTGGCGAGTGTGTAGAGATGAATGACATGTAGAGGATTGTCTGAAGTGGCGGCGCTGGGCTTGATGTGTGCGTCATACGACCCCTTGAAGACGTTACCCTTGCTTTCTTGTCATCTCAGGGTTTTTTGTAACATTTGCGAGTACATACGCGCCACCAGCTTTTCTCTTAATGGGACTGGTAATGCTTTCGAAATAAAATTAGTTCTGAGAAAAAGGTTGCTGCAATAACATATCGTGTGGGCCTCAAACGTAACATCAGGCAGAGGGGGCATGACCATGGGGGAGGAAGAAGGGAGGAAAGAAGAAAATTTCGGCAGAGAGTCTTGAGACGGCTTGTGTGTGAGAATGCGAGGGCATTTCGTAGACACAAGACATAGACGCGTGGTTGCTGTTGGCGAAGGGAGTTTATTTCAGGCCACAAGTCTATTTTTTCATCGATGGTTTTTTGGAGTTTAACTTCAAAAACTCCGGAAATTTCGACCACCTGGGGCTCTTTAACCTGCAGACTTCGCACAGTACTCGGGCCTCTAGCATTTCGCGTCTATCTTTTTTTTGTCATCGTCACCATAAACTTTCATGCCTTATATTTGCGCTATGTATCTTTGCAATTTGCAAAGGCCACTAAACGAAAAATTCCGCAAAAAGACTTAAGAATCATTGCGTATCGCAGTGCCAAAGCATTACTGTCTCTGAGCGCATTGACACCCACCCACACACTCACACCACCCACACACACACCCACGCATGACACCACCTTGAATGCTGCATGACGAACGGTTGCATCACAATTTTGATAAAGTATGGTAAGACATACAATTGAAGGTGCATGCGACGGCGATTTGAATTCCTGCTGCAAGCTAGCCGCCAACATGAAGAGCACATGTAGGCCATATGCAATGATAGATCGTATGACACCACCCGAAACGCTGTGCGATGAAAGGTTGCGTCACAATTTTCGTACAGATGTCGGCAAAACTGGCCCCACATGAAGATCGACCAATGGCGAGTGTATACATATAGGCGGACCACATGTATAGGACTGTCTGAAGTGGTGGTGTTCGGCTTGGTGTGTGCATACGGCAGCCTGATGAAGTGACCACCCTTTCTTGCCATCGCAGGGATTCTCTGTACAATTGCGAGTACACACACGCCAACGGCTTTTCTCGCAATGGGACTGTTAATACTTTAGCATTGAAAGTGAAATAATTAAGTGCCGTAATGAAGGATTCCGGAATGCTTTGTGCTTCGAATCTGTGCTTCAGATTGGTCTCACAAAATTCTTCAAATAATCACAGGCTGATAAAAGAGAACTGATGAAGCAGCTACCTCTAGACTCGAGTGCGACTACAACAATCTATGAGCCGTCCTAGAATTAGCTGACCTTTCTTGCATTGCATTTCATGCTTACATCTACTTTCGACGAGACAAACTGAATTTCTCGTCCACCTTCAAATAAAGCCCGCAAGAAAAAAACAAATTCCTGACAGCGTAGCTTTTCAGCGGTCCTAGACGCGCGCTCGAAGGACGAAATCTGAGAAGTGCGCTATCCCTAACGAGGCTTGGGGCTGGCAGTGAGACAAGCGCCAACTGCTGACGCGCCGTTAAAAGTGATCGGGTACATTAGGGATGCAATGTATAGCCTCCATCATCAACCATTACAACCATTTTTTTCCCTGCGCTGGTGCGGAGTGCCAAACAAGGAAGTCATAGTTAAGGCTGTACTGAGTGCTTCACCTGCCTCTTTACCAACCTCTCTCATTCTGAGCATAATATTAACTTTTTTTTTTGGCGGAAAATTCAGCGCGGAAGGACGAAAGACACTGGTAGGGGGCCAAAACAAGCGCTGTCTCACAACTAAATTTTATTATTGTGTCCCCCTTCCATTTGCGTCCCACTGCGCTGAATTTTCCGCCAAAATGAACTACATCCAACTCGCGAAACTCACCATACTTCTGCATAATATACTTCTTTTTCTACTACTTCTTCCAGTCTTGTCTTCCTCCAAGCTCACCAGGGTACAAAACCCGAAGGGCTCGTCGCCACGCTAGGCAAGGAGTGGCTGAGGGCTTCGCGAGGAAGTATACCATGCCTTTCCTCTGCTTGTCTTCTTATCGTAGCTCCCTTGCAAATGCATGTGTTCATTTTGTTGTTGTTTATCGCCATAAACATGGCACATACCCACGAGCAGGGATTGGCCATTTGTGCGGTAAAAAGGGGCGTGAGGTGGCGAAGTGGAATAGTGGAATGACTGAAACTAGAAAAAAAAAACTTTATCTGACACCCATGTATTCTTTCGCAGTTTTGATGATGATGATGATGTACTCAGGCTTAAAGGCGCATACCCACGGCGGGGGATCGGCCAACTTCTTAGATCGTCTGCGTCTTCTTTATCTTCCGTTTGAAACCTCACATGGATAACATTCTGACTTCTCTATCTTCCAGTATCTCTCGTCAAGAACACTCAAGGGCTCCTCGCCACGCGAGGTGAGGAGAGGCTGAGGGCTCCGCGAGTGAGTACACCACACCCTTCCTCTGCTTTTCTCCTCCTTATCGCAGCTCCCGCGCAAATCCATGTATTGTTTTTGTTGTTGATTACCGCCATAAAGATGGCGCATATCTACTCGGGGGGAATGGCCAAGGTACGGTGGTGAATGACAAGGAAATGACAAGGAAAGGCCTGAGGTGGCGAAGTAGAATAGCGGAATGATTGAAATTAGAAAAAAAATATGATACCCATGTATTCTTTCGCAGTTTTGATGATGATGATAATGTCCTCAGGCTTAAAGGCGCATACCCACGGCGGGGGATGATGATGATGTCCTCAGGCTTAATGGCGGGGGATTGTTGTTGTTGTTGTTGTAGCCTTTGACAGAATGGCACATACCCACACTGGGGGATCGGCCAAGAATCGGGATTGGCTAGCTTCTTTGCTTGTCTGCGTCTTCTTCTTTATCATCGTTTTGGAACCCAACATGAATAACATTCTAAGTTCTCTATCTTTCAGTGTCTCTCGTCAACAACACAAGCTTGCTGACGTAACGAACGCCGAGGTTCCGGGATATTAGACGTCAAATGAACTGCTGCATTAGGATAAATCGCGTGGCCAGGCACCTCCGAATTATTGGCGACTTGCTTCCTTGCGCACGCGCAAGTAGAAAGGGAAGGAGGAGAAAAAAGAACCGCTCCAGTCTGCTGCTCGAGCTGCGCGAGCCGTCGAACGCTCGCCTTCGTTTTCTTAGAACTATTATTTCAGGGGGCATCGCAGAGCTATGGGCGTCCACCCAGGCTTTCCGGAGCGGTCCGGTGCCCAGCCCCCTCGGAGTGGTTCCGGAGTACACCTCGCCACGCATGAAAATGTTGGACAAGGAGCAGATTGGAGCCGTGAGAGCCACCGGAACATCGCAACCCGTGTCACGGGGCCAGCTGGGAAGCCACCGGTCACCGAGCTCGCCAAGCGCTTCGTGGCCTCGGTCCGACGCTTCGCCCTTATCGTCGGAGAACAACGCGCTGGTGAGTACCATCTCGCCCGCGGTCGTGGCCTAGGTGCACTTAAGCTCCGAGAAGCGCGTGTGCAGGAATGCACCCAGTCGGGCAAAGCAGTCAGCCGACTGCCCAGCGGCGGGCAGGGTGAGCTTGCTTCTGCTCCTACTACTCTGTTGAGCTGCTCTAGTGCTCTATCTGAATTCGGGGAGGTGCTTCTTCGAATCTTTATTCAAAGCATTCGATCAGTGGGTGTGTTCAGAAGGCTTATCCATTATCACCCAGGGGACATAAGCCGTATTTCGGTAGTAGGACAACTTTTAATTTCCAACAGAAAGAGGGTAGCGAGAGGGCTACCCGCATAGACGACGCCTGAAAAGTCTTGGCTCTCCACGGCGGCTTCGGCAAGTCGGACGAGTTGCAGTTGAATCTCCGGGTCGGAGCTTAGTAGTAAGGCCTCCCATTGGTCTTGGCGTCCCTCTCGTAGGCATGAGTCCACTCCCATAGCACGTGGTCCAAGTGGGCCCTAAGTTCGCAGTTGTGCGCATTTTTCTTGAAACTGTTCTCTCCTAGCTTTAGTAAGGAGTTGTACCAATTAGCTGTAACCGCATTCTTGACGAGGGTGAGGTCTGGGGACGTGCCAGCACACCAGCTGTTACCCATTCTTGTGGGGGTGAGAGGATCCGTGAGCTCGGTGAAGCCCATGTGCTGTAAGTCGAGCCACAGCTCTCTCCCTTCGCACAGTGCCTCGGGTAGCAGATGAGGTGCGAGCACACGCGAACAAAGTCACAGAAAGCTCTTGTGTTGTCTGCGTAACAGTGAAGTCACTGTTTATGAGAGCACTTTTGTTGTCGGCGTCTTTGTCTTTGATCATGTGGGCTAGTACATGGCCTGCAATGCAGCACCGACCCGCCTATCCCACGCCCCCCCCTCCGCATACACACACAGACACTCCAGTGTACTCGCTTTTAAATCCACTACGGCGTATCTCTTGCCTTAGTCGCTTTGGGACGTTAAACCCCATAAACCAAACCAAACCGTTCTTGGTTGGAATCTGCGAGAGCGACAGTCCACCTTCTCACACATAGATGGTGGTGGTGAAAACATTTGCAACAGGGGAGTTTGGGACACATAGGTCCGTGGGCCCCCGCAGAGCCCCACTGTACTGAAACGCTCATGTTCCGGAGGGTCATTACGCTGGCAGCCCGGCCTGCGGCGATGGCTTGCTTGGGCGGGTCCTCGGAGCGCAGTAGGATCTCCCAAGCCTCCCAAGTGGTAAGGTGCTCCAGGCCCCCCCCCCCCCCCCCCCCCCCCCCCCCCGGGGGAGGATCCGCCAGGCAGAGGAAAAGGATATGGTCGAGAGTAGCTTTGGGATGGTGGCAAAGGGTACAGGAGGGGTTTGTATGGACTTGTGTGGTAGCGCGAGGGGTAATAAGGGGAGTAATAAGGCAAGCGTAGTGTGCGTGTTTGCAGCCGCCTCCAATGTGTCCCATGATAATTGTCGAGGGAGGGATCGGGTAGAGGGCTCACACGAAGTTTGGGTGTTCCTTGCCCTCCCTCTAACAGCTGTTCGCACTCACAAAAGACGCAGCTGTCGGTCATCAGACGCAGATGGCGAATCGGTGCCCATCGGCATATTACACCGTGTAAACCAGCACGAGTGCAAATCTACTCCGGAATACGTTCCCCTGATAAATCTGTATGAGGACAGGTTGCCCCATGGAATAGCATGTGATGCAATGACGACGTGGATGGGCACCCAGAACAGACGTCAAAGCTTGGTTGCAGGATACTGACAGCCAGAACATGGCTTCCTAATGGTCGTTGTTGAAGCGCGGTTTACGGAGACTCAGCTTTACAGCAAGAGCAGCCATTTCACCGCTTCTGAAGGGAGGATTTCATGCTGCTCTAATGGGGCAACCACAGAGAAATGCTGCGCTTCACCATTGAACCGGCTGAGAAAAGTCAAGAGTGTTCATTTATCTATGCCGAGCCAGTTTGGTGAAAAGAATAAAGTGAATTTGCCTGTAGCAGGCAATTAGCTCTGGGTACAGTTATTTGCACCTTTCAGAGAGGCAACGCTAGCTTGAGGGCACTGGCTTTCCGCATATTCGAGATCTCTAAAGAGGGATTTTGTCTTGACAGGGACCTGGTGCTGCTCATACTGCAATCCGGATGCCCCCGGACACAAGGCTACGATTTCCATGTGGTCATCAGCGGCGGTTCTTCAGTCCCGTTACGATGAGCTGGTTAGTCACTATAGTCTGTTCCCCTCTGCCAAAGCGCCGCGAATCCATGCCATAACGAATATAAATCGATATGCGGCAACAAGTCGTTAGGCCGCCGCCATGGAGGAAGGAAAACTCAAGAGAGGTCTTCGCTATCCGAGCAGCATGCCAAAAAGTTTGCCGGAAGTCATGCGCTTTCTCAAGCACTACACTGAGTCTTCGGCCGACGGCGTAGCCAACAGTAACGCTTGGCGCAGCGGCGCAGTCTGCTGCAGTGCCTGCTTCGCATGGGCAACCACACCGAGCCGACGGCAATAAAGGGGGGAAGCAGGGGCGAGCTCGCTTCAAGACATGCGACACTACCACCTCTCCTGCGTTGTTTTCTTTCCTCCAAGGCCGCTGCAGACTCAGATGAGCGCCATCTTTGCGGTGCGCAGTGTTGCTAGATGCGTAACTTCCTCCAGAGTTAAATACCTCTTAGATGAACTGGGTATCCTAGGGCGTCGAAGTAGTATGGTTGAATTCAGGCATCTGTTTGAGCGCTCTATAGAAAATGTTTCGTAATTGAGAAAGCAAATAAAATTGTCGCAGATGAACTAATGACGTAAAAGTCTTGCGCACATTACTTTATTGGAACTTCAATGGTGGTTAGACAATGTTAGTGTTCGATAATCTGTCGTGTGCGTGGCAAAGAATTCATTATTTACTTTTACACTTGGTCGTGAGAAACCCGGTTAACAGAACATATTAAACATTTCCATTTTATTCATAGTAAGTGCAAATGTGCATTTGTCTTTGTGACAACATATGGTATAACATATTTGAAGCCAATTAGAGAAGTCGTAAATTCGGTAATTATACGTCGGCACTTGCTTGTCTCGCTCATAAACTTCACCCCATCGATGAACAGGTATCATGAATCCTAAAGTCAGTGCGTGGGCAAATTTCAGCATGTCGTTCTGCTGAGCCAGTTGTTTATTTCCGTTTACTAACCCATATTCATCGTGCTTTTCGTTTACATCAATATAACTGCACATATCTTATCGGGTGCAGGCAACATCACAGTTCTCGAAGCCGTTTCCAGTGGAGAAAGACATCGCCTTGCGCCCCACAGAACGCCTCCATTGTGGTGCACAGTCCGCAGCCAACTGTCCAGGCTGCCTCTGCTGAGTCGTGACGGCCGAGTTGGGGCAGCTGGGGCAGTGTCCGTTCGCGGTGCTGCCGCTGCCGCTGCCAGCCGCTTCCGTAAGTGGCATCTCACGGACGCCTGCGCATTGTGTCGTCTCTCGTAGTTGATCAGCTAAGAACGCGACCACAGATGTGATTCTTGGCGGTGCACCAAGGGCGTTTTCGTTGAGAAATGTATTATGGATGTCATAGTGAAAATTGATGGTATCCGCAGTGCAACAAATTGGAAAGGTAATGTGTGCCAGGTAAACATTATTAAGGCGGAAGCCTTTAATGTCTCATCGTTGTAAGCAGCAGTTGTCGACAGAAATGTCGCGCTTTTCAATTGGTCGAAACGGTTGTGACGTCACAGTGCGCGAATTTCAAACGGGGCCAATTGCACTTTGCCTAGTAGCCATGCAACCAATTGAAGGGATCGTGTAGTGATGCTCCAACTTAGTGGGTCTGAGCTTAGTTAATTGCTTAATTACCCAATTAGCCTACTTAAGTTTTGTAGTCAGGCGATATAAATAAATAAAACCGAGTAGAGAGAGAGAAGAGAGAAAAAACTTTTATTTAAAAACAGGAAGGTTGCTCGAGCAACTTGGGTGGCACCCCTAGTCCAAGGCGCCACTGGCTTTAGCTGACTGACGGACTTGCTGAACCAACTTAAGTTGCTGATCCAGGGTCTCGCTGGTCAGGGCCACCTCCCACTGCTCATATGTCGGGTTGGATACAGTTAAGTGTTTTGGTTTCGTTGTACATTCCCACGATATGTGGTAGAGCGTAGGGCAAGCTCCACACCAAGGGCATGTATGTATTCTGATATTGAGTGGGGCTAATCTTGTGTAGGATGAACAAGTTAGGGAAAGTGTTGGTCTGAATTTTCCTCCAGTCTATGGCTGCGGATGAGTCTAGTTTTATGTGAGGGGGTGGGTATTTTCTGCGCTCCAGCCGAATATGTTCTAATCTGTCACCATAGGTGCTAGGCATGGGTGTGGGGTAGGGATGAGGATCCGCCCAGTGAGTTAAATCTCGGGCTAGATCGTTGGCTACCTCATTTAGAGCTAGTCCTTCGTGACCAGGTGTCCATGTTAGTCTGTGTGTTAGGCTGAGATTGCCAAGTAGCTGTGTTGCTCTTGAGGGAAGCCTGCCATTAAGAAAGTCTCGGCAGGCTTGTTGCGAGTCTGTTATAACGTGGGAGGACTCTCCTCTTTGGTCTTTATGTTTGATGGCGATAGCTATTGCCAGAGCCTCTGCAGAGGAGGGGTTTTCTGCATATATAGAAGCTTGGAGAGCCGGTTTTAGTTGGTGGTCAATCGCAGCGACTGAGAACTTTCCCGGCGTGGGGTAGGCCCCAATGTCTACGTAAACGGCTTTACGGTCGCTTTCTAGGTGTTTCTGAAGTGCCTTTGCTCGCGCTTGTCGTCTGCCTTGCTGATGAGCATAATGCATGTGACGTGGGATTGGACTAACGGTGATCTTTTCTCGGGTTTGGAGTGGAAGGGAGGTTTTACTGCCTCTTGTCTCCAGCCCCGGCCATGTCCCTAATTTAGTCAGGATCGTCCTTCCCGCATTGGTTTTTAGAAGGCGTTCTTTTTGGCTTTCCAGAGGGCTTCTTGGAGCTCGGTAAAAGTGTTGTGCAGACCAAGCTCTAGGAGTCGTTCTGTAGAAGCGGCTATTAGAAGATTGAGGGCAGTTTTGTAAGCCCCTCTTATGATTGTATCGATAGCTCTGGTTTCCACAGTGCCCAGTTTTTGGTAAGGGAGGCCGTATGTTATCCTGCTCAGAACTAGGGCCTGGACGAGTCTAAGGGTGTCCTCTTCTCTCATACCCTTGCGGTGCCAGGTAATGCGGCGGATCATTCTCAAGAATGATCCGAGTAGAAAACTGGTCGAGCTCGGGAATCGAACCCCGGTCTTCGGCGTGCGAGACGAGCATGCTATCCACTCCGCCATGCCATCCCGAAGGCTTGGAATGAGCAAAGGCGCGTCTAGTGAATACGGTGTCTTCGCTCACTCCCATCCTCCTCCCTTCCCTTCCTGCGAGGTTTAAGTGTCCACCGAGATATGAGGGACAGATACATTTCCTTTCCTCAAAAACCAATTTACCGACGAACGAGGCGTAGAACCGAATGGGCGATGGCGTTCTGTGCACTCCCTGGCAGCGTTGCAAGACGCTGTCGCGTTCCACTCTTAGAGGCGAAGCTTAACACCTTAACCACACATCAGTGACCACACTTTACGTCAAAAATGTGCCCCCCTGAATTTTGACGGGTGTCCACCGAGATATGTGAGACAGTTACTGCGTAATTTCATTTTCTCAAATACAATTTTCATTTTCTTCATTACGGGCCCTGTTTGTCTTCTTTCATTCCCACTTCCTCCCTTCCTCTACGGTGCGGTTCAGGTGTCCACCGAGATGACAGAATTACTGCGCCATTTCCTTTCCTCGAAAAGCGTTGCGTTCAAAGGGCACGGCATCGCGCCGAACGGGTGGTGGCGTTCCGTGGACTCCCGGGCAGCGCTAAAACACGCTGTCGCGTTCCACACCTAAAGGCGAAGCTTAAGCGTCATTAATCAGCAGTTAATTAGTATTCAGGCATTAATCAGTAATTAATCATTAATTAGTGATTTGTCATCACTTAGTAATTAGTACTGAATTATATGTGGCGTCACCATTGCCACCGCAGCTGCGAAAGCGGTGCGGAAAACGCTTCCGCCTCTACGCACTTTAGACAGTCAAAGTGCCCCCTGAACTTTTTGGAGAATGAAGCGAACGTTGAGGTCCGCGAAGCATCAGTTCTTAAATGCGTCATTAGGCCGTAGAAGCGAGACAAATTTGCTTTCCGAAGCGTTATTGTGTCTATAGCAGCAATACTGCGTGCCTGCTGCTGTTTAATAAGCAGTCACTTTGGGCGCAAACAGTGATGCTCTGGGAGCATAAGTATGAAGAAATGACAATATATATTGAAAAGCATCTTCACCATCAGCAGCAGCCTCCCTACGGCACTGCAGGGCAAAAGGCTTTCCCATGCCTCTCCAATGAACTCTGCCCTTTGCCAGTTGCGGCCACCCTATCCTCGCGAACTTCTTAATCTCTTCCGCCCAGCTGACATCCTGCCGCCCCCTGCTACGGTTGCCTTCTCTTGGAATCTATCCCGTTACCCTTAAGGACCAGCGGTCATTGTGCCATCGCACTACCTGCCCTACAAAAGCCCAATTCTTCCTCTTCATTTCGACTAGGATGTCATTAACCGGCGTTTGTTCCCTCATCCACTCTGCCCGCTTGCAGTCTCTTAACACTACATATATCATTTTTCTTTCCATAGCCCGCTGCGTTGTCCTTAAGTTGATCCCTTCTCGTTAGCCCACCGAACTTTCTCTCGCGCCCGGCTACGCTTGTTTTCTCTCGGAATCTAGCTGCTCTATGTTGAATTATTCCCTTACCCCTTCGAGAACCTAGCTCCCGATTGTGAACTGCTGTTGCCCTGCGAAACTGCTCTTAATTTTTTTAGACACATCGTTCTGCTCTGCCTGTGTAACTAATTTAACATGCTTAGCAGTTTATTTTCTGAGTGGCTTAGCAAGGCAATGTCATCAGCGAACCACTGATTACGTCGGTATTCTCCATTAACTCTTATCCCCAACTGTTGCCAATCTCGGCCTCGGAGCACCTCCTGTAAACCGGCAGTGAATAGCAAAGGCTAGATCGTGTCTCCCTAACTAAAACATTTCCTTATTGGAATTCTATTGCTTACTTTATGCAGGACTATGATAGCTGCGCAGTCGTTATAGATATCATCCAATATTTTTGCATGAGACTCTTCTACACCCTTATTTCGCAGTGCCTGCATGCTTGCTGAGGCTTCCACTGAGTCAAATGCTTTCTCGTAATCAATGAAGGGCACATAAAGGGGTTGATTATATTCTGCGCATTTGTCTATCACCAGGTTGGTAGTGGGAATATAGTCTATTGTCGGGTATCCTTTACGAAAGCCTGCCTGATCATTTCGTTCGTTAAAGCCTAAGGTTTTCCTGATTCCATTTGCGATTACCTCAGTAAATACCGTGTAGCTTTGTAAACACCTAGCAATTTTTAAAGTCTTTGCCGTCTGCTTTGTTATGAATTAAGATCATGTTAGCACTCCTCCAAGCTTCAGGGTCGCTCGGGGTCCTAAGCCATTGCATATAAAGGGCGGCTAGTTTTTTTTCTAGCAAAATCTCTCCTCCGTCCGTCAATAAATCTGCTGTTACCTGATCGTCATCACCTGCTTTTCCTCAATGCATTGCTTCTAAGGTTAGGTTTTTAATTACTCTGTCTTTACTGGCCGGATGTCCCTTTGGTATGCGCTACAGCCTCTATTATTAACGTTCTGTTTACATTCTCTGCTATATAGATTTGTTTAGATCTCTTCGGCTACTTCAACTATATTATCAATATTGGTAATAACATTGCCCTCTCTGTCTCTTGACGCACACAGCTGGTTTTTGTATATGCTTAGCTTGCTCTTCTCTCCTTTTAGACTACCTCCATTCTTTTGAACATGCTCGATTCAATCCATATTAAAAGTCGTTATGTCAGCTACCTTGAGCTTCTTTAGTAAGTTTAATAACTCTTCCCGCACTATTCTGTCCGTAGTGTTAGAGGCTTTCATGCTTTGCTGTTTCTTGATCAGATCTTTCGTCTCCTGAGATAGCTTGCCGGCATCCAGTCAAACCATCCTACCGCCTCCTCTACTGCGAACTCTGTAATGATTGCTGCGAGATTATTGTTCACTGTTTGAAGATTAGGACCGTCTTCCTCAGCTAAAGCCGAATATTTGTTCTGCAGAGGTGTCCTGAATTTCTCTACTTTTCTTCTTACCGCTAAGTCATTAATGAGCTTTTACTTCACTAGTTTCTTCCGTTCCCTCTTCAAGTCTCAGCCAATTCGAGACCTCATAATTCTGTAGTCTCTACAACTGCCCTTTCACAGGACCGCCACATCCTCCACATCTACATCCGCAAGGCTTGGTGTCCACAAAATCCGTCCTGGAAACCATGGCAGCATCCGCCGTAGCGATGCGCGTTATATGTAGCGGCTTATCAGGAGTTCACTGTTACTATTAAAACTTTGGGTGAGGCGGAGACAGCCGCTTGAGGTCGTCGTTCTTATTTACTGCGCGCTTTTCTGATGGTGTTTTTTGAGCTACTCTGTTCTCAAACAGTATGGCATTTCACTACATGAGTGAACTCTCCCTACAGACATTATTTGTCAATAGAAACGTAGAGTTCAGGCTTATGGGCAGTTCATTCGGACAATCTTTCAAGTACACGGCTAAGAAGGGATATCATATCCAGAACACAGCGAATGGTGCAAAAGGAAAAGTTAGTCACCTGGCACAAAAAACAACGCAGTTTTATTTCTTGATTTTTCCAGGAAGTCCTAGAGTAGGCCTCGCTCTTTGCAGTCGCGCTTTCTCCAGAGCATCTTGCATTATTCGATGGCTTCTTCATCACACTCAGAATGACCGTGTCGTTCATTGTTGGAGGCTTCTCATGAGTTCTGAGCAACCGATACGTACAACGGTCGTGTAATATGCGACACGCCAGTGATCTGGAAATGCCACCGGTGGCGCACTGGAGCATTCAATCCAACGGCCGCAGCCTCATGCTTTGCGAGAAGGATGATTCCTATGAATCGAAATCTCCGCCCTCTCAGTGCGTCAGCCGTGGGATGCCGGCGAATAGTGCTAGAGAGATGCCGAAGACAGAGTGATGTTTAAAGGGGCAATAGGACTATTCTCGCGCATTCCCTGCTTATTGCATTTAATTCCCGACACGGTAAAAAACAAATCCTCGAAATTTCGGTTGATTCTGAGCGGAAGATATTTTTGAAACGATTTTTTTTCCTTTTTTTGTTTACTGCTCGGTGGTCTGGCAACCTTTGATCGCGGTCTAAACAAGGGCATACTTGCCCCGGGTCATCTGCTGCGCGCTGTTGTCTGCGTTGAAGTACCTGCATGCACACTGTGAACTGCGGTCGTTCGGAGAGTTTTTTTCTGGCTTAGCGAAAATTAATTTTTCATGTTTCCTTTTCGAAAGCTTTCAGCTGCGTACGCGAGCTTGGTGACACTTGGGTAAGCAGACTTGCTCGTCGCGCCCGTTTCTGATTGACGAGGAAAAAATTGATGCACCCCTGCCTTATTATTAACACTTAGAAGCATATTATGCCTACGTTTTAATTGTCGTCTCTTTGGATCAGTGAAGTGCTGCCGTGGGGGAAAAGCGGCACGTGCCATGCACTCCTTTGCCGATGTGCGCCGTGAAGGGCATTGCGTTTTGTCACTGGCCACCAAGTTCTTGGCCGCTATTCGTCGGCTCGATAATTAAATTCAAATTACCACAAAGTGGCGATATAGTAAGCTTGCGGCACGAAAAGAGCAGAGTGGCCAATGATACTGCTTCTCCGCTGCATGTGTGCGTATATAAGTCGAACATAAAATGCTTTCGGCTCGTAGAACCCTTCTGCAGGAACCATGCCGCTGGAAAAACCCAACGGGACTCGAATGTTTCACTGCCCGCAACGATGAACAGTCACCGCTTTCTAAATAAGCACTTGAAGATAGTAGCACACGATTTAGCATTTACGATGCGTGCGCTCTGTTTCCCAAGAATGCGACGATTACGATAGCTGCAGGCCCGCGCTGAGGTTCTTACAGTACTGCTTGTTCGGCTGGCATGAAATGCAAGTGGGCTCTCCTTATCCTAAATATTATCTACTGTTGATCACAAATTGTAGTTTTACTGATCATTCTGAGGACGTTAAACCCCATAAACCAACCAACCATCATTCTGCAAAAAGCGCCGATGATGCTATTGCCAGCTTGGGAAACACTTCGAGTTGGACCGGCGCTTCCGTCCAACGGTATCTGCTTCCTGCCAGGTCGCTATTACCTGATTTTAAATTGCTTCACCTAAAAATAGGTTGGGACACTGCTTGCATTAATGAAAACCGCCAAATTTGCTGTCCACATGCAGTCGACGTCGACGACTGCTGCCTGCTGCCTTCAGCCCATATTCTGCAGACCGCGTCACATCGGCAGTGCTCCTTATAATACGTGCCACGCCGCGATGGCTCATTGGTTACGGCGCTCGGCTGCCGACCCGAAAGACGCGGGTTCGATCCCGGCCGCGGTGGCCGAATTTCGATGAATTTGAAATTCTAGTGGCCCGTGTGCTGTGCGATGGCAGTGCACGTTAAAGAACCCCCGGTGGTCGAAATTACCGGAGCCCTTCACTACGGCGTCCCTCATAGCCGAAGTTGCTTTGTAACGGTAAACCCGAAAAAACATACTCGCAAACAAAACCAAACCTTATTATGCGCGTGTCCTGCGAATATACAGCCGTGAAAAGCAGCCGGTAGTTTAGCTTTTTTTCGACGCGGATGAGATAAAGACAAGCCAAGGCGACGGCGGCGAGCGACGAGTGGCATTGTCATGCAGCGTTTTTGTTTTTTTTTTGCCTTGTCGCTTGCCTCACCGTTCGGTGCGCAGGCACCGATTGGAAGCGCATCTACGCTGGTGCATGCACTTCGCGCATGTCACCGTGCCATGCATGAGTCCAACAAGTTTAAGAATTATTAAGTTTACTGAATGCCATACCAACAAGACCCGCGCCACACTCTTCTGGTTCCCACTAAGCTCACTACTACGATCCGCGGTCGTTGCTCGTGCTGGCGGCGCCGTCGGTCTAGCGTGACAGACCGGTGCGTCAGCGACGGCATTTCCGTACAGGCCAGCCCACGGACCGCCCATCGCGTCGCGTCGGCCTAGTGTGAGCGGGCCCTACCTATGCTGAAGAAAAACTGCTTTAGTGTTATCGCTTTTACAGCAAGTCACTCATATGTTAGGCACGACTGCTACTTATATCGGCCGCGAAGGTACAGGGGATGAGAGACCTCGCTGCGGTCATTGTGGTTAGGATAGCAGACGGCGCTGCTCCGTGCATGCCTTTGTGACGTCGCGAGAACGTTTATTACGGCGGTTGCTGCCGTTGGCAGGAGTTTTCCGGTCTCAGATACAATCGCATTTCTTGGAGGGCACCCAAATTTCGGAAACTGAACCACAGGTTCCTGCATTAGTTAATGAGGTATAAAACTGCAAAATGAAGAACGACTCTGTCATCGCCGCTTTAACTATATCGATAAATTAACCTGCACACACTAAGTACGCTATATTACTGAAAAACGAGGATTTTATTAACCAGAAAAGTTGTAAAAATAAACACCGCTATCTTTATCCTCGGTAGTTTCCGCGAGCAAAGTGTGATGCGCAACGGCATTTATTTATTGCCGCATCCCTGAGTCTAAGCAACTTTGGTGTTACTCTAAACGCGGTGAGCGTGCAGTCCTTTATCGATCTTGACCTCACAACTGCGAATTGGGTGGGAAAAGAAATTTTATATGGAACTTTTTCGGCAAAAAATATGTATTTTTCTGCCGGAAAACTATCAACAATGCCGTAAAAAGCCACCAGATCGGTTTTTACTAAGACCTAGAGTGGGATAGAGTGCATTTCTCAAGGGAAAAGTGCTCACGCTAGAGCCTTTGCCTATGGAGTGTCCACAGCGACGAGGCGGAGAAAACAATCTTTAAAAAAACGCGGAACATTTTCTTCATCGCCTCTTTTTTTTGAATATTTGACTGATTTTTCTAAACTTTCAATACGGCAGAGGGCAGAATACGCAGTATCTAAGACTGTAAGTGGTGAAAGCTCTTGCGTTGCGGCATTACGCAGAATGCAACTGAAGAAACGCAGATAGCATTTCCCAGGGTGGCTAACTGCGACCGGAACTATACCTCGGGTGTCTCGCTTTGTTTAGATTGAAATGAACCTCAGAGATCAATGGAAAATATGCTGCGTCGAACACGATTTCTTAGCGACTGTAGTCGGGGTCCCTCCGGTTGATTCACCACCGCCATTCACTGTTTTTCTTTCTTTTGCAGTCTGCTGGCACTGAACTTTGGGGCCATCCTGAACTTATTCGACGTGTCCTCGTGCGCCGCGGGGGAAGCTAGTGTCAGTTTCGATTTTGTTAATTGGTGTTTTTTTCGATATTGGTGAATTGGATATGATTATCACCAGTGTTTCAATTTATTAAATCAATTGAACGTATAAGCGGTTTCTTCATTCCTTTCGCGGCCTAGCGGTACACTGCTAGCCCTAATGTGCCGTTGTTCTCAGAGGGATTGTTAACTCAAAAAGACTGGTTAAAAGTGGCTGTAGAATTGCCTTAAGTGTACTGCGAGGGGTCACAAGAAAGGCAAGAAAGAAAGAATAGCACACATGGTGGAAAAAAATTCAATTGATGGAGGTTGTTATTGTGACGTAAAGGCATCGCTGACACATCTTCCCCGCAATACGTAAAACTATTCCATATAATCAACAGGCGGTATGCTCTCGACACCGCCCTCTCCAAACCAAAATGACTGTCAAACGGAGGTTGACGGAGATAATTTTGTCGCTGATCAAGTTAGTGCTGCAGTTTTTGATTAGGACGTGCTATGCAGAGCACGCCGTTTATCCCATAAGCAGTTTTTTCTTGCAGTTATCGTTTTCTTGGCTGTATTCGAGTATTGGGTTTCATATTTTAATCAAAATGGTTGCCCATATTTACAGGACTGTGCTAGAATACAGCATCCCAAAGCATAGGCTTCTGTCACCTGGAGCATGCCTCGTAACTTCTCTGACTCAAAGTTGCTGCGCTACACTGGAGGAGGGGGATCTGGCCTGCATTAGGAAACAAAGCGAATGTCATTCTTATGCTAAAACACAGCAGACCGATGAATGAATTCACAGGCAAACCTACGGCCTATACGGAGAGAATGGTGCTACTGTGCTCACTCTCCTGGAGTGAAATCTATAGCACTTTGGTCATCTGCCCCCTAAACTTATCTTCAGCAAGCATGTGTGTTGCCAAGACGTTGCTAGACGATTCAATAAAAGCGTATACGCAGTCCCCAGCGCTGTCCGACTGCACATTATTAATGCGAAAGTATTTTTAGGATATGTCGGCGGGGTCGGGTCAGTAAAACATGTCCGCAGCAGTTGTGCCGTTCTCAGGAAAGGTAGTATCAAACGAGTGGCTTTAATCGAAAGAGGATGATGTTATGGTGGTGCGCAAAAAAATTTTTCTATAGGATGATTAGATAATTAGAGCAAAAAATGCTTAAAAAACGTTGAAATAGCGTGGACTTAGATGTAGTGAGTGGAAGGCAAAAGAGCCGTGGAAGGCGAAATAGTTCAAAAAAAAGCAAAGGAGTGAGAATTAAAGTTTGAAATGAATTGAAATGCTTTCGATGAGCGATAATAAATTGAACAAAAAGTTTGATTGGCAAATATTAATTATCATGTAATGGGAACCACCGGCATCCGTTCACGCGATGCGACGATGAGGTGAGCGAAGTGCTGTGCTAGTTCCGGAGTGACTCCTTGGGTTTGTGCCTGCCGTGAAGCGTCTTCGATCAACGTGAAGCGCTTCGGAGACGTACCTGTACAATCAGGAAAAACCATTGGACGGTTGAATAAGCTGGACGGGGATATATTAAGTGAACGAAAAAGCATCCACGGCACCAAATTAAAAAAAAACAAAATTGTTGAGATAAAAGAAGGTATAATCAGAGTATAGAAATTTATCTTTATCTATAGCATAAGATAATTACGCTAATTCAGTGTTACATTACCAAACAAGAAGAAAACGATGAACAGAGGCAAAGAGAGGCGACGAGTGTGGAAGAGGCGTCAATGCTTCCGTATTCTCCCAATGCGGGTCACCGCAGTGATCTCTAGTTTTTGTGGGTGGGGCCATAAATGGACTTTAGGTGTGTCTCCAGGTGCCGATCCAGGTGCCCGACTACTCAACTAACATAAAACTTCCTTTCCGATCGCCTACTAAGACGCACTGACCCGAATAATCAGCCCTTACCGCCGGTTCTTATTAGACGGTGCACAACCCGACGCTCGATTATATCCACCAAGTTGTTTAATTTGGTGACGAAGCATCTCTGCCGCCGTTCCCCACCTACAAAATGGCATTCATAAGGATGACATCACCATCGGCTGCCTCTATGGTAATCCAGTATTTCAAAAAAAAAAAAAACTACCGTCCAAAAGGCTTGGATGTAAATTTTTCAAGCCCAAGCTGCCAGTGTGGCGCTCGCATGCTCGCTAGGAAACTCAGACTACACTCTTATTTTCAACCACAAGAGCCGGGCTGATAATGCCTTTAGTTCTCGCATTAAATTGGGAATTGACAACCTCCCTATTGCACGTCAGGTGCATGTTCGCATCCTGGGCTACATTTAGTTACAGGGGAACAAAAGCAGGTGTAGACGACAATACTGCTCCTGCAAATAAATACCCTCTCCCACGCATTCTTAAATGTATTACCCATACCAGCCAACGGACTCAATGAACACAACCTCTCCCAGATAGGCCAAGTTACTGTGGTCTAGCGAGTCATATATCATCCGAGACTACCACCTAAAGAAAGAATGAACTCAGCAAAATGTAAACAACCATCCACAAGTGCTTACTATGGCAGCTAGGTGTCCCGGTGACCGCATCTAGTTATACTGCTTTTCGTGATGCTCAGCACCACCGGTTGACCACCTCCCGTCAAGACCATGCCAAACTAGGAACACTTGGGAGGAGCATCTTGCACCTCTCATTAATCTCGTATTTTCGATCACCGCGGGAATCTCAACGACGCCTCACTATCCTACCATATACCCCGTAACATCGATCTGATGAGAGATTTAGGACGTCGATAAGAGTATGTCGCCTCAAGACCACAGCCCTTGACACGCATCGGAAAGATGCAGCGTTAGCCCACTTCAACGCTACAACTACCTCTGAACGCGTCCATGATCATGAAAGTCCGCTGTCACAATGGCACTTCTGATCCTACCTCGTCTGAAACACAAGCAATCGCAGAAACGAGGCTTCACCACCCTAACCACAATAACACTATTACAGATGGCATGGAATCCAGAATGCCCTCCGTTCCTTTGCCACCTACATGCTCCCTGCAGATATCCTGCCCAGCTGAACACCTACCTTTTTATCAGCACCGCAGCCTGCACGTCCGTTCACCAGGCAAGAAAAGAAACGGATGGGCACGTGTCCTGGCTCGCGACACGTCTCCGAGCAACCCTTCCCCTTGGCCGGATGATTAAAACTCCGAGGGTAAGCGGCTGTGCACGAAAATACTGAACAGAAAGACGAAAGAACTACGATAAACCCGCCGCCTCTTTTCTCTTTCCTCTCCACAGTCCATCGCGAATCTACTTTCGTTAGAGAAGCGCAAAGTAATTCTCTACCCAGTTACCTGGGCAACCACTAATTACCTAGGCGCTCAGGCCATCTCTGCTTTCAGGTATGCGGGGCCTATAGTGAACACCTACAGACATAATCGACATGCACATGTGCCACAGAGTAAACACACTGCCCCGAACGCAGATCCCTAGCCACCATGTACCCTATTCTTGGGAGACCTACGTTGCTCCTCCTGCAGCGCTCCGTCCAGTCCTGCGAGCACTGCTATTTGCCCATATAGAGAGTTGGCAACCCGGACCAACGACGTGAAATATTTGTTTTCTGTCTGTCTCTCCTGAGACTGGGTGCCAATGGCCAGCTGCCGAAAGTGTTCGGTTCCGCTCGGCAGCGGTAAACCGGGATCCACACAACGGACGAAATCGCCGATTCCGGGAGTGGGCGGCACACCATCATGTGACTGGACGGCGCCCCTCTCACCTCGTATGCGGACCCTCTGAGATTAAGGCGGTGGTGGTAGTGGTTTATTTTAAAAAAAAAGTGAAGCAAAAGAGTGTTGCCGGCCGCGGCAATTGCTATCTAATATCTTAAGCACCTGAGCTGCAGCCGAGGGAAATGAAAGGGAAAGGGAGAGGATAGTGAGGAGAAGTATAGACGGGAGCGACAGCAAGAAAGGACAGGGGAGAGCTTTGTACACTATTTACAAAATACACAAGTAATCAAGTTCGCGCCGCTCGCGCGCTAATGTCCAAGCATTGTCCGAGAATAAGTGCGCGCGAGCGGCCACTGCGCACGATCACAAAAGATGTAAACTCTATGTACGTAGCCGCGCGCACGTAGCGTCCTGTCTCGGACTAATGGCGCGCGCGACACACTGCACTAGCGGCCGGGCTGGGGCGCCCGGCCGCGTAAACCGTCCGAGGTAGCACCAACGGAGCGTTCGCGTCACGCGTGCACTACCTGGCGAAGAGCAAGCGGGAAGTCAAGCCTGCCTGCTCGATGAACACACAGAGGCTCACCATTGTCCTGTCGCGGGTGCGCACACTGCCGCGCGGCCACAGGAGCGCTTCGAGATTTTCCGGGATGATTCCCAGCGCCCTGTAGGCCGCGAGCATCTCGCAACGCGGCACTGCAGAAGCGGTACAGCGAAGGAGCATGTGCTCCAATGTCTCCACTGCGCCGCAGTCAGCGCACGCGTCGCTCGACGAAGGTCCGTGGCGCACCCGTCTTACCCCGGGCCACACGCAGCCGACGCGCACTCGGATGATCAAGGTGGCGGCATTCTGCGATTCAAGAACTAAAACTATCTAGTCTGGCAGCAGCGACCGTTTTGATTCGTTTCCTTTTACCATTTCGAACGCCCTGTTTCAACCAAGCATCGTGGTTCGCGTGGGGCAGTCACATGCCCATATTCTTTTTTGTCCTGGTGTAGTTGCTGCTCGCTACAGCTGTCCCGTTTCTCGACAGATTTTCGGAAGCCGCCGGCGCGATGAGTGCAACGAAGCAGCAGTTTTGAGAACTATCATGTCCGCCCACTCCGTCCTCATCTCTCGCGGTACATACAGCTTTGTTCGACGAGGTTAAAGGTATACCGAATCGACTTTTCGTAGTACCGTGCACGCAAAATAAGGCTCCACATTCCCATGACCCCGACCAGGAGCAGCGTCTTTCAACTGGCATAGTCGCAATTCGCATAGTCCCACTTAGCGCCCAGACCACGGCGTCAGCCTTTCGATGAAGGCGGAACGCAAAATGCGCCCGTGTGCTGTCCATTGTCCGTGCACGCTAAAAATCCCCAGATGGTCGAAATTATTCCGCAGCCCTCCAGTACGGCCCCTCTTTCTTTATTCCCTCTCTCACTCCCTCCTTTGTCCTTTTCCTTACGGCGTGGACCAGGGGTCCACAGAGATAATACAGATACTGCGCCATTTCCTCCACCTCCCCCCTGCCCCTAAAAAAAAAAACACTTTGTGCACTTTGTCGTAAATTATCGTATTGGTTGTTGTTGTTAGCTTTGCAGAAGACTGCATGTACTCACACCGGTGATCGGCCACAAATCGCCAGGTCCATGCATGGCGATCCCTATCTGCCTGTGCATAATAAAGGCGAGAGAAACGCACACGGGAGACCAACACCGGTAGAATCTACGTCAAGTAGGGCCTGGACTGAAAACGGATAAGGTTTTTGAAAGAAAAGTGAAGAAAAGGATTAATTAAGTCAAAACGGCATAATGCGTAGAAATGAAAACACACACACACGCACACGCCCGCACACACACACACACACACACACACACACACACGCACGCACACACACACGCACACACACACGCGCACGCACACACACACGCACACGCACACACACACGCGCACACACACGCACACGCACACACACACGCACACACACACGCGCGCACGCACGCACACACACACACACACAAACATACGCATGACACCACCTGCAACGCTGTACGACGAATGGTTGCATCACAATTTCGATTGGAATGGCAAGAATGGCAAGTTTGGAATGGCATCACATGAAGGTGCCTACGTCGTCGGTTCAAATCCCTTTCACAAGATACCCTCCAGCTTGGCTAGCAGATGTAAGGTGTAGGCAATGAGAATTCGAACGAGACTACCCGGAATGCTGTACAACAAACAGTTGCGTCACAACTTTGTTACCAATGTCAGGAAAACTATCGCCACATCAGGTCGTCCACTGGCGAGATTGTATAGACTGATGATATGTACACGATTGTCTGAAGTGGCGGTGCTCGGCTTGCTTTGTGCGTCATAAGACAGCTTGATGACGTTACTCGTGTTTTTTGCCATCTCTGGATTTTTTGTACCATCCCCGAGTCCACACGCACCGCCAGCTTTTCTCTTAATGGGGCTAGTAATGCTTTCGAAATAAAATTAGTTCTGAGAAAAAGGTTGCTGCAATAACATATCGTGTGGGCCTCAAACGTAACATCAAGCAGAGGGAGCATGGCAATGTGGGAGGAACAAAAGGAGGAAAAAAGAAAAATTTGCCGGAGGCGGTTAGACTCCTTATGTGTGGGAATACGAAGGCATGTCGTAGACACAAAACGTAGACGCGTGGTTGCTGTTTGCGAAGTGAGTTCATTTCAAGCGATGAGTCATTTCTTTCACCGATCGTTTATTCGGGTTTGACGTCACACTGCGACTCAGGCTATGAGAGACACCGTTGTGAAGGACTCCGGAAATTTCAACCACCTGGGCCTCTTTAAAGTGCACTGACATGGCCCAGTACTCGGGCCTCTAGAATTTCGCATTCATCTTTTTTACGGCTTCATCATCGCCTTTCATGGCTTATGTTTGCGCTAGATATGCTTGCACTTTTCAAAGAGCCTTAAACGAAACATTTGGCAGAAACACTTAAGACTGATTGCGTGATTGCGTGAGACTGATTGCACCTGGCGCATTGACACCCACGGACACACTCACACCACCTGCACACACACGCGAGCATGACACCACCTGGAACGCTGTACGATGAACGGTTGCATCACAATTTTGATAAAGTCTGGGAAGGCACACAATTGAAGCTGCATGCGTCGGCGATTTGAAACCCTGTCGCAAGGTAGCCGCCAACATGACTAGCTGAAGTTCTGCATGGACTCCGTGTAGGATACACTAGAGAGCAAATAAAGTTTTTCACTCGCTCACTCCTAGGGTGATGTGTAGCATGTGTTGGCGCCGCCTCCACTTTGGCACGTGGTGAGCGCTGACCATACGAGGCGCCGCATACAAAAAGCGGCAGATGAAGATGAGGGCGCTAGGAAAGGCTAAGAAATTGCTGTTGAAAATATTTGCTAAGAATCAGGGGTTTATGCAAGTGGATATAGCGGGTCCTCAGTCCGCTGGCGAGGGCTACTGCCCTGGCTCGTTTTACGAGTGTTCGTTGCTCCTCAAGATGCGGGTTTGACCGCCCCCTCTCCCACGTTGGCTGCGCTATAGTATCTACAGCGCCATTTACCTGACAGTCTCATATCAAATGAAATAAGTCGGCTTTTTGCCATCAGAATTTGCACTGTGCGGTCGATAGCGTGTAGCTAATGAAGGTCATGGTTTGAAGTCGTCGCAGATGGCACACTTCTGACTTATTGAGCCCTTCAGCAGGGCTCGGAAACGTTTGTCTCACATTACGGAGTGGCTGGAGTATGTCTGAGGTGGGGGGGGGGGGGGGGGGAGCGATTGGGTATAGGGGTGGGGTTGGCTCCCGGGTGAGAAATGCTCGGACCGAGGAGTGTGCTCATTCGTTTCCCTCTACACCCTGAGGAATAGGTACGCACACCAGCTGCTTTCGCGACGTCCGTGCTTCGGATCGCTCTCACAAAATTCTACAAGTAATCAAAAGCTGATAAAATACGGGAAGGCCTGCTGAGGGAGCTTCCTATAGATTCGAGTGCGGCTACTGCAATCTATGAGCCATCCTAGAATAAGCTATCCTATCCTGCGGTGCGTTTCATGCTTACAGACTGTCTTAAAACAAAACCACCTTAAAACAAAACTCGCACAACAGAAAGTAATTCCTGACAGCGTCACTTTTCAGCACTCCTAGACGCGCGCTCAAGGGACGAAATCTAGGAAGTGCGCTGCCCTCAACTGGGTTGGGTGCTGGCAGTGAGACATGCGCACACTGCTGACGCGCCGTTGAAAGCGATCGGACACATTAGGGATTCACTGTATAATCTCCATCGTCACCCATTACACCCATTTTTTTCCCTACTGCAGTGTTGAAAGCCAAGACAGGAAGTCATTGTGAAGGCAGAACTGAGTGCTTTCCAAGAGAGAGATACCTCTCTACCTGCCTCTCTCATTCTGATCATAATATTCCTTTTTTTTTGGTGAAAATTTAGCGCAGAGGGACGAAATGCACTGGAAGGGGGACAAAACAACCGCTGTTTCAGAACTAAATTTTATTGTTTAGTCCACCTTCCAGTGACTTTCGTCCCTCCAGGCTGAATTTTCCGCCAAACTGAGCTGCATCCAACTCTCCCAACTCACCATACTTCTGCATAATATTTCTCTTGATCTACTACTTCTTCCAGTCTGCAGGCTTCCTCCAAGCTCGCCACGCTAGGTGAGGAAAGGCTGAGGGCTTCGCGAGGAAGTATAGAACGCTTTTACTCTGCTAGTCTCCTTATCGTAGCTCCCGTGCAAATCCATGTGTTGTTTTTGTTCTGGTTTACCGCCATAAACATGGCACATACCTAGAGGAGGGATTGGCCAAGGTATACTGTGGTGAATGACAACGAGGTATTTGTGCAGAAAAAAAGGGCGTGAGGAGGCGAAGTAGAATAGTGGAATGACTGAAACTAGAAAAATAACTAATATGAAACCCATGTATTCTTTCGCAGTTTTGATGATGATGATGATGTCCTCAGGCTTAAAGGCGCATACGCATGGCTCGGGATCGGCAAGCTTCTTAGCTCGTCTGCGTCTTCTTCTTTATCTTCCGTTTGAAACCTCACATGGATAACATTATAACTTCTCTATCTTTCAGTGTCTACTGTCAACAGCGCAAGCTTGCTGATGTAATGAACGCCGAGGTTCCGCGATTGTAGACGCCAAATGAAGTGCTGCATTTGGATTAATCCCGTTACCAGGAACCTCCGAAATATTGCCGACTCGCTTCCTTGCGCACGCGCAAGTAGAAAGGAAAAGAGGAGAAAAAAGAACCGCTCCAGTCTGCTGCTCGAGATGCGCGAGCCGTCGAACGCAGGCCACCTTTTTCTCAGAACCATTCTTTCAGGAGGCATCGCGGAGCTATGGACGTCCACCCCGGCTTTCCCGACCGGTCCGCTCCCCAGCTCCCTCAAAGTCGTTGTGGACTCCACCTCGCGACGGAGGAAAATGTTGGACAAGGAGCCGCCGTGAGAGCCACCGTGAGAGCCACCGGAACATCGCAACCCGTGTCACGGGGCCAGCTGGGAAGCCACCGGTCACCGAGCTCCCCAAGCGCTTCGTGGCCTCGGTCCGACGCCTCGCCCTTATCATCGGAGAACAACGCGCTGGTGAGTACCACCACCCCCGCGGTCAAGGCGTAGGTGCACTTCAGCTCCGAGAAGCGCGTGTGCAGGAATGCACTCAGTCGGGAAAAGCATTCAGCCGTCCCCCCAGCGGCGGGCACGATGAGCTTGATTTTGAGCCTACGACTCTTTTGAGCTACTTTGGTGCTCTATCTCAATTCTCCTGTCAGGTGCTTCTTCGAACATTTTATTCAAAGCATTCGATCAGTGTGTGAGTTCAGGAGGTTCACCCTTCATCATACAGGTGCCATCAGCCGTAGTTGGATAGTAGGATAGGAACACTTCTAATGTCCAACAGAACCAGGGTAGCTAGAGGGCTACCAGCCTAGACGATGGCCGAAAGATCTTGGCTCTCGTTGGCGTCTTCGGCCTGTCGGACGAGTTGTAGTTGAGTTTCCGGGTCGGAGCTCACTAGTAAGGTCTCCCATTGGTCTTACAACTTAGTGTCGTCCCTCTCAGGGGGCATGGTGACACTCCTATAGTACATGGTCTAAGGGGATTCGAGGTTCGCAGTCTGCGCATTTTTCTTACAACTACTCTGAGTACATAAGGTTCCAGAGGGCCGGGTTTGGGCATTTGTAATTTTTGTAACCGACGTCAAGTGATGGTTTGGTATCATGGTTGAGAAGGTATGATGGTGTCGTGCTGCGACAGGGCCTCACGGAACACAAATGTACGACAAAGTGACGGTGTACGCAGAACGCACATGCCCCCCACCCCTCTCATCCCACGCCCCGCACACACACACACACACACACACACACACACACACACACACACACACACACACACACACACACACACACACACACACACACACACACACACACACACACACACACACTCATGTGTACTCCATTTTAAATCCGTTCTTGTTTGCAATCTGCGAGAGCGACAGTGCACCTTCTCACATATAGGTGGTAGTGGGGAAAACTTTATTTGCGACAGGGGAGTTTGGGACACATAGGTCCGCGGGCCCCTTCACAGCCCCAGTGCACTGAAATGCTCATGTTCCGGAGGGTCAGGACGCTGGCAGCCCGGCCTGCGGCGATGGCTTGCTTGGGCGCGTCCCCTGAGCGCAGTAGGGTCTCCCAAGTCTCCCAAGTGGTAAGGTGCTCCAGGACCTCCTGTGGAGCATCCGCCCGGCAGAGGAAAAGAATATGGCCGAGAGCAGCTCTGGGATGGCGGCACAGGGTACAGGAGGGGTTTGTGTGGTCTTGGTGATAGCGCGAGGCGTAATAAGGGTAGTAATAAAGGTAGGGTAAATTGCGTGTTTGGAGCCGCCTCCAATGTGTCCCATGATAATTGTCAAGAGAGGGGTGGAGTGGAGGGCTCACACATAAAGTTTGGGTGCTCCTTGCCCTCTCTCCAACACCTCAACGCACTCACAAAAGGTGCAGCTATCGGTCATCGGACGCAGACGGCGCATCGGGTGCCCAAAGCCATATTGCACCATGTAAACCTGCACGAGTCCAAAACTACTGCGGAATACGTTCCCTGATATATCTATATGAGGACCGGTTGCTGCATGGAATACCATGTGATACAATGACGACGTGGATAGGCACCCACAGCAGACGTCTAAGCTTGGTTTCAGGATACTGACAGCCAGAACATGGCTTCCTAATGGTCGTTGTTAAAGCGCGGTTTACGGAACCTCAACTTTACAGCAAGAGCAGCCATTTCACCGTTTCTCATGCGAGAATTTAATGCTGCTCTATTGAACCAACCGCAGAAAAATGCTGCGCTTCACCAATGAACCGGTTGAGAAAAGTCGAGAGTGTTCATTTATCTATGCCGAGCCAGTTTGGCAAAAACAGTAGTGACTTGGTGGGAAATGGGCGAGTGGGCTCCAAAAAATGCGAGGCTGCCGCCTCTCCTTAGTTGTTTTCCTGCCTCCACGGCCGCCGCGGACTCAGATGAGCGCCATCTTTGTGTTGCGCAGCGTTGCTAGATGCGTAACATCCTCAACAGTTAAATACGTCTAGGTCAAATGTATAGGGGAATCCCCCAAGGTGGAGTAAATTTGTAATAAGGGAGTAATTACTCATTGGCATCCACCCAAGCGCAGCCATACGGCTACAAAGGAAAGCTATACAGCTTTCTCAGAAACTTCGTAGTTAAAGAAAAATTCGTCCTGGTCCGGGGTTCGAACCCGGGACCACCGCTACACCGGAGCAGTCGCTCTACCAACTGAGCTAACCGGGACGGCAAGCTTATGGTAGGGCGAGAGCGAATTGATCAATAACTCGAAGTGGGAACAGTGTTGGTCAAATGTATAGGGGAATCCCCCAAGGTGGAGTAAATTTGTAATAAGGGAGTAATTACTCATTGGCATCCACCCAAGCGCAGCCATACGGCTACAAAGGAAAGCTATACAGCTTTCTCAGAAACTTCGTAGTTAAAGAAAAATTCGTCCTGGTCCGGGGTTCGAACCCGGGACCATCGCTACACCGGAGCAGTCGCTCTACCAACTCAGCTAACCGGGACGGCAAGCTTATGGTAGGGCGAGAGCGAATTGATCAATAACTCGAAGTGGGAACATTGTTGGTCAAATGTATAGGGGAATCCCCCAAGGTGGAGTAAATTTGTAATAAGGGAGTAATTACTCATTGGCATCCACCCAAGCGCAGCCATACGGCTACAAAGGAAAGCTATACAGCTTTCTCAGAAACTTCGTAGTTAAAGAAAAATTCGTCCTGGTCCGGGGTTCGAACCCGGGACCACCGCTACACCGGAGCAGTCGCTCTACCAACTGAGCTAACCGGGACGGGAAGCTTATGGTAGGGCGAGAGCGAATTGATCAATAACTCGAAGTGGGAACAGTGTTGGTCAAATGTATAGGGGAATCCCCCAAGGTGGAGTAAATTTGTAATAAGGGAGTAATTACTCATTGGCATCCACCCAAGCGCAGCCATACGGCTACAAAGGAAAGCTATACAGCTTTCTCAGAAACTTCGTAGTTAAAGAAAAAGTCGTCCTGGTCCGGGGTTCGAACCCGGGACCACCGCTACACCGGAGCAGTCGCTCTACCAACTGAGCTAACCGGGACGGCAAGCTTATGGTAGGGCGAGAGCGAATTGATCAATAACTCGAAGTGGGAACAGTGTTGGTCAAATGTATAGGGGAATCCCCCAAGGTGGAGTAAATTTGTAATAAGGGAGTAATTACTCATTGGCATCCACCCAAGCGCAGCCATACGGCTACAAAGGAAAGCTATACAGCTTTCTCAGAAACTTCGTAGTTAAAGAAAAATTCGTCCTGGTCCGGGGTTCGAACCCGGGACCACCGCTACACCGGAGCAGTCGCTCTACCAACTCAGCTAACCGGGACGGCAAGCTTATGGTAGGGCGAGAGCGAATTGATCAATAACTCGAAGTGGGAACTTTACACGCGTTACTTTACACGCGTTAAAAAAAAGAATTGATAAAGCCCTTTTTGCCACAAACTTGTTGCATTAAACGACAAAATATTTTGTTTCAATTACAAATTCAGCAAATTGGAATGATTGAGGTGAAAAAATGCGACTACTCTCAACCATCTGTTTCTGGCGGCACTGCGAACGAAAGCTTGGAAAACCGGGCAGCATGCCGGGCAGCTACAGGCGACGCATCTGGGGCCAGGAAAGCCGCAGCCGCTGCACGGCTGCACTGTCTGCCTAGTTCTAAGGCTATAACTCAGCTCCCCGTAACTGCGTCGCAGAATAAGGAATGATGATGATGTTGCCAAACGCTACTGGTTTCGGTTTTTATTTTCGCATATTGTGTGGCTTAGCGTACTGTACACAGCTTGGCTCATGCGATTTAGTGTACGTGTGTGTACCTAGGGAACACGAGCGTTCGCACGCCGCTCTAGCGTGACGCGCGAAACTTTCAAGGCTGCGCTGCAGCATCGCCTCTGTTTTGTGTGTGTTTATATCACGTCATTGGACACCTTGGACGCTCTTTGCTCGAGCGAGCCACGCCGACAGTCGCGCTACCGTAGTCTTTTTGTGTGCTTCCTTGATTGCTTTTTGCCTCTGCCTTACGCGGTCCTCGGCTCGGCCTCACGTCCGCTGATGGCAGTAAGAAAAGGCGAAGAATGAACACATGCTTTCGCGCGTCTACTCCGTATGACTACGTTAAAACCCAACACTTTATTCCAGGATTCCTTAGTCATTGTATTACGGGAAGATAGAAAATACAGCTGTCACCACGTTTTCCCTGGCCACAGCTTCGTACCGTGTTTGCGTTGAAGGAGATGCAAGTGAAGATGCGGAAGAGGCACTGCGCCTGTGCTTTAGCGGTGCTCAAAGTGGGGGCTGCTCTCACCCTAGCTTTTTCTATACTGGAAGCTCCTCTGTGGCTCAGTACTAGCGAAAAATGTAACAAGTCAAGAATGAGGGCTTATAGTGCTCCAATTGCCGTCCACCTTCCTCATGCAAAGCCCTTGTTACCGCAGTTGAGTACAGCGGGCCGCTGTTACCTGTTTTGTTTCTCTATACTTCTCTTTATAGTATCGGCCGCCGAACATGAATACAAATTAATATTGCCTTGCTTGAAATTTCGCATGTACAGTCGCTCAGGAACGAAGCAACTTGAGTTCTCGAAGCTGTAAGCCTGCACACGTTACACAGAATTTACTCAGAGCGCGAAGCGGTGCGGCCCTTTTCGCACGGGGTTTTTCAGTCCCGTGCGATCAGCCATTGCTGGTCGCTCGAGGAGGAGGGTAGTGCGAGGGTTTAAATTGGGCGCTCCCACGTGGAGTGGCATAAAGTGTACCGGGCACTTTTGCATGGCGGGCAGTGTGCAGGGAAGTGTGCTTGCGGTGCAGGTTCAGGAAGCTGGTGATATAATTTGGGCGCCATTTGGGCTAGCGAGAACGTGTCATTCAATGAGTGTGGAAACACATCGGTGCAATGCTAAACTTGAATTTTTTTGTAGCTCGCAACAATAATCCCTCTGAAACCTCAGAGCGAAACGCTCTTAATGCTAGTGCGTTTTAGCACCGTCGTACGGTACATCACTGTTCAACTGCACGTTAAAATATGACCTATCAAGAATTACAACAATAGCAACACCAACGTGTTTCGAATTGGCAGAGTTGTTGTACAGCTGTGCTGAAATTCTTTGTTAGTTCTGAAATGTTAAATCTGTTTAATGACTGCCTGAGTACAGAATTTAAGGACGAATACGCAGCAGAAAGCATTGTTTTCGTGTAGAATGAGCCATCAGCGAAACTGATTCGCTGTAACGAAGTCATCATTGCGCTTATGTAACACAATATGTCACTAGCTCCTATTTTTTCTTAAAGTTCTTTTAATTTCCTTGAAGTGCGAGGCAATAATACTTGAGTATTCTATGAATTCATTCACTTTGTACCAAAATTATTCCGTTTGCTGGTAACTTTTTTCGTAGACTTCATACAATCAAAAATTGTCACTAAATGTCTTCCATTCAAGACACGTTTCTGAATTTCGGGATAAATGTTCTGTTATGAACTTTGCCCTTTTCCCCGCGCTCGAAAATGCGAAAACAGTAAAGCTAGTATTGAGAAAATTGAACTGAAATTTCTAAAAATCCACAGCGTGCTCGGCTATGGGAATGTGATTGCAAATTTTTGTTTCGTCTTCAAGGTTAGTTAAGTTGCCGCTTTGAAGTTGTCGGCTACAGTAATTGATTATTTTAGGCTTTTATTTGTTTATTCGCATCACCAAAATGCTTTCTCGGTTCGTTGTATATTTCTATTGACAGCAGTACATAAGCAGTAAGAAAATTGTATGAACTTTCTATCAACAAATGTTGATAAAATATGCCCTAAGAAAATGTCACTGCAAATGTTTGTTTCGTGTTAAAGGTTGCTTTAGTTGCATTTACGTGTTAGGCTAGAGTACTTAATTAATGTAGGCATTTGTTCTCATTATAAAACGTTCTGTCGGTGTCTAGTATGTTTCTACTGACAGCAGTACATAGAAAGCAGTAAGGAAATTGTATGAACTTCCTATCAACGAATGTTAATAGAATATGCTCGGCTAAGGGAATGTGAGTGTAATGCTTGTTTCGTGTTCAAGGTTGTTTTAATAGCTTTGAAGTGTTCGCCTACAGTACATGATTTGAGGCATCTATTCGCACGACCAAAAATGTTTTGTCACTTTCTAGAGTATTTCTGCTCACAGCAGTCCGTAAAGAACATAAAGTATTAAAATGGAATATATTTTCTGTTTTAAAACGTTTTCCCATATCCTGATTACATTCCAAACGCATTTGCTGCGAATAATGTTGGTCGCTTTTCGATATAGTGAAATTGTTGACTAGCTGCAACAGATTCTACCATGTAATCAGGTAAGATGTCGTCACGATTATGCGAACAAGATAGTGTTAATCACCTCGAACACCATGCAGTTTGTTCATTTACTTCTCTCAACGTGTCAAACTGCACCCAGATTTTCTAGTAACTTTCTATTGACAGGAGTAAATACAAAGAAGTAACAGTCTACCAACTTTGTATTGACAAAGGTACATAGAATGTAAAAATTATGTTCTAGTAACTTTCTATGTACAGGAGTACATACAAAGAAGTAACTTCTACCAACGTTGTATGAACAATTGTTGATAGAATGTAAAAGTTACTAGAAGGTTACTAGAGTCAATAGAATGTTAATACAAATTCTAAAGAAAGTTGATATCTATTTTTGTAAGGGTTGGAATTGTATTGCTGACTTTAAGGAGGGCTGTGGTAGCTGTGCTGTCGTTAGAGATATCTTCCAATATTTTCGCATGAGACTCTTGTACACCCTGATTTCGCAGTGCCTGCATGGTCGAAGTTTCCACAGAGTAAAATGCTTTCTCGTATTCAATGAAGGGCACATAAAGGGGTTGGTTATACGCTGAGCATTTCTCTGTCACCTGACTGATAGTGGGAATTTAGCTTATTGCCTTGTGTCCTTTACGAAAGCCTGACTGGTAATTTGGTTCATTAGAGCCAGAGGTTGTCCTGATTCTGTTAGTGATCACCTGAGTAAATACCTTGTAGCTTTTAAATACCTCGTAATTGTTCAAGTCTTTGCCGTCTGCAAAGGCTATAAGCCATTGCGTATAAAGGGTGCCTAGTTGTTTTTCTGGCAAAATCTCTCTTCCGTCCTTCAACAAATCTGCTGTTACCTGATCCCCATCAGCTGTGTTCCTTCTTTGCATTGCTTCGCTTGCATTGTTTTGCTCTTTCTTTACTGGCCGAAGGTTCCTTTGCTGTGCGCAACTGCCTCTATTAATAACATTATGATTACATTCGCTGCTGTATAGATTTCTATAGAGCTCTTCGGCTACTTCACCTATATTATCAGTATTGCTTGTAAGGTTGCTCTTATTTTTTCTCTTGGCATGCATCTTGTTTTTACGTATGTTTAGTTTCATCTTCGCTGCTTTTAGGCTACTTCCGTCCTTTCGAGCAGGCTCGATTCAATCCATATTAAACGCCCTTATGCCAGCTACCTTGCGCTTCTTTATTAACTTTGATAACTATGCTCGTTCTATTCTCTCAGTGGGGTTAGAGGCTTTCATGCTTTTGTGTTTTTTGATGAGATCTTTCGTCTCCTGAGATAGCTTGCCAGTATCCTGTCAAACCATCGTACCGCCTACTCTACTGGGCACTCTGTAGACAGCTGCGAGATTATCGTTCACTGTTTGATAATTAGGGCTGACTTCCTCAGCTAAAGCCGAAGATCTGTTCTGCAGAGCTATGCTGAATTCACGTATTTTCCTTATTACTGCTAAGTCGTTAATGAGCTTCTACTTCACTCGTTTCTTCCATTCCCTCTTCAAGTACAAGCTAATTCGAGACCTTACTATTCTGTAGTCGCTACAACGGCCCTTTCCGAGGACCTCCACATCCTCCTCATCCACATCAGCAAGGTTTGCGTCAACAAAATCTGTCCTGGTAACCATGGCAGCATCCGCCGTAGCGATGCGCGTTATATGTAGCGGCTTATCAGGAGTTCACTTTTGCGATTAAAACTTGGAGTGAGGCAGGGACAGCCGCTTGAGGTCGTCATTCAAATTTACTGCGCGCTTTTCTTGTGGTGTTTTTCTCATTCTACTACATCCCCAAAAGTTATCGTATTTCGCCCCATGTGTGAAGTTTCAATACAGGCGTTATTTGCCAGTAGCAACATGGAGTTCAGGTTTATGTACCGCTCATTCTGACAGTCGCTCATTCTGACAGTACATGGGTAAGAAGGGATATCAAATCCAGAACACAGTGAATGGTGCAAAGGGAAAAGTTAAAGTGCCACCTGGCGCTCAAAAACAACGCAGTTTTATTTCTGAGTTTCTGGCGGAAGTCCGAAAGTAGGCTTTGCCACACAGCTGTACTGAAAGACAGGTGTCCAAACAGGGTTCTCGCTGTCCCCAGTCGCGCTTTGTCCAGAGCACCCTGCATTATTCGATGGCTACTTCATCATACCCAGAATAACCGTGTCGTTCATTGTTTCAGGTTTCTCATCAGTTTTGAGCAACTGATACGTACAACGGCCGTATAATGAGCGACTCACCAGTGATCTGGAAATGCCACCCGCGGCTCATTGGCGCATTCAATTAAACGGCCTCAATCTCATGCTTTGCGAGAAGGCTGCTTTTTATGAGTCCAAATCTGCGCCCTCTCAATACGTCCGTCGTGGGATGTCGGCAAATAGTGGTATAGAGACACCGAAGAAAACGTGATGTTTAAAAGGGCCATAGTAGGACAAATTTCACGCATGCCCAGCTTACTGCATTTCATTTTCAACCCGTTAAATTATAAAGCCTCGAATTTTTTTTTTTATTCTGAGCGGAAGATATTTTTAACACGAATTTTTTCCCATCGTTTGCTTGCTGCTCACCGGTCTGGCAACCTTTGATCGTTGTCGTCACAAGGGCATACTTTCCCGCGTCGTCTGCTGCGCGCTCTTGTCTGTGTTGAAGTGCTTGCGTGCGCACCGTGAACTGCGGTCGATCGGAGAGTTTTTTGGCTGAGGGAAAACGCATTTTTCGTGTTTCCTTTTCGGAAGCCGTCAGCATAGAACGCGAGCTTGGTGACAATTGGGAAAGCAGAGTACTCGTCGCGTCCGTTTTCCGATTTTTGAGGAAACAGATATTGATGGACCCCTTCCTTATTATTAACAATTTGACTTATTGTATGCGTATGTTTTCGGTGTGGACTTTTTTGAGCAGTCAAGTGCTGCCGTGTGGGAAAAGCGGCATGTGCCATCCACTCCTTTGCCGATGTGCGCCGCGAAGGGCGTGGCATTTTGTCGCTGGCTACCAAGTTCTTGGCCGCTATTCGTCGGCTCGATAATAAAACTCAATTTACCCCAAAGTGGCGATATAGAAAACTTCTGGCACGAAAAGAGCAGAGTGCCCAATGCTACTGCTTCTCCGCTGCATGCGTATATAAGTCGAACATAAATTGCTTTCGGCTTATAGAACCCTTCTGCAGGAACCATGCCGCTGGAAATACTCAACGAGACTCGAATGTTTCACTGCTCGCAACGATGAATATTCGCCGCTTTCTTAATGAACTCTTCAAGATAGTAGCACACGGTTTAGCGTTCCCTATGCGTGCGCCCTGTTTTCCAAGAATGCGACGATTACGACTGCTGCAGGCCCGCGCTGATGATCTTACAGTACTGCTTGTTCGCTTGGCATAAAATGCAAGTGGGCTCTCCTTATCCTAAATATTATCTACTGTTGATCCCAAGTTGTAGTTTTACTCATTTACACACTACGATCATACTGCAAAAAGCGCCGATGATGCTATTGCCAGCTTGGGAAACACTTCGAGTTGGACCGGCGCTTCCCGCTATCTGTATCTGCTTCCTCCCATGTCGCTAATACCTGATTTTTAATTGCTTCACCTAAACATACGTTGGGACACTGCTTGCATTAATGAAAACCGCCAAATTTGTTGTCCACATGCAGTCGACACCGGCGACTGCTGCCTGGTTTCGTCAGCACATGCTCTGCAGACCGGGTCGCATCGGCACTGCTCCTTATTATACGCGCTCCTGCGATGTAGGCAGTCGTCGCTTTCAGGTCACTGTAGACATAACTGTGCTGGACGGCTTTTTGCATGCGCTAAAAGTTGTGAATTTGCTCTCTGCAATCGCTGAAATCGCGCACACGATTCCCGAGGACACTCTAGGCCTCGTCACAAAAGGGGCCGGCAGTCAACCGTCGACTGAAATTCAAGAATCAGGAAAAAGTTCACCCCCGGGTAAAATTAAAGTGTGAAGGCATGCAAAGCAGCCGGTCGTTTAGCTTTTTCTTCGACGCGGATGAGATTGAAACAAGCCAAGGCGACGGCGGCGAGCGAGGAGTGGCATTGTCATGCAGCGTTTTTTCTTTTTTTGCCCTTGTCGCTTGCCTCACCGTTCGGTGCGCAGGTACCGACTAGAAGCACGTCTTCGCTGGTTCACGCACTTCGCGCATGTCGACGTGCCTTGCATGAGTCCAACAAGTTTAAGAATTATTAAGTTTACTGAATGTCATACCAACAAGCTCCTCACCACACTCTTCTGGTTCCCATTAAGCTCACTTGTTACACTACTACGATACGCGGTCGCTGGTCGTGCTGGCGGCGCCGTCGGCCTAGCGTGGCAGACCGGTGCGTCAGCGACGCAGGCCGATTCACACGACGGACCGTTCGCCCGCGGCCCGCGCACTACGTGTGCATACGTCAGCACTTTGAGAGGCGCGCTGTCGGCCGCCATCCATCCATGCATCCAGCGCGCCTCTCAAAGTGCTGACGTATGCACACGTAGTGCGCGGGCCGCGGGCGAACGGTCCGTCGTGTGAATCGGCCTGTACCGGCCAGCCCACGGACCGCCGATCGGCGTCGTGTTAAGGCCGATTCACACGACGGACCGTTCGTCCGCGGCCCGCGCAGTACGTGTGCATACGTCAGCACTTTGAGAGGCGCGCTAGATGCATGGATGGATGGCGGCCGACAGCGCGCCTCTCAAAGTGCTGACGTATGCACACGTACTGCGCGGGCCGCGGACGAACGGTCCGTCGTGTGAATCGGCCTTTAGCTTAGTGTGACAGGACCCTACCTATGCCGAAGAAAAACTGCTTCAGTGTTATCGCTTTTGCAGCACCAGTCACTCATATATGAGGGTCGACTGCTACTTATATCGGCCGCGAAGGTACAGGGGACGAGAGACCTTGCTGCGTTCATTGGAGTTAGGATAGCAGACGGCGCTGCTCCGTGCATGCCTTTGTGACGTCACGAGAGCATACATTAGGGCGGTCGCTGCCGGTGAGAGGATTTTCCTGGCCTCAATTTTGATCGCATTTTCTGTATTATGCAGCGCATCCAGGGCACTCAAATTCTGGAAATAGAACAATACGCCCTTGCAATAGTTAATTATGTATAAAAGTTATATATGAAGAACACACCCTGTCATGGCCCCTTTAATTACATCGATAAATTATCCTGCACATATCAAATAGGCTACATAACTGAAAACCGAGGCTTTTATTAACCAGAAAACTTGTAAAAATAAAGTGTTGTTTTTATCCTCGGTAGTTTCCGCGCGCAAATGAGAGGCGCAAAAGCTATTTATTTATTGCCGCATCCCTGAGTCTAGGCGACTCTGGTGTTCACTCTAAACGCGGTGAGAATGGAGTCATTTATCGATCTTGACGTCAGAGGTTTGTATCGGGTGGCAAAAAAAAAAATCAATCGAACATTTTCGGCAATCAATGCGTGTTTTTCTGCCGGACAAATATCAAAATTGCCGTAGAATGGCACCAGGTCGGTTTTTACTAAGACCTAGAATGGGATAGAGTGCCTTTTTGAAGCGCAAAGAGCTCACGCTAGAGCCTTTGCCTCTGCAGTGTCTACAGCGACGAGGCGAAGAAAACCGAATTTTTAAAAGGCGCGTAATATTTTCTTCGCCGCGTCTGTTTTTGAATGTTTGACTGATATTTCTAAACTTTCAATACAGCTGCAAGCATCGCCTGCTTATCACACCCCACTATTTAACGGTCACATGGAGTGCTGTAAAAAATAACGGCAAGATGCAAAGGAACGAACGTGCTCGCATACTGAAGAATACTTTCGTTCCGCGAGGGCAGTGTATGCAGTATCTAATACTTTAAGTGGCGAAAGCTCTTGCGTTGTGGCACTACTCTAGTGTGCAACTGAAGGAGCGCAGACGGCATTTCCGAGGGTGGCTCACTCCGACCGGAGTTATACTTCAGAGTATCACTTTGTTTAGACGGAACCGAACCTCAGAGATCAATGGCGAAAAATAGGCTTCGTCGAACACGATTTCTTAGTGACTGTAGTCTGGGTCCCTCTGGTTGATTTACCACTGCCATTCACTCTTTTTCTCTTTTGCAGTCTGCTGGCACGGAGGTTTGGGGCCATCCTGAACTTGTTCGACGTGTCCTCGTGCGCCGCAGGGGAAGCTGGCAGCAGTTTTAATTTTATATATTGGTGTTTTTTTCGATAATATTGAATTGGATATGATAAAAAGTAGTGTTGTAAATTATTAAATCAAAGGAAGGTATAAGCAGTCTCTTCATTCCTTCCGCGGCCTAGAAGCGCTCTGCGAGCACTTATGAACCGTTGTTCTCAAATGGATTGTTCACTCACACAAAGCGGTTAAAAGTAGCTGCATAATAGTCTTAATTGTACTGCGAGAGGTCACAAGATGGGCTTAGTGCATAGCACACATGGTGGCAAAATTCAGTTGATAGAGGAGTTTATTGGTGACTTAGAGTTATCGCTGGCACAGTTTCTCCGCAGTACGTACCACTAGTCCATATAATCAACAGGCAGTATGCTCTCGACACCAGTCACTTCAAACAAAACGACTGCCAAGGGGAGGTTGGCGGAGATGTACCTGTTAGTGCGGCAGTTTGCGATTAGGACGCGCTACTCGAGCGGGCGCGTCGTTTATCCCATGAGCAGTTTGTTATTGCAGGGTTTGTTCTCATGGCTGTATTTTCGTCCTTTTGCTTATTTTGAGAAGGAAAATAATTAATATATTAATCAAAATGGTTGCCCGTATTTAGAGGACTGTGCTCGAATACAGCGTCTCAAGTCAGTCTTCTGTCACCTAAAGCATGCTTCGTAACTTCTCTGTCTCAAAGTTGCTGGTTCTACACTGGAGGACGGGGCATGTGCCCCGTATTAGGAAAAAGAGAATGTCATTGTTGTACTAAAACAAGGAAGACCGATGAATTCACCGGCAAACATAGGGAGAGAATGGAGCTCCAGTACTCCATCTTCTGGAGAGACATGAATAACGCTTAACGCAAAACGCGCCCGTGTGCTGTGCATTTTCCTTGCAAGTTGAAGATCCCGAGATGGTAGAAATTATTCCGCAGCCCTCCACTACGCCCGTCTTTCTTCATTCCCTCTCTCACTCCCTCCTTTGTCCTGATCGTTACGGCATGGACAAGGTGTCCACAGAGATGAGACAGATAACTACTGCGCCATTTCCTCCACCTCCCCTTCCCCCCTCTGCCCTCCCCCCCCAAAAAAAAAAAAAAAAATTCGTAAATGAGCGTAGTGGTTGTTGTTGTTAGCATTGCAGAAGATTGCATGTACTCACACCGGTGATCGGCCACGAATCGCTAGGTCCATGCCTGGCGATTCTTATCCTCCTGTACATAATAAAGGCGAAAGAAACGCACGCGGGAGAGCAACACTAGTGAGTTCTACTTCAAGTAGGGCCTGGAATAATAGGGGGTGTTTCGATCGAAAAGTAAAATAAAGGGGATTAATTCATAAAGTCAAAATGGTATAATGCGTGGAAAAGACAGGACTGTCAGATTTGATTATATTCCAGCAAAAAAGTTTGGACAACAGTACCAACAGACCGGTGCCTGAACCCAAGTGTGGTGGCGCTAAATCATAGCAAGAGCGGGCTGCTCACACTGATGACAAGATGCAGCCAGAACTCCTCCACTAACCTTTTTTCTCAAACAGGTGAAGCGGCGACAATAGAGAAACAATGATAGATTCAGGTTCGCGGTAAAATGTAAAGAGCGCAGACAGCGTCAAACCAGATGTGTGTGGATTGAAATTTGGAGAGGGATACGGCAGCGCATCCTCGTCAGAGAGACTTCAAGCTGCCGAGATTCGACAAAATTCCTGTTTCAGGAATATTGCAGAGGTTGATAATTCGCCGAGGTTAAAATTGCTGTGTTTTGCGCGCTTAGTAACGAACGTGGCCGAAACCTAGATGCCGTGGTATACGCTGCAGCCGGGAGGATAGACAACACGGGGCCGCTTAGGGGCGCCTTTACGAGGCTATCAGCAATCTTATTTGCTGTCACAATGTTGTGACCGGGTACCCATATTAAATATACAAGTCTCAATGGCAAGGAAGCAGGGATAAGATTGTGCTTAAAGTGGGATAGTCAACAGACGAAGCAAGGGCCAAACACAAAGATAAAGAGTCGGTAATGTGTGCCACTGCAGTAAGAGAGGTATCTAGCTTGCGTAAAGCCAGCACTAAACCCCAAAACTCTGCTAGAAAAATAGTTTTGGATTGTGGAAGACGCAGTGAAAAGGATCATCCTCAACTCGGACAGAATATTCCCTCACCTGCCTTTTCGTTGCATTGCCAGGTGTCGGTTATTTTACTGTTTGTAGGAAGGGTCTTTAAATGATCTTCTAAATCAATTTTGTACCACATTTCCTCTGCTTTAGTCCCCCATTTTTCCGGAGCTCTAAATAAAACCACTGCCTTATTTCCAGGTTTTCCTCTGAGTTCGAATACACGATAGATTTTTTTGCAAGGCTCACATGAATGGCATTTAAACTTCTATTGAATCTTAAAGTGCGCCAAAACAGAACACAGTGAACACAGCCAACGCTCATGTTCCCCGACTGGAGACGCGAAATGCAAATGAGACGCCAAAAGATGGGAAAGCAGATTTTCGCGAAATCCTTCCAGTTGTTCTGGAAAAATAAATTCAGTTTAATTCAATTCAATTGCAGTATTGAAATAAGTATAAGTAAGAAATAAGTATAAGTAAGTATTAAGTGAAGGATTCCTGCTGTAAACATTCATCTGCGTAGATCTGGCTCCTCTCCCGCAATCATGTGCCTATTCCGCAACCAACCAGAAACGCTGGATCAGTTCTTTCTGTCCTGTCGCCGTTTCGTCTCCCTGTGTTTTCTTGGAAACTAGCCTTGGAAATTCTTTTCGAAAATTACGGCTTACGAAAATTACGAAAATTACTGTTCCCGCTTTACTCTCGTTCGGCACTGCTCACCTGGGATTCAGCAACGGGATAGTTCGCTTCGCTGTCCACAAATTCATTAATGCTTCTCAAAGAATTCACTGCTATGTCTACCCATTCCGCTCCCTTACTTTTCTTCTCGTTCCAAAGGTAAGGTATTTGTTTATTGATCCGTGGGCCATTCTTACCTTACCAATGATATTCTTCTTTTTTCTTTACATAAAAGCAGTTTGTTATCTATTTTTGAATCTTTAATGCGTGGCCAGTCCCAAACGTGGGTATATGCTATTCTCGAAGGGCACAACATCAACAACACCTATAGACTGCTCCTCGAGCTGCGCGAGGTATCGAACGCACGCTATCTCTTTTTTTTAGAACCATTCGTTCATGGGACATTGTAGAGCAATGTGCGTCCACCCAAGGTATCCCGACCAGTCCGCTGTTAAGATCCATCAGAATGGTTCCGAACTCCACCTCGCGACGCAGGATTATCTTGGACATTGAGGGGCGTGTAGCCCACCTTTGTGGTAACCATATCAGTGTTTAGAATGTAGAGAACGGTTATTCTCGGCGGTGTGGCCCAACAAATTTTGGCTATTGAGACGAGTTACGTGCAGTGGAGAGGTTGCTTGGCCGGCCAACTTCTCGAAAGCGCATGTATTTAGGTGCGACGTAGCCAAGTTTTGGGCCGCAGTGGGTTTCTTGAGGTAAGGAGAAGCTTTTTGCGACACTGTAACACCACTTTTGGCGGACGTCAAAAAGCAAACGAACCACGTTAATTTGTTAAGGGGTTAACTAAATTCTAATGGTTAACTTTTTACTATTAGCGATAGGCACCTGACAGCAATTGAGACTTCCAGCCGGCCCTGAGTAATAGCCATATCTGTCTTTATAACTGCGAAAACGCGGTCACCCTAGGCGCTGCGGTTCGACAAAATTTGGCTACATCGTGCTCAGGGATACATGCGCTTTCGAAAAGCATGCAGACAAAGCAACCCTTCCAGTTCACGTAACTAGAACAGCCAAATAGCACTCACTGAAGCAGACGAATAATCGGCGTCACGGGAGCGTCTCACCGGGAAACATGCAGACCAGCGTGAGGCCATGACGTCACGGAGATGCGGCGGCGCTGGCGTACGCAGTGACTTACGTTGGGTAATCAAAACGCGGGATCACCCGCATTCGGTGGACCACGTTTGCGTTTTTTTGAGCACAATTCATGGCGTACCGATAAATTGTGGTGCGGTTGGTTGAGTCGCAAGGCAGAATAAAGGAAGCGGCATAAGTTTTCGCACGTTTATTGCGGTCATAGAGGGAGCGAAAGCAATGGGCAGCGGCCGTGGAGGGGTACAAGTTCGGCGACGGATTGGCTTCGGGCCTAGCACTGCATTTCCGCATTGAAATCTGATTTAGTTGGCGTCTCATAATTGTCATGATTGCTAATCAGTCGCGTGGAGAACAGTGAAAGAACCAATGTCTTTATTACGTTCGCGCAAGTCATGTTCTGAGCATGAGAATGGTTGAAGCGATATTCCGTGTGCGTGCGATCTTAAACTGAACGCGGGGGAATTCAGATGGCTCATCTCGATAAGCTGTAAATTCACTTGCCCGATACCTTCATGCATTCTTCATGGAGTGAACTTCGTCAGCCCATTTGTCGGACTATGCACTCCATCATTCATAGGTTACATCAATACTCGCCGTTGCATCCTTAGTACTCTTTTCATGGCTCCTGCGCGTCGCGTGCGCAGCCGCATGCGGTGAAAGCAGTTTCACGAATTTTAAAGGCACGACAGCCAGCCGATGTGACTTAAAATAGGCTCTCGGCAAAGCGCGAGGCTTTTGAGCTTTCACGCGAGACGACTACGCTGGAGGGCCGTCTCTGTTGACACCAGCAAATGATTTCTTTTCCGGGGGAGGTAGCTCTATGTAGACAAGCGGGTCCACATGACGCAGCAATAAATATAATGGCGCGACAGGAAATAGCGCTCCGTATTATTCCTAGAGCTCATTTAGGTGCATCGAGTCTGTTGACATCGTTCTACCTGAAACTTTTCGATCGCGTCAGGACCCAATACTTGTATTAAAGATTCCCTGGCAGGACAATATATGTCCAGGGAGGAGATAAAATGAAAAGGCAGCAGTAGACTACATAACTTAGCAGTTTTGTCCTTTCATGCTGCTGACCTCTACTCTTGCCTAAAATATGAGGGACTGCGTTCGTCCCTCATATTATGTACAGGGCTAATTCTGTTATAGCCTTGTGTAATCATACCAATCTATATACCTATTGTATAAATACACAGGTTCCAAATGGTTACATTTTTCTTACATTTTTTCCTTTTATATATTCTTCGGTTACCTTGTAAGTGCGTTTTTGCTTATGTGTCTATATAACCAATTTTGAACAGTTGCATGTATTCCGCCCTTATTTAATGCCCGAAAGGCCCCTTAGGGTAAAGAAATGAAATTAAATGAAAATAAAATACTTTTGCGACTGCTTATTGGCGAGGGAGGAGGAGATGGTGAGGGGTGTAGCCTGTTGGCAAAAGAAACTCAAAGTCGAGGAGATCGTTTGGGGAATAAACGCGCATCTTAGCAAGCGGACGCGCTGTGGCTGTATTTCGATGGAGGCGAAATACAAAAACCTCCCGTGTGCCCGTGTGCAGTGCGATGTAAGTATACGCTAAGTAACTCCAGGTGACATAAATTCCCCCACTGCGCTCCACTTCGGCACCTCGCATAGCTAACGTGTCACTTCGGGACGTTAAACTCCGTAATTTATTATTTTTTATTTAAGCCTCATTAGCCAATATCGATGACCAGCAGGGAAGAAAAATCTCGTAAAGCCACGTCTCCGAAGACATTCATGGCTGTCACACGCACACAAACACAGACACACGACGCACGGAGACACGCACACGCACGCACACAGACACACGCGGTGCACAAGGACACGCGGGCACACAGATACGCACGCAGACACACGCACTGACAGAGACACGCATACACAGAATCACGCGCGCACACAGACACGCACGCGCGCAGCACACATGCGCGCACACAGAGACAGGCGCGTGGACACACGCGCGCGCGCGCACAGAGACACGCATACTCACGCATACGCACGCGTGCACAGATAGACACACGGACACAGACGCGATACTGAACGTTCTATTTCGTAAAACACGCCGTCCAACCACCTCGGGAGCACTGCGCCTATGGCGGCGCCTAATCACGTGATCGCAACTGGCCAATAGGCGGCGCGGCGGCAAATAGAAAACAGCTGCGGTACTGTCAGAGTTCCAGCGATTTTAACGAAGTCGGCTCTTCAGCGTAGCGTGGCTCGGAGCCACGGCGGGCGTTTCGGGCTTCTCCCACTAGGTGCGCTGTGGTCTAACAGGTGGTGTGACGTCATAAGCAAGGCGAAAGATGGGCTATGAAGTCGCCTCTTCAGCGCAGCGTGGCTCGTACCCACGCCGGGAGTTTAGGTACGCTGTGGTCTAAGGTGTGTGATGACTAGAGGCCGGATTTTTAGACACTAAAAAGCACGTTTTAGGCGCCATAAATAGGCGGCTAAAATTGCATTTTAGGCACCTAACGGAAAAAAATAGGCACTATAAACTTTATGAAAAGTGCACACAGTTCCGAACTTGAGCGCACAATATCTGCCGTAAAATAAAACAAAAACACAGCAGGAATGATTTGTGACCTTAAGCAAGGTGCGAACACTAGAATCCGTTTTTTTTAAAAGGCTATCGCTCAACTTTTCGTACAATACACATGCTTCAGCAGAGCTAAAGGGACGGTTAACAACCCTTTTAAACACTTGGGTATACCTCCAAACAAACAATTCGCTTGACGTGTACAAAAGTAGAAACAATGAACACCTTAACAGAAGGCCATGTATTTAGCAGTTGATACAAACACTGTGCATTGAAAGCATCTGACAAATGAGTTCAGTCTTCGCTCACACAGGAATTGAACTTATGTATTGCAGGCATACACGACGCTTCAACATTAATAAATATGTTGTCATTTGTGTAAACAGTGTTTTATAGTTTGTGACTTCACGTGTCTGGAGCCACGCGACTATCAAATGGTGCTTTCCATTAGAAGGGTCTGGAAACCATAAATACGAGATGCTAGAAAACGTTACACACAGTGCTGCGTGATGCGGAATATGCCGAAAAGAATCATAGTTCTGCACGGGCCTACGTACATCCACGAGGATCCATGGTAAAATAAACATCATCCATCTAGAAATCACTGTTAAAGCTATGGAAGCAGTAGCAGACAAGCACCATCTCCAGGTTGATGGACTCAAATTTATGCCTCTTATCAGTAAGAACAAGCTTGTATGCTGAAAAGGAACGCTCAACATCAACGGATGTTACAGGAGCGTGCTTGTACTTAGGAACATTTGATGGCTTTACAGTGTTCGGTATCATAGAATGTTCACCGGTAAGTAATCCTGAAATTTGCTTGAGGACTGAAAACCCCTCGTTTTTGTCCAAGACGGATTGCTACTTTGCGCGGATTTTCTCGGCAACTTCTCCGTGAGGAAGAAAAGCGATTCGTTGCTGCTCTTTGTGTACGCAGACGGCGTAGGTGCAGTGTTCACCACAGCCAACTGACGACGTCATCTAATGTTGCCACGTGTGTGTTCTACTCAAAACCGAAATGGATACGAAAGCAAACAGAATCTGAAAGCAAAGGCACAGCGTATTTCAGGCCCCTTTTCTGTAAAGTAGGGCATTTTAGGCACCGACGTCGGAAATAGGCATTTATAGGCACTGACACCCAAAATAGGCATTTATAGGCACTATAAAAAGAGTATTTAACAAAACTTCAGTTTGGGCTAGATGGTGCATAGCTATAAATGAAATGAAATTTAAGCGCACACGAAAAACGCACACAAGAGGAGATACACTTGTCCTGTGTATAGCGCTTGTCCTGTGTGTATCTCCTCTTGTGTGCGTTTTTCGTGTGCGCTTAAATTTCATTTCATTTATAAAAAGAGTATTAAACATATTGTCAACACCTAATTCGTGCTCATATGCAAAAATGGTGCGCCTACGAAGAGTTGAAAAATATAGGCATTTGCCTAAAATCCGGTCTCTAGTGATGACCCAACCCGATTCGTCATGTAGGCAGTAGACGACGCGCACTGCGCGCCGCGTTCCTTCCGTTAGATGCGCTGCGCTCGCTTTCGCAACCCACCAGGCTTAACCAAAGCTAAGCCCCCGCCAATTTTTGTACCATCCGCGAGTCCACACGCACCGCCAGCTTTTCTCTTTATGAGACTAGTAATGGTTTCGAATAAAAATTAGTTTTGAGAAAAGGGTTGCCAAAGTAACATCTCGTGTGCGCCTCAAACGTAACATCAGGCAGAGGGGGCATGGCCATGGGGGAGGAAGAGAAGAGGAAAGAAGAAAAATTTGTAGAGGCAATTAGACTTTTTACGTGCGGGAATACGAAGGCATGTCGTAGACACAAAACGTAGACGCGTGGTTACAGTTTGCGAAGTGAGTTTATTTCAAGCGATGAGTCGATTTTTTCACCGATGGTTTATTCGGGTTTGACGTCCCAAAGCGACTCAGGCTATGAGAGACGTCGTTGTGAAGGACTCCGGAAATTTCGACCACCTCGGGATCTTTAAAGTGGCGAAAGTACATATAAACAGCGCTAAACGACAGGACGAGATAGAGGAGTAGACAAACACGGCGCTGAACTTACAACTGAATTTATTGGAAGGAAAAAATTTCAATATATACATACAAAAACGGGCACACGTGCGCACACTGACTTTAAAGTGCAATGACATGGCCCAATACTTGAGCCTCTAGAATTTCGCATTCATCTTTTTTTTTTTACATCGGCATCGCCTTTCATGCCTTATTTTTGCGCTAGATATGTTTGCATTTTTCAAAGAGCCCTAAACGAAAAATTTGGGAGAAACACTTAAGAATGATTGCGTGTCACAACGAGAAAGCATTACTGCCCCTGGCGCAGTGACACCCACCTAAACACTCCCACCAACTGCACACACACACGGGCATGACACCACCTGGAACGCTGTATGATGAATGGTTGCATCACAATTTTGATAAAGTCTGGTAAGGCATGCAATTGAAGGTGCATACGTCGGTGACTTGAAACCCTGCCTCAAGCTAGCCGCCAACATGACTAACACAAGTAGGCCATATGCTATGAGAAATGGTATGACACCACCCGAAACTCTGAGCGACAAAAGGTTGCGCGAGAATTTTCGTACACATGTCAGCAAAACTGGCGCCGCATGGATGTCGGCCAGTGGCGAGTATATTTAGGCGGACGACATGCATACGACTATCTGAAGTGGTGCCGCTCGGCTTGCTGTGTGCATCATATGGCAGTTTGATGACGTCACTACTTTTTCTTGCCATTCGTGGGATTCTCTGTACATCTGCGAGTAAACACCCGCCGCCGGCTTTTATCGTAACGGGACGGGTAATACTTTAGCATTGAAAGTGAAATAATTAAATGCTGTAATGGAAGATTCCGGAATACTTTGTACCACCCGGGGCCCTATTCCATGACCTCGACCGCATTCATTGCAATCACATCAACGCATTGGTCGACGCAATAGCGGCGGCGTCCGGCTGAGGCGAATGCTGACTCTGGAGTCCTGCATGGACTCCGTGTAGAATACACTAGCGAACAAATAAAGTTTTTCACTCGCTCACTCCTAGGGTGACGTGTAGCATGTGTTGGCGCCGCCTCCACTTTGGCACGTGGTGAGCGCTGACCATACGAGTCGCCGCATACAAGAAGCGGCGGATGAAGACGAGGACGCTAAGAAGGCCTAAGATATTGCTGTTGTTGAAAATATCTGCTAAGAATCAGGGGTTTATGCAAGTGGATATAGAGCAGTCGGGTACTCTGTCCGCTGGCGAGGGCTACTGCCCTGGCTCGTTTGATGAGTCTTTGTTCTCTTCAAGGGGCGGGTTTGACCACCCCCTCTCCCACGTTGGCTGCGCTATAGTATATATAGTGCCATTTAACTGACAGTCTCATATCAAATGAAATAAGCCGGCTTTTTTCCCCCATAATTTGCACTGTGCGGTCGATAGCGTGTAGCTGCCGAAGGTCACGGTTTGAAGCCGTCGGAGATTGCACACTTCTGACTTATTGAGCCCTTCAGGAGTGTTCGGAAACGTTTGTCTCACAATACGGAGTGGCTGGAATATGTCTGAGGTGGGGGGGAGCGATTCGGTATAGGGATGAGGCTGGATCCCGGGTGAGAAATGCTCGCACCGAGGAGAGTGCGCATTCGTTTCCCTCTACACCCTGAGGAATAGGTACCCACACCAGCTGCTTTCCAGACGTCTGTGCTTCGGATCGGTCTCACAAAATTCTACAAATAATCACAAGCTGATAAAAGAGAAGAACTGTCTGATGAGGGAGCTTCCTCTAGATTCGAGTGCGGCTACTGCAATCTATGAGCCATCCTAGAATAAGCTACCCTTTCCTGCGGTGCGTTTCATGCTTACATCTATTTCCGACAAGACAGAGTGTCTTAAAATAAATCCACCTTAAAGTAAAACTCGCACAACACAAACTAATACCTGACAGCATCACTTTTCAGCACTCCTAGACGGCCGCTCAAGGGATGAAATCTAGTAAGTGCGCTGCCCTCAACTGGGCTCGGTGCTGGCAGTGAGACATGCGCACACGGCTGACGCGCGTTGAAAGCGATCGGACACATTAGGGATTCACTGTATAATCTCCATCGTCACCCATTACACCCATTTTTTTCCCTACTGCACTGTTGAGAGCCAAGACAGGAAGTCATAGTCAAGGCAGAACTGAGTGCTTACCATGACAGAGATACCTCTTTACCTGCCTCTCTTATTCTGATCATAATATTCCTTTTTTTGGGTGAAAATTGAGCGCAGAGGAACGAAAGACACTGGAAGGGGGACAAAGCAAGCGCTGTTCCACAACTAAATTTTATTGTTTAGTCCGCCTTCCAGTTACTTTCATCCCTGCATGCTGAATTTTCCGCCAAACTGAGCTACATCCAACTCGCACAACTCACCATACTTCTGCATAATATTTCTCTGGATCTACTACTTCTTCCAGTCTTCAGGCTACCTCCAAGCTCACCAGGGCACAAAAACGGATGGGCTCCTCGCCACGCTAGGTGAGGAGAGGCTGAGGGGTTCGCCAGGAAGTATAGCACGCTTTTTCTCTGCTAGTCTCCTTCTTATCGTAGCTCCCGTGCAAATCCATGTGTTGTTTTTGTTGTTGTTTACCGCCATAAACATACACATACCTACGAGTAGGGATTGGCCAAGGTACGGTGGTGAATGACAACGAAATATTTGTGCGGAAAAAAAGGGGCGCGAGGTGGCGAAGTAGAATAGTGGAATGACTGAAACTAGAAAAATAACTTATTTGAAACCCATGTATTCTTCGCAGTTTAGATGATGATGATGATGATGTACTCAGGCTTAAAGGCGCATACGCATGGCTGGGGATCGGCCAGCTTCTTAGCTCGTCTGCGTCTTCTTCTTTATCTTTCGTTTGAAACCTCACATGGATAACATTCCAACTTCTCTATCTTTCAGTGTCTATTGTCAACAACACAACCTTGCTGATGTAATGAACGCCGAGGTTCCGCGATTGTAGACGTCAAATGAAGTGCTGCATTTGGATAAATCGCGTTACCAGGCACCTCCGAAATATTGCTGACTTGCTTCCTTGCGCACGCGCAAGTAGAAAGGGAGAGAGGAGAAAAAAGAACCGCTCCAGTCTTCTCCACGAGCTGCGCGAGCCGTCGAACGGAGGCCACCTTTTTCTTAGAACCATTCTTTCAGGAGGCATCGCGGAGCTATGGACGTCCACCACGGCTTTCCCGACCGGTCCGCTGCCCAGCTCCCTCAAAGTCGTTGCGGACTCCACCTCGAGGCGCAGGAAAGTGTTGTACAAGGAGCCGTTGAGAGAGTCGCCGTGAGAGTCATCGTGAGAGCCGCCCTGAGAGCCATCGTGAGAGCCGCCGTGAGAGCCACCGTCAGAGCCCCCGTGAGTGCCCCCGTGAGTGCCACCTTGAGAGTCGCCGAGAGAGCCATCGTGAGAGCCGCCGTGAGAGCCGCCATGAGAGCCGTCATCACCGGAGAACAACGTGCTGGTGAGTAGAACCACCCCCGCGGTCAAGGCGAACGTGCACTTAAGCTCCGAGAAGCGCGTGTGCAGGAATGCACCCAGTCGGGCAAAGCAGCCAGCCATCCCCCCAGCGGCGGGCACGGCGAGCATGCTTCTGAGCCAACTGCTCTGTTGAGCTGCTTCGGTGTTCTATGTGAATTATCCTGTCGGGTGCTTCTTCGAACCTTTTATTCAAAGCATTCGATCAGTGTGTGAGTTCAGAAGGCTCACCCTTCATCATACAGGTGCCGTCAGCCGTAGTTCGATAGTAGGATAGGAACACTTCTAATGTCCAACAGAACCAGGGTAGCTAGAGGGCTACCCGCCTAGACGATGGCCGAAAGGCATTGGCTCTCGGCGGCGTCTTCGTCCAGTCGGACGAGTTGTAGTTGATTTTCTGGGTCGGAGCTCACTAGTAAGGCCTCCCATTGGTGTTTCGACTTAGTGTCGTCCCTCTCAGGGGGCATGGGGACACTCCCATAGTATGTGGTCCAATGGGATTGGAAGTTCGCAGTCTGCGCATTTTTCTTGCAACTACTCTGGGTACATAAGACTCCAGAGGGCCGGTTTGGCCATTTGTAATTTTGTAACCGGCGCCAACTGATGGTTTGGTATCATGGTTGAGAAGGTATCATGGTGTCGTGCTGCGACAGGGCCTCGCTGAACACAAATGAACGTCAAAGTGACGGTGTACACAGAACACACATGCCCCCCCCCCTCTCATCCCATGCCCCGCACACACACTCACTCCAGTGTACTCCCTTTTAAATCTGTTCTTGTTTGCAATCTGCGAGAGAGACAGTCTACCTTCTCACACATAGGCACATAGGTGGTGGGGAAAACTTTATTTGCAACAGGGGAGTCAAGCGGTCGAAATGACTGCTTTTTTCTTGCCGCCCTTAGTTTTTGTAAAAAAAAGCTGAAATAAAGTGATTGATTGATTGATTGACATAGGTCCGTGGTCCCCCGCACCGCCCCAGTGCACTGAAACGTTCATATTCAGGAGGGTCAGGACGCTGGAAGCCCGGTCTGCGGCGATGGCTTGCTTGGGCGCGTCCCCGGAGCGCGGTAGGGTCTCTCAAGCCTCCCAAGTGGTAAGGTGCTCCAGGCCCTCCGGGGGAGGATCCGCCCGGCAGAGGAAAAGGATATGGTCGAGAGCAGCTTTGGGATGGCGGCACAGGGTACAGGAGGGGTTTGTGTGGCCTTGGTGATAGCGCGAGGGGTAATAAGGGGAGTAATAAGGGTAGGGTAAATTGCGTGTTTGGAGCCGCCTCCAATGTGTCTGATAATTGTCGAGAGAGGGATGAAGTGGAGGGCTCACACATAAAGTTTGGGTGTTCCTTGCCCTCTCTCCAACAGCTCTTCACACTCACAAAAGATGCAGCTATCGGTAATCGGACGCAGACGGCGCATCGGTGCCCAAAGGCATATTGCAATATTGCACCATGTAAACCAGCACGACTCCAATACTACTGAGAAATACGTTCCCCTGATAAATCTATATGAGGACCGGTTGCTGTATGAAATACCATGTGATACAATGACGACGTGGATAGGCACCCACAGCAGACGTCAAAGCTTGGTTTCAGGATACTGACAGCCAGAACATGGCTTCCGAATGGTCGTTGTTAAAGCGCGGTTTACGGAACCTCAGCTTTACAGCAAGAGCAGCCATTTCACCGTTTCTAATGCGAGAATTTAATGCTGCTGTTTTGAAGCAACCGCAGAGAAATGCTGCGCTTCACCAATAAACCGGTTGAGAAAAGTCGAGAGTGTTCATTTATCTGTGCGTAGCCAGTTTGGCAAAAACAGTAAAGTGACAGGGTGGGAAAGGGGCGAGCGGGCTCCAAAAAATGCGAGGCTACCGCCTCTCCTTAGTTGTTTTCCTTCCTCCACGGCCGCCGCGGACTCGATGAGCGCCATCTTTGTGTTGCGCAGTGTTGCTAGATGCGTAACTTCCTCCACAGTTGAATACCTCTTAGGTGAAGTCGGTATCGCAGGGCGTCGAAATAGTATGATTGTAGTCGGGTATATGTTTGAGGACTGTAGAGAAATTTTCCTGTAATTGCGAAAGAAAATAAAACTGTCAGATATGAACTAATGGCGCAAAAGTCACGCGCACATTACTTAATAGGAACTTGAATGGTGATTAGGTAGTGCCAGCGTTCGATCAGCTGTCGTGTGCGTGGCAAAGTATTCATTCTTTACTTTTACACTTGGTGGTGAGATAGGCCTATTAACAGTACATATTTAACATTTTCATTTTTATTTATATCTTTTAACATCTTTTTGCTGATGACTGCGTCATATACCGCGAAATTAACAGTGACTCTGATATCGCACTTCTTCAATCGGATATTGATCATGCTCTAGAATGGTCTAACACATGGAGCATGGAACTAAACATAGAAAAGTGCAAGTACATGCGGGTTTCTCGTCGTAACACCACATTGGCTTCATATCGTCTTAAGAATTGCAGCCTTGAGTCTGTGCCTTTTTATAAATATTTAGGTGTCTTCATTTCCCATAATCTTTCTTAGAAAGTACACATAGATTATGTAAGCAGCAAGGCTAACCGTGTGCTGGGCTACATACGCCGTAACATTAATCTTTCTTTTGGCTCCGTAAAACTGCTTCTCGACAAGTCGTTGGTCCGTAGTAAACTGGAATATACTGCGTCTATCTGGGACCCCTATCAAGAGACTCTGATATATCAACCAGAATCTATACAGAACCATTTGGCCCGTTTCATTCTCTCGAATTATCACCGTAACTCTAGTGTCAGTGCCATGAAATAAAGCTTATCACTCCCACTACTTTCGCAACGTAGAAATATATCCCGCCTTTCTCTATTCCATCCGCCTATTCCAGAGCATCCGCCTATAGAAGAGCATCCGCACAAGGCCACCGCGGTGGCCTCTTGGCCTCTAGTACGAGGTCTGTCGAGTACGAGGTTTGCTCCCAGGACGGCTAACACTGGGAGGGTTTGCGTGCTCCTGTTACCTAGCGGGGTGTGATGGCACTGGCGATGAAGGCCCGTTGAAAGAGCTGGATTGACTGGGGTGTTGTGTTTCCTCACAGCACCACGCCTGCTGACGGTTGGCTACCTGGCCACAGTCTAAAGGCTGTGGAGTACTAGGTTTGCTCCCAGGCCGGCTAACACTGGGAGGGGTAGCGGCCTCCTGTTACCTAGCGGGGTGTGATGGCACTGGCGATGAAAGCTCCGAGGGCTGGATTGACTGGGGTGCTGTGTTTCTTCACAGTACCACGCCTGTTGTCGGCTGCCGACCGGAGGGTTGGCTACCTGGCCACAGTGGAGAGGCTGTGGCTGTGGAGTACTCCGTTGCTCGCAGGATGGCTAACACTGGGAAGCGTACCGCCCTCTTGTTACCTAGCGGGGTGTGATGGCACTGGCGATGAAAGCCCTGAGGGGTAACGCCGGGAGCATTTGCGTACTCATGTAATCCAGTCAATAGGAGGCGATGCTAATGCATCCCAGGATGATATCCTAGGAAGGGTTCGTGGTGATCCTATCCCAGGACTTAAAGCGAGAGAGTTCATACGCCGCGGCAGTCTAGGGATAGGCTGCTGCGGCTAAGTCTCCAGCAGATTCGCTGCAGGGAAATCTCCGCTGACTAAAGTCATCAGGGGTAGGGGCGCTCCTGTGTAACCCGAGCCCCAAGAACACTCTGGAGCGGTGCTTTGGTCTGTCCTCGTTCCCCCTCCGGGAAACCAGGGCCATCTCTGGGAAACGTTGAGGTATTCGGGTGTCTCAGTAGGCTAAGAGAACGAGGGCAAAGCGAAAGCAGAACTGGCGCTTGCGTCTTTTGAGCGTCTGTGAGTAGCACCGTCGTGAGACCGTTACGGGTGTGGGATGAAGCCCACACTCGCATTGCGTGGTACGTAGGCGGTAGGTCCTGCTTGCAGGGCCGGCGTCAAATCCAAGACGCTTAATAAAAGTGGGTAGAATCGGGCTCTCGCTTGCAGTGCGGCACGAAGAGATTACCCGCGTCGAGGGCGCTTCGGCGTCTGGCAGGGGTGCACATCACAGAGGTGCACCACGGGGCGTAGCGACCCCACCTTTCAGAAGCTCGTGGGTTGGACCCACACATGACCATCGGGGTGGCAGTAGTACGTCAGCCCGCCACGCTCGATGGGAGGGCTGTCGTGTCCGAGGAAGACCAAACCTAAATTGGTACAAGAGCAGTCTCTGGTGAGGGGGCGCACCATGCACTCTGTGCAAGAGTCTTGCACTTGGGAAGTGGCTTGGCCCTGGCGTAGTCTGTGTATGGCCGGGGGAAAACCCTTTGTCAGGCCGAAAACATCTTTATACCGAAGCGTGGCCTTGTGGTAGAGCATCCGCCTCGTATTCGGGAGGTGCTGTTTCGATACCCAGTGCCGCCGGGTATCCACCGGTTTCTTTAATGGGTACAAGATTTCCCCGGCCTGGTGCTCGGCTCTTCTAGGGCGAGATGCTTGGGTAAAGGGTCTTAGACCAATGTTGCCTTGACGGATCAGAGATAAGTTCCGCCGCGAAGCAACCCTAAATCCGCCTCGTGCGGTAGAAGCCCATTTTATGGCCCTTTAGACTGGGTGGAGACGCGCGATTTTAAGCTAACGGTACAATTTGATGAGCACAATATCAGTCACCAAGAACACAAACGACAGAGCGACGAACGCCAGTGTTTTCCTGTCATTCTCAACAATTCGCTCTTTGTGTTTTTTTTTTCGTGGTATGCTTTACTTTTATTCTTTGCTCATAATTTCCTGCTAATGACTGTTAATTTGTTTGATTGTATTTGCTGTAACCTACTCATTTGCGCGAGCCATATTTTTGTTCACATTCTCTGTTACTAGTGGCTGCTGTTCCTTTCTCATTTTGTCTATCGTACCCCACTTCCCTCTGAAATGCCCTCGGGCCCTGAGGGTACTGAAATAAATAAATAAAGAAATAAACTGTAAATGTGCATTTGTGATTGCGGCAGCATATGGTATAACACAGTCCGGGCCAATTAGAGATGTCGTAAATTCGGTAATTACACAAAGGCACTTGCTTGTCTTTCCTCATAAACTTCACCCCATCGATGAACAGCTATCATGAACGGTACACCAAACGCGTTTTCGTGGCGTGAAGTATTATGCGAGTCATGGTGAAAACTGATGGTACCCGCAGTGCAACAAATGTGGAAGGTGATGTGTGCCAGGTAAATATTGCTTCGGTGGCTAATTTTGTACACCGAGCAGAATGAAGCGAATATGATGTCCGCGAAGCATCAGTTCTTAAATACGTTACTAGGCCGTAGAAACGAGACAAAATTGCTTTTCGAAGCCCTATTGTGTTTATAGCCGCATTACTGGGTGCCTTTTGCTGTTTAGTAAGCAGTCACTTTAGGCGCAACAGTGTTGCTTGGGGAGCATAAATACCAAGCAATGACAATATATAGTGCTAAGCTTCTTCACCATCAGCAGCAGCTTCACTACGCCATGCATGGACAAGACTTTCCCATGTCTGTCCAATTATCCCTGTCTTTTGCCTGTTGCGTCTACCGTATCCTCGCGAACGTCTTAATCTCATCCCGCCACCGAAATTTTTGCCGCACCCGGCTACGCTTGCTTTATCTCGGAATCGAGCAGCTCAAATTTTACTTATTTTCCTACCAATTCTGGCACCTAGCTACCCACTGTGAACTGCTGTTCTTTTGTGAGACTGCTCATAATTTTTTTAGACACATCGTTCTGCCTGTGCCTGGCTAGCTAATTAACATGCTTTGCAGTATATTCTGAGGGACTTAGTAAGGCAATGTCATCAGCGAATCGCAGATTACTTAGCTTTTCTCCCATAAGTGTTATCCCCAACTGCTCCCAATCTAGGCCTCGGACCACTTCCTGTAAACCGGCAGTGAACAGCAATGGCTAGATCGTGTCTCCCTACATAGCACGTTTCCTTGTTGGAATTGTATTGCTGACTCTAAGGAGGACTATGGTAGCTGTGCTGTCGTTATACGTAGATATCTTCCAATATATTCAGATGAGACTCTTGTACACCCCGATTTCGCAGTGCCTGCATGGTTGAAGTTCCCACAGAGTCAAATGCTTTCGCGTATTCAATGAAGGGCACATAAAGGGGTTGGTTATACTCTGCGCATTTCGCTGTCACCTGACTGATAGTGGAATTTAGCCTCTTGCCTGGTATCCTTTACGAAAGCCTGCCTGGTCATTTGGCTCATTAAAGCCAAAAGTTGTCCTGATTTATTAGCGATTACCTGAGTAAATATAGGGTAGCTTTTAAATACGTCGTAATTTTTCAAGTCTGCCGTCTGCTTTCTTATGAATAAAGATTATGTTAGCATTCCTTCAAGGTTCTTGTTCACTAGAGGCTATGAGCCATGCGTATAAAGGGTGGCTAGTTTTTTTTTCTAGCAAAATCTCTCTTCCGTCCTTCAACAGATCTGCTGTTACCTGATCCCCATCAGGTGTGTTCCTTCTTTGCATTGCTTCGCTTGCATTGTTTTGCTCTTTCTTTACTGGCCGAAGGTTCCTTTGCTGTGCGCTACTGCCTCTATTAATAACGTTATGATTACATTCGCTGCTGTATAGATTTCTGTAGAGCTCTTCGGCTACTTCACCTATATTATCAGTATTGCTAATAAGGTTGCTCTCTTTGTTTCTTAACGCATAAATCTGGTTTTTACATATGTTTAGTTTCCCCTTCATTGCTTTTAGGCTACCTTCGATCTTTTGAGCATGCTTCATTCAATCCATATTAAGCGTCCTGATGTCGGATACGTTGCGCTTCTTTATTGACTTTGATACCTCTGATAGTTCTATTCTTTCTGTTGGTTTAGAGGCTTTCATGTTTTTGTGTTTTTTGATCAGATCAGTCGTCTCCTGAGAGAGCTTGTCGGTATCCGCCACACACTCTACTGCGCACTCTGTAACAATAGCTGCGAGATTACCGTTCACTGTTTTTACATTGGGGTCGTCTTCCTCAACTAAAGCCGAATATCTGTTCTGCAGAGGTATCCTGAATTTCTCTACTTTCCTTCTTACCGCTAAGTCATTAATGAGCTTCTACTTCACTAGTTTCTTCCTTTCCGAATCTAATTAGAGACCTTACTATTCTGTAGTCGCTACAACGGCCCTTTCCGAGGACCTCCACATACTCCTCATCGACATTCGCAAGGCTTGTGTCCACAAAATTCATCCTGGTAACTATGGCAGCATCCGTCGTAGGGATGCGCGCTATGTGCAGCGGCTTATCAGGAGTTCACTTTTGCCATTGAAACTTGGAGTGAGGCGGAGACAGCCGCTTGAGGTCGTCGTTCTAATTTTTTGAGCTGTCAAGTGCTGCCGTGTGGGAAAAGCGGCATGTGCCATGCACTCCTCTGCCGATGTGCGCCGTGAAGGGCGTGGCATTTTGCCGCTGGCTACAAAGTTCTTGGCCGCTATTTGTCGGCTCGATAATGAACTCAAATCACCACAAAGTGGCGATATAGTAAGCTTGCCGCACGAAAAGAGCAAAGTGCCCAATGCTAGTGCTTCTCCGCTGCATGTGTGCGTATATAAGTCGAACATACATTGCTTTCGGCTCATAGAACCCTTCTGCAGGAACCATGCCGCTGGAAATAATCAACGAGACTCGAATGTTGCACTGCCCGCAACGACGAATAGTCGCCGCTTTCTTAATGAACACTTCAAGATAATTTAACAAAACTTCAGTTTGGGCTAGATGGTGCATAGCTATAAATGAAATGAAATTTAAGCGCACACGAAAAACGCACACAAGAGGAGATACACACAGGACAAGCGCTAACTTCATCTGATTTATTCGCAGGTAAAAGAGCGAAAATATATACATAAAACGAGACATGCGCAGTAAAGAAACAGATCGTCATATCACAATGCGTGCTCAAGGTATCTGTATTCTGCCTGCAAAAGATTAACTGATGTGTCACTCACACAGTCATGCCCCCTCTTCCTGATGTGAAATGCTTCCAATAATTCACGTGCCGTCTTATCACCGCTCCTGCCAAGAATCTTTATCTCCTTCAGCCGCGGCTCGCACGCTCTGCAGTTCGCACAATGGTCTGCCAAATGTCTCCCTCCACCCCTTAATGCCCTTAAGCGTTGTCCTGTGTGTATCTCCTCTTGTGTGCGTTTTTCGTGTGCGCTTAAATTTCATTTCATTTATAACTTCAAGATAGTAGCACACTATTTAGCGTTTCCTGTGCGCGCGCTGTCCGCCAAGAATGCGACGATTACGACAACTGTAGGCCCGCGTTGAGGTTCTTTGTTGTGCACAAACTGCATTGCTCCTTTGCTTTGCATAAAACGCAAGGTGGGCTGTTCTTATCTTAAATGTTATCTGCTCTTGATAAGAAATTCTAGTTTTACTCGTTTACAGACTATTATAACACTCCAATTAGCGCCGACGATGCTATCGCCTACTTGGGAAAGGCTTCGCGCAGGAGCGGCGCTTCCCGCTAACGGTATCTGATGCCTCCTATTTCACAAATACCTGATTTTGAATTGCTTCACCTAAAAATACTTTCACGTAGTGGTGACTGCTGTCCGGCGAACAGGAAAGCAACGAGGATGTCTTCGAAACGGAACTCTTTATTTGGGCTGACTTGCGCCCGCAAAGAACTGAATCACTCGGCGGCGGCGTAGCAACAAGCGTGCTCGGCGGTCGTCGAACAGAATGCCCGCCGTTGTCGGCCGTGTTCTTTTAAAAGCTTATAGCGAACATTCGAGATAAAGCTTGGGAAGTTACTAGAACATTCTGGCACAAAGTAGAATCGACTCCGCCTGGATGCGATCAATCGAGATAATTGTAGGCGCGTCTTGCGTCACAAATGAAGCGATAAAGCGGCGTGCCGGCCCTTCAAGCATGAACAAATAAACACAACAAGCAAACGCTACAAAAATTCGCGGCATTACTCCCCTCGCAAAGAAGCATCGACTCGATGCTTTAGAACATAATGCGGCTATCAACAATAAAAAACGGATTGTGCAAAAATAAACACCGAATGTGCAAACACGGCGTCCTTTAGCGTGCATGATAGGGCTTTAGGCGTACGACATGGACTACTTCTGGTCGTACGCGGCGTCGCTGGGATGCAGTCATTTGGTCAGGGACGACTTCATAGTCCAATTCACCTAGCCGACGAAGAACCTTGTACGGGCCGAAATAGCGTCGCAAAAGCTTTTCACTCAATCCTCGGGTGGAATGGGCGTCCAAACCCAGACTCAGTCTCCTGGCTTGTATTCCGCGTTGCGTTTTCGTAGGTTGTAGTGTCTGGCGTCGGTCCGCTGCTGGTCTTTGATCCTTAATCGGGCAAATCTTCGGGCTTCTTCTGCGCGTTGTAGGTGGGCGGCGAAGTCGACCTTATCTTCCTCGCTAACGTTTGGCAGCATGGCGTCCAGCGTGGTCGTGGCCTCTGTGCCATGGACGAGCCTAAAAGGCGTCATCTGGGTGGTCTCCTGCACTGCGGTGTTGTAGGCGAAGACTACGTAAGGCAAGATGACGTCCCAGGCCTTGTGTTCGGCATCAACATACATGGCGAGCATATCGGCGGTGATTTTGTTGAGGTGCTTGGTCAGTCCGTTGGTCTGCGGGTGGTATGCAGTTGTTCTCCGGTGGCTGGTATGGCTGTAATGGAGGATGGCTTGCGTCAGTTCCGCCGTGAATGCTGTTCCTCTGTCAGTGATGAGCACATCGGGGGCGCCGTGTAGCTCCACGAAAAATTTGGCGACTTCTGCTGCTGTTCCGTTCGGTAGGGCTTTTGCCTCGGCGTAGCCAGTCAGGTGGTCGGTGGCTATAATGATCTACTTATTTCCAGATGTTGATTTCGGGAAAGGGCCAAGCAAGTCCATGCCGATCTGCTGAAAAGGCCTTGATGGGGACTAAATGGGGTTCAGAAATCCTGCCGGTCGGGTTGCAGGGGTCTTTCGTCGATGACAATCTCGGCAGGTTCTCACATAATGTGCGACATCGGCAGACAGTCGGGGCCAGTAATACTTGCCTTGAATGCGATGGAGGGTGCAAGAAAACTCGAGATGTCCAGCTGTGGGCTCATCGTGTGAGGCCTGAAGAAGTTCTCCACGCAGACATAAAGGTACAACAAGGAGGTAGGCTGTCTTGTTCGCTGCAAAGTTCTTCTTCACGAGGACATCGTTCTGTAAACAGAACGAAGACAATCCTCGCTTGAACGAGGCTGGGGATGAACAAACCTTGCCTTCCAAGTATTCGATGAGGCATTTTATGTCGGGGTCCGCACGTTGCTGCTGTGCAAAAGAGCTGGAGCTGATGGGTCCCAGGAAGGCGTCCTCATCGTCGTCCGGCGGCGGTGCATCTACAGGGGCTCGTGACAGGCAGTCGGCGTCAGAGTGCTTGCGTCCGGACTTGTAAACGACGGTTACATCAAACTCCTGTTGCCGCAGGCTCCATCGAGCAAGGCGGCCGGAGGGGTCCTTCAAACTGGCGAGCCAGTACAGTGCGTGGTGATCGCTGACCACCTTGAACGGTCGTCCGTACAGGTAGGGGCGGAATTTCGACGTAGCCCAGATGATGGCAAGGCACTCCTTCTCAGTTGTAGAATAATTAGCTTCGGCTTTGGACAGGGATCGGCTAGCGTGCGCGATGACCTTCTCCACTCCGTCAATTTTCTGAACGAGGACAGCGCCTAGGCCCACACTACTTGCGTCGGTGTGAATTTCAGTCTCGGCGTTTTCATCGAAGTGCGCGACAATCGGTGGGGACTGTAAACGACGCTGAAGTTCCTTGAAGGCTTCCACTTGCGGCGCTTCCCATTTAAATGGCACGTCTGCCTTTGTCAAGTGGGTTAGTGGCTCGTGGATGCGCGAAAAGTTCTTCACAAATCGTCGGTAGTACGCGCACAGTCCGAGGAATCTGCGCACAGCTTTCTTATCGGCCGGTGGTGGAAGCATCGCGATAGCAGCGGTTTTCTGCGGGTCTGGCCGTACTCCCTCCTTGCTAAAGATGTGGCCTAGAAACAGGAGCTCTCCATAGGCAATGTGGCACTTCTCTTATTTCAAAGTTAGGCCGAACGATTTGATTGCGTCTATTACTGTTCGAAGCCTTTTTAGGTGTTCCTCAAAGTTCTAGGCGAAGACAACGACGTCATCTAAATGCACCAGACAAATCTGCCACTTCAAGCCTGCCAGCACTGTATCCATTACTCGCTGTAATGTGGCTGGTGCAGAACAGAGACCAAATGGCATCACCTTGAACTCGAAGAGGCCATCTGGAGTGATGAATGCGGTCTTCTCGCGATCTCTTTCATCGACCATCGATGAGAAATATCTGGCGTTGCAGAGCCGGTCCAGTGTGTCGTCGATTCGAGGGAGAGGGTAGACGTCTTTCTTTGTGATGTTGTTCAAGCGCCGGTAATCAACGCAGAATCCAAGTGCACCGTCTTTCTTTCTCACTAGAATAACAGGTGCCGCCCAGGGGCTCTTTTAAGGCTGAATAACGTGGTCGCGCAGCATTTCTTTCACTTGGTCCCGGATGGCTTGTCGTTCTCGTGGCGATACTCGGTAGGGGCTCTAGCGGAGAGGTCGGGCGTGCTGGTCGGTTATAATGGGATGCTTGGCAATCGGCGTTTGGCGGACCTTCGCCGATGACGAGAAGCACTCGCTGTAGCTTCGAAGGAGATCGCGGATCTGGTCTTGTCTGTTCCGGGGCAGGGCTGGGTTTATGTCGAAAGGGGGCGAGTTCTCTTGGTCAGGCGAATCTTCTACGAATGGGTCGCAGAGCGCGAAGAAGTCTCGTACGTGGGATATTTCGTCGAGGAATGCAATCTTCGTTCCTCTGTTAATGTGTCGGTATTCTTCGCTGAAGTTAGACAACAGTACTTCGGCTTGTCCTTTGCGGAAATGTGCGATGCCTCTTGCGATGCCGATTCCTCGGTCGAGAAGCAACTGCATGTTCCCCTCGATAATGGCTTCAGTGTTATTCTCTTCCGTGCCGCCTACGGTGATGATGACGCTTGAGCGAGGTGGGACACTCACTTGTTCCTCCAGGAAACTAAGCGCAACGTGATGTTCCGGAGTTCTCATCGATGGGATGGCCTCGTCCGTGGAAAGTGATCATTTTGGATTGCAAGGTCGATGATCGCCTGATGCTCATTGAGGAAATCCATGCCCAAGATCTCTTCGCGGGAACATTGCCGTATCACTACGAAGGTCGCGGGATAGGTATGTCCGTTGAGAGTCACTCGCGCTGTGCACCGTCCTGATGGCGTAATGGGTGGCCCCCTGCGGTGCGAATTTGTGGACCGTCCCAAGCGATCGTTACTTTCATCAGCGGCGCAGCGAATGGTCCATTCATCACCGAATAATCGGCTCCTGTGTCGACTAGAGCGGTAACTTTTCGGCCGTTGCTAACGACTTCTAAGTCGGATGTCCTGGCTGTGGCGTTGCATGTCGTCTTCGGCGTTGGGTCACGGCTTCGTCGGATATGTGAATTGTAGGTGGGGTGTGCGGTCGAAGCTTTTCCTGATGACGGCGTTGTTTTGAAGGCAGTTCGCGTCGTGGTCGGGGTTGTTGTTGCATGCGTCGTCGGCGTATTAGGTGCGGCGTCTATGTACGGCGTGGTCGCTAGAGGATCTTCGTCGTTTCCTCGGCAAGCAACCTGACCTCCACAGGTTGCTTTGTTTAGTTTCCCCCACGTGGGCTAGGGGACCTTCCTCAGACAGCCGCGACGTAGCTGCAGCCCGGTGATGCAAAACGTGCGGTGGACGGCGACGGCGAGCGGGAAAGACGGCTTGACGACACGTGCCCCCCTCTGTGCAGGTAGTCGTTGATTTCCTGTGGTCGCTGGCCGGGGAATGGTCGTGGGGCGTCGATGGCGAAACCACGCAGGCCGATGCGTCTGTACGGGCAGTGGCGAAGTACATGACCGGCTTCGCCGCAATGGAAGCACAGCGGGCGGTTGTTGGAAGTCCTCCAGGCGTCGCACTTCCTGGGGCTTGGGCGTCGGTCGTAGGCTGGGCGGGCGGGGGCAGGGGGACGGCGTTCGGGAACAGCTGGTTCACGTCGAAGAGGCGGAATGCGGCTCTCGCATTGGGGCTGAGGACTGCGTAATGCAACCGCGTAGGTTAAGGCTGGAGCTTCAGCTGGAGGCGAAGATGACGGAGTGCCAAGCGCATGTTGCACTTCTTCGCGCACAATTTCCTCAAGAGTCGCTACTTGAGGCTGGTTGGAAGATGGTAGCAGGCGACGCAGCTATTCTCGTACAATTTCGCGGATAACATCCCGCATGTTGCCTCCGAATGCTGTGCCATGCGAGAGGGCAGTCGAGGTCACTTGGGGCTGTCGAGGAAAATGACGGGCTTGTGCTTCCAAGGTTCTCTCAATGGCGGCTGCTTCACTGGTGAATTCCGCGACTGTCTTCGGTGGGTTGCGGGTCAGACCGCCGAAAAGTGCCTCTTTAGCACCACGCATCAAAAGCTCCACCTTCTTCTCCTCCGACATGTCAGGATCGACTCGTCGAAAAAGGCGCTTCATATCTTCTTTCATATGCAGTCACTTACTCGTTCGGGTTTTGGATGCGTGACTGTAGGAGCAGCTGAGCTCTTTCTTTCCTGATGATGCTCGTGAAGTCCTTCAGGAACACCCGTTTGAATAATTCCCACGTCGCTAGAGAAGCTTCGTTGTTTTCGAACCAAATTCTCGCTGGTCCTTCCAAGGCGAAGAAAACATGGCTCATCTTAGTCTGGTCGTCCCAACTGTTGAACACGGCGACACGCTCAAACTGTTCCAACCATTCCTCGGGATCCTCGCCCGGTCAACCGTTGAACGTGGCCGGCAGTCGGGGCTGGTGTAAAATAATGGAGGCTGGTGTCGTAGCCATGGCTGAAGTCGAAATTGAGGGGTCCTTCTTCGTTCGCGTTCGGTCCGGTAGCAGTCCGAATTCTGGTGGACACCTCTGGAGACCACGGCTGCTTCACCCTTTGCCTGCGGGGAGACGGCTTCTGCAGCTTTCGCGTGACCTTCTTCGAGACGGCTCGGGCTGCTCTGACGGCTCCCATGGGGTGAGGGCGGCAGGGACATCCGTTAGCACCTACACCAGATGTCACGTAGTGGTGACTGCAGTCCGGTGAACAGGAAAACAACGAGGATGTCTTCGAAACGGAACTCTTTATTTGGGCTGCCTCGCGCCCGCAAAGAACTGAATCACTCGGCGGCGGCGTAGCAACAAGCGTGATCGGCGGTCGTCGAACAGAATGCCCGCCGCTGTCGGCCGTGCTCTTTTTAAAGCTGATAGCGAACATTCCAGATAAAGCTTGGGAAGTTACTAGAACATTCTGGCACAAAGTAGAATCGGCTCCGCCTGGATGCTCCGCCTGGATGCGATCAATCGAGATAATTCTAGGCGCGTCTTGCGTCACAAACGAAGCGATAAAGCGGCGTGCCGGCAGTCTTGAAGCATGAACAAATAAACACAAGAAACAAACGCTACAAGGATTCGCGGCAATACCATAGAGTAATATAGAAGTAAAGAGCGGACACTCCCGTAGGCCCCAGTGGCCGACTTTTGTGCACAGCGCACCTAGCGGACCCGGGGAAACGCACTGGCCTCAGAGATGATAGACGAAAACAGGAATCTTGGAGGCTCTACTTTCATTTTCGGTTTCGTTCTCGCATGCATAGCGTCGGTTCGTGCAGGTTTGCCCAGGTGTCAAGTGCACGGAACTTTGCATTGCTATTACATGCTATTACCCTACCGCTTGGAGTCACGCAAAAGAACGTAAATGCAACGACACAATCACACAAGGTGATCTTGACTGAGGTGTGTTTTTATTATGCAAAACATGCTTGAAAAACATACTTGAGAAAACTCATTGGCATGAAGCTTTTGCTCACGCAGGATGGCATAACCAAGCCATATTTTACAGTTCATGAAAATAGGCACCACACACACACACACACATATATATATATATATATATATATATATATATATATATATATATATATATATATATCTGCCAAAAAAGTTCAGTTATGACCATTACGAAAAGTGAGGAACACCACCTTGATAAATTAATCTACAAGTTTTCACGTGCTTAAAGGAATAGACAACCGTTCTTAGATCTGTGATTTATAGCTTGTAATGATGCTTATCGGAATGTTACACATGGATGAGCAGGAGACATTTTTTTTTCATTTAATTACCTTCAAGGCCAGCGGGCATAGCAGAAAAGAGTGCGGGTGCATTAGAAAAAGTTTATAGCTTGTAATGATGCTTATCGGAATGTTACACATGGATGAGCAGGAGACATTTTTTTTTTCATTTAATTACCTTCAAGGCCAGCGGGCATAGCAGAAAAGAGTGCGGGTGCATTAGAAAAAGTTGGGACAAAAAAGACAGTGTAGTGAATATATGTACATAAACAAATGAAATTGTTGATGTCTAGGAAACAGGTTGCATAAATGCACTAAGGATAGGTAACAAAAATGTCTCACAGAACAAGCAAGCAAAAAAGCAGGTAGGCATAAGTAACTATTCCAAACAAATGCAGAAGAAAACCGACAGTCGAGGCAAAGATATAATACAAAGAGCACGCATTACAAAATGTTCCTGCAGTAAAAAATGAAACGAAGCCATGGCAGGCAACACCCTCATGAGGTTATGTCATGTAATTAGCAGGTTATTTAAAGCAACTGCTTTGAATTCAGCCTTATCAGCTTTACCAACGACAGTGGGGAAGAAGATTTACATAATACAGCTAAATAATTCAATACCGATTATCTTCTCTCCCCTGTTTTGTATTGAACAGCCGAGCGAGGACTACAACATCAAAGTTCAGCGTAGGTCACGTGAAGAACGCAAAACACAGGAAGAGAATCGCTACTCAGTCGTTAATTACTGCAACGCTAAGTGAGCATTCCTTGGCAGAAATCATAGGAAGGGAAAAAGCACCAGTTATATCACAATTTTTTCAATCGACTACATAACCCTAAACTGAGTTTTGACATTAGTCACTGGTGAACTGTGAAACGAGGTCAAGGGAGGGAAAATATGCTATTCTAAATTATTTTGTGGGTGTGGTTAAAATAGCATGAAAAACCATGCATAGTAACAATTTACGTATCATTTTACAAGAAGGAACTTCAAAGGAAATATAGTGTCTGCTCTTTCATTTCAGGCAGAAATGGTGCCCGGAAATGTTGCACAGTGGACATTATGGATAGCGAACGCAACAATTCTGTACTGTACCTAGCAAATATAACTGGTCCTCAGATAGAAAAATAACCTACTTGAGCCTCGTACCGCATCTGAATTTAAAATAAAGATGGACTATCTGCTGGAGCATTTCAATCCTGTCAGATAGGACAGACAAGATGGCAAACAATTAACTAGGATTTAAATAAGCTTTCACTAATGTAAAAAAAAACCTGTGTAACTGCGATCTTTGAAAAGATTTTCCTATTTGAACAGTTATGCCTTAAACCTCTCAGGCTGCACAGCAGAAACAAAGGACAGAAATCGAACTTGGTTCAAGCTGCAATCAACAAAATGGGTATATGCCAGCACAACAGTATGTGACAGTATGTGTTTACATCTTTGAAAAATGTTCCCTGCGAAGTGCCAAACAGAACTGGAAATGTATGCCAGACAGTTTGCCATATCGAACCGAGGAAACATTGCGCTGGTGTGAGACGCTTTAAACACTGGACAGAAAGGAGGGCTATCTCCTGGAACGTTTTGAAGGCTCTGTCGGGTGGGACAGTCGAATCGCCATACAATTTACCAAGAGCATAAGTGGCTTTCAGTAACACAAAGTGCTTGCGCTCTTTCAAGAGATGCCTCAAATAAAGAATTAAGCTTTAAACTTGTCAGGCTGCAAACCAGAAACAGAGGTCTGAAATCGAACTTTGTCCAGGTTGCGATTAACGAAACGAGTATGCCAGCACAAGTGTATACGACAGTACATCTTTAAAAATTGTTCTCTGCACACCATTGAACAAAATGGAAAAATTATTCCAGACAGTTTGTTATACAGGGCTAAGCAAACATTACGCTTGTGGGAGATGCTTTCAACGATGGAAAGAAAGATGGACTCCATTTCCTGGAACATTTCGAAGGCTTTGTCCCTGGGGAGAGAGATTATTCTTTAGCAATGGTATCGGGCTTGATGCTTGTTGAACATATCTCCGCAAATTTGGCGTAAGTGGTGCTGAAGTGCAAGTACAGATCAGAATGTCTAGATTTACGCACAACACATGGCAGAAGGTGACACCAAGGGTGATTTTAGCCAAAACAGCACTGGATCGGTAGAAAATATTAGCAGGCAGTAGTTGTCCCAAGACGATGTTTCAGCTATCAGACGCGATGGGTGCACTTGCAAGATGTGCAGCGTCAAAAATAAATACGGCTACGCTTGAAGTTTACAACGGTATTTTAAACTGAATGTGGATGCTTTCGACGAGGAGAACTGAAAGTAAATGAAAAGAAATATAACACATGTGTGCACAGACTGACGTCTCCACAGAAATTCAGCTTACGTTGAAAACAAGTGGCAACATTACGCAATTAAAATGTATACCTGCTGTCTCGTGGCAAACAGAAGAATTTTGTGCCTGGCTTCCTTCGAGTTTTTTCATTGTTGCCACACCACGTGACACAGCAGTACCTGCCGTAGCCCCCACTTCCCAGTGGCATGGCCTGAGAACATAGAAAAGACCCAATTTTGCATATCGGCAAATTCCTGCGTTGAGATAAACCTAATGAACACTAACAAAAATACAAAATACACAATTTCTCACAACGCATGCTACGCGTAGCTCACCAAATTCACACAAAGGCGATATCATAGTTGAATTCACATGTTCTGAAGCCGCCGTGTGCAGCTTTAGTAAATAAAACAAACGACCCTCGCGCCGAATGCTACAGTTAAGCGCTATTTCTTGTTCGAAATATGCGTATTTAGGGCTATGCTCCCCAGCGAGACACATAGACGAATATTTACGTGCAGACAGTACAGCAAGAATAGCGAACTGCGGTCTTACCGAGAAACAACCATCGCAGCACCACAGCAGTACACAAAACGGACGTGCCCGCGAAGCTTGCAGACGCCGCAAAAAAATACAGCCGCTCACACCGTCGGTCCGTCGCTCACTGCCGCACGGACGTGCTTGCCCGTTGGCTTGACGCACTTAAAAAACGCAGCTGTTGCTGACGTAACTGCGGCCGCAGGCGCGCAGCGCACGTCACTGCAAGCCAAGACATGCCAAGACCATACTCTTTTTCTTTTTTTTTTATTTGCACGTTCAGTGCCATCTGGCGGAAACAGGGAAGCGCCGAACTCGGCCGCGAAAGGGCCCGAGTGTCCGCTCTTTACTTTTATGTTACTCTATGGCAATACAATCGGGCACTGATTGCAATAATGAAAACCGCCAAATTTGTTGTCCACATGCAGTCGACGCCAGCGACTGCTGCCTGCTGCCTTCAGCACATGCTCTGCAGACCGGGTCGCATCGGCACTGCTATTATACGCGCTCCTGCGATGTAGCCAGTCGTCGCTTTCAGGTCACTGTAGCCAAAACTGCGCTGGACGGCTTTTTGCATGCGCTAAAACTTGTGAATTCGCTCTCTGCAATCGCTGAAATCTCGCACGCGATACCCGACGACATTCTAGACTTCGTCACAAAAGGGGCCCAGTCAATCGTCGACTGAAATTCAAGAATCATGCAAAAGTTCACCCCTGGGTAAAATTAAAGTGTGAAGGCGTGCACAGCAGCCGGTCATTTAGCTTTTTTTCGACGCGGATGAGATTGAAACAAGCCAAGGCGACGGCGGCGAGCGAGGAGTGGCATTGTCATGCAGCGTTTCTTCTTTTTTTTGCCCTTGTCGCTTGCCTCACCGTTCGGTGCGCAGGCACCGACTAGAAGCACGTCTTCGCTGGTGCACGCACTTCGCGCATGTCGCCGTGCCTTGCATGAGTCCAACAAGTTTAAGAATTATTAAGTTTACTGAATGCCATACCAACAAGACCCGCGCCACACTCTTCTGGTTCCCACTAAGCTCACTCGTTACACTACTCTATACGGTACGCGGTCGTTGGTCGTGCTGGCGTCGTCGTCGGTCTAGCGTGACAGGCCGGTGCGTCAGCGACGCCATCTGCGTACCGGTCAGCCAACCGACCGCTGATCGGCATCGCGTCGGCCTAGTCTGACCGGACGCTACCTATACCAAAGAAACACTGCTTTAGAGTTATCGCTTTTACAGCAAGTCACTCATATATGAGGCACGACATCTACTTATATCGGCCGCGAAAGTACAGGGGACGAGAGATCTCGCTGACGGCCCTGCTCCGTGCATGCCTTTGTGACGTCGCGAGAGCGTTTATTACGGCGGTCGCTGCCGTTGGCAGGAGTTTTCCGGTCTGAGTTACAATCGCATTTCTTGGAGGGCACCCAAATTTCGGAAATTCAACCACAGTCTCCTGCATTAGTTAATGAGGTATAAAACTGCAAAATGAAGAACGACTCTGTCATCGCCGCTTTAACTATATCGATAAATTAACCTGCACACACCAAGTAGGCTATATTACTGAAAAACGAGGATTTTATTAACCAGGAAAGTTGTAAAATTAAACACCGTTATCTTTATCCTCGGTAGTTTTCGCGAGCAAAGTGGGATGCGCAAAGGCATTTATTTATTGCCGCATCCCTGAGTCCAAGTAACTTTGGTGTTCACTCTAAACGCGGTGAGCGTGGAGTCCTTTATCGATCTTGAACTCACAACTTCGAATCGGGTGCGAAAAAAAATTTTATATCGAACTTTTTCGGCAATAAATACGTATTTTTCTGCCGGAAAAATATCAACAATGCCGTAAAAAGCCACCAGATCGGTTTTTACTAAGACCTAGGGTGGGATAGAGTGCATTTCTCAAGGGAAAAGTGCTCACGTTAGAGTCCTTGCCGATGGAGTGTCCACAGCGACGAGGCGAAAAAAACTGAATGTTTAAAAGACGCGGAACATTACAAGACCTAGGGTGAGATAGAGTGCATTTCTCAAGGGAAAGGTGCTCACGTTAGAGTCCTTGCCGATGGAGTGTCCACAGCGACGAGGCGAAAAAAACTGAATGTTTAAAAGACGCGGAACATTACAAGACCTAGGGTGAGATAGAGTGCATTTCTCAAGGGAAAGGTGCTCACGTTAGAGTCCTTGCCGATGGAGTGTCCACAGCGACGAGGCGAAAAAAACTGAATGTTTAAAAGACGCGGAACATTACAAGACCTAGGGTGAGATAGAGTGCATTTCTCAAGGGAAAGGTGCTCACGTTAGAGTCCTTGCCGATGGAGTGTCCACAGCGACGAGGCGAAAAAAACTGAATGTTTAAAAGACGCGGAACATTTTTCTTCAACCCGTCTTTTTTTGACTATTTGACTGATTTTTCTAAACTTTATACGGCGGTAAGCATCGCCTGGACTAGAATACTATCGCTCCGCGATGGCAGAATACGCAGTATCTAAAACTAACTGGCGAAAGTTCTTGCTTAATAAACAGATTCACAACAGCGCTACGGAACGAGGACAGAAGGAACACGAAAAAACACAGGACGGGCGCCCGTCCTGTGTTTTTTCGTGTTCCTTCTGTCCTCGTTCCGTAGCGCTGTTGTGAATCTGTTTATTAAGCATGAACCAACTAGCCCACACCAGAATCCTCTTAGAAAGTTCTTGCGTTGTGACATTACGAAGAGTGCAACTGAAGGAGCGCAGATAGCATTTCCCAGGGTGGCTCACTGCAACCGGAACTATACCTCCAGTGTCTTGCTTTGTTTAGATTGAAATGAACCTCAGAGATCAATGGCAGAATATGCTGCGTCGAACACGATTTTTTAGTGACTGTAGTCGTGGTCCCTCCGCTTGATTCACCACCGCCATTCACTCTTTTTCTCTCATTTGCAGGACGCTGGCACTGAAGTTTGGGGCCATCCTGAACTCATTCGACGTGTCGTCGTGCGCCGCGGGGGAAGCTGGCGGAAGTTTCGATTTTTTTAATTGGTGTTTTTTTAGATATTATTGAATTGGATATGGTGATCACCAGTGTTGCAATATATTAATTCAATGGAACGTATAAGCAGTTTGTCCATTGATTTCGCGGCCTAGCGGCACACTGCTAGCACTTATGTGCTGTTGTTCTCAGAGGGATTGTTCGCTCACAAAAAGTGGTTAAAATTGGCTGTAGAATGGCCTTAAGTGCACTGCGAGAGTTCACAAGAAAGTCTTAGTGCATAGCACACATGGTGGAAAAAAAATTCAGTTGATGGAGGTGGTTATTGGTGACGTAGTCATCGCTGACACATCTTCTCCGCAGTACGTACCACTAGTCCATATAATCAACAGGCGATATGCTCTCGACACCAGCCTCTCCAAACCAAAACGACTGTCAAACGGAGAATTCCGTCGCTGATGAAGTTAGTGCTGCAGTTTTCGATTAGGACGTGCTACGCAGAGAGCGCGCCGTTTTTCCCATAAGCAATTTGTTCTTGCAGTTATTGTAGTCTTGGCTGTATTTTCGTGTGTTTGCTTATTTTGAGTTTCATATTTTAATCAAAATGGTTGCCCGTATTTACAGGACTGTGGTAGAATACAGCATCAAAAAGCATAGGCTTCTGTCACCTAGAGCATGCTTCTTAACTTCTCTGACTCAAAGTTGCTGGCGCTACACTGGAGGAGGGGGATCTGCCCTGTATTAGGAAACTAATAGTGAATGTCATTCTTATATTAAAACAAGGCAGACCGATGCATTAATTCACAGGCAAGCATACGGCCTATACGGAGAGAATGGTGCTACTGTGCTCACTGTCCTGGAGTAACATCTATAACACTTCGGTCATCTGCCCCCTAAACTGAGGCAGCAAGCAAGCATGTGTGTTGCCAAGGCGTTGCTAGACAATTGTACAAAAGCGTATACGCAGACCCCAGCGCTGTCCGACTACACATTATTAATGCTAAACTATTTTTAGGATATGTCGGCGGGGTCGTGTCAGTAAACCATGTCCGCAAAAGATGTCCGCAGCAGTTGTGGTGTTCTCAGGGAAGGTAGCATCAAACGAGTTGGTGGAATCGAAAGAGGATGATGTTAGGATGGTGCGCAAAAAAAATATGTCTATAGGATGATTAGATAATTGGAGCAAAAAATGTTTAAGAAACGTAAAAATAGCGCGGACTTACATACAGTGAGTTGAAGGCAAAATAGCCGTGGAAGGCAAAATAGTTCAAATAAGGCAAAGATGTGAAAATTAAAGTTTGAAATGAATTGAAATGTATTCGATGAGTGATAACAAATCGAACAAACTGTTTTATTGACAGAGATTGATTAATTATCAGCAAAAACCATTGGACGGTTGAACAAGCTGGACGGGGATATAGTAAGTGAACAAAAAAGCAACCACGGCACCAAATTTGAAAAAAAAACACAATTGTTGAGTTAAAAGAAATTATAATCAGAGTATAGAAATCTATCTTTATCTAAAGCGTAAGATAATTACGCTAATTCAGTACTTAAATTACCAGACAAGAAGAAAATGCTGAACAGAGGCAAAGAGAGGCGATGAGTTCCGCGGAGGCGTCAATGCTTTCGTATTCTGCCAAGGCGGGTCTCCGCAGTGATGTCTAATTTTTGTGGGTGGGTCCATAAATGGCCCTTCGACAATGTCTCCCACAGCGAAATCCTAGCCATCATTCGAGAATGCGACGCAGGTGTCCGACTGTTCAACTAACACAAAACTACTATTTCGCTCGCTTAATAAGGCGCGTTGACCCGAATAATCAGCCCTTACCACCGGTCCCCATAAAACGGTGCACAATCCGACGCTCCATTATATCCGCTACGTTATTTAGCTTGGTGATGAAACATCTTTGCCGCCGTTCCCCATATACAAAATGGTATCTATAAGGATGACATCATGATCGGCTGTGTCCATGGTAATCCAGGATTTAAAAAAAAAAAGCTACCGTCCAAAAGGCTTGGATATAAATTTTTCAATCCCAAGCTGCCAGTGCGGTGCTCGCATGCTCGCTGGAAAACTCAGACTCCACTCTTATTTTCAACCACAAGAGGAGGGCTTCTAATGCCTTTAGCTCGTCCTGAAATTGGGAATTGACAACCTAGCTATTGCACGCCAGGCACATGCTCGCACCCTTGGCTTCATTTAGCAACAAGGGAACAAAAGAAGGTGTAGACGACAATAATGGTCCTGCAAATAAATACCCTCTCCCTCACATTCTTAAATGCATCACCCATACCAGCCAACGGACTCAATGAACAAGGCCTGCCCCAGATTGGCGAAGCTACCGTGGTCTAGCGAGTTATGTATCCTCCGAGACCACCACCTAACGAAAGAGTCAATTCAGCAAAATTGACAGCCATCCACATGTGCTTACTCATGGAGCTTGGTGTCCCGGTGTAGGCATCTGGTTATGCTGCCTTTCGTGATGCTCCGCATCACGGCTTGACCACCTCCAACAAGGCCGTGGCAAACTAGGAACACTTGGGAGGAGCATCTTGCACCTCCCATTAATCCCCTATTTTTGATCGCCGCGGGACTATCTACGACGCCTCACTATCCTGCCTTAACCCCCAAATATGGATCTGGACAGAGATTCGGGACGTCGATAAGAGAGAGCATGTCGCCTCACGACCACATCCCTTGACACGCATCGCACAGATGCAACGTTAGCCCATTCCAACGCTACAACTGCCTCTGAACACATCCACAATCATGAAAGTCCACTATCACAATGGCACTTCTGATCCCACCTCGTCTGAAACACAAGCAATCGCAGAAACGATGTTTCACCACCCTCGCTACACTAACACCATCACAGTTGACATGGACTTCCAGAACGCCCTCCTTTACTTCGCCACCTACATGCTCCCTGCAGATATCCTTCCCAGCTAAGCACCTACCTTTTCACCAGCACCACAACCTGCACATCCTTCTGGAATTGGTAGCCGCTCACCAGGCGGGAGACGAAACGGACGGGCACGTGTCCTCGCTGGCAACACGACTCCAGCAACCCTTCTTGGCAGGATGAATACAACCCCGAGGATATGAGCGGGCTGTGCACCGAAAATACGGAACAGAAAGACAAAGAACTACGATACACCCGGCTCATTCTTCCTCTCCCCTCTGCACATCTTACCGCGAATCTACTTTCGTTAGACAAGCGCAAATAAATTCTCTACCCAGTTGCCTGTTCAACCACCACTTACTCAGGCGCTGTGGCCATCTCCGCTTGCAGGTATGCGGGACCTATAGCGTCAACTCACAATCATAATGGACCTGCACACAGGCCACACAGTGTTGCGACCACTGCTATTTGACACGTGTTGGGCGATATTTAGTCCGACTCTTTGACTTCAGACGGCAACCCGGACCAAGGTCGTGAAATATTTGTTTTCTGTCTGTCTCTCCTGACACTGGGTAGCGATAGCCAGCGGCCGAAATTGTTCGGTTCCGCTTGGCAGCGGTGAACCGGGGTCCACACAACGGGCGAAATCGCCAATTCCGAGAGCGGACGGCCCACCATGTGACTGGACGTCACCCCTGACACCTCGTCTGCGGACGACTCCTTCAACCTCTGAGATGAAGGCTGCTGTCTTCTGCGATTCGAAAACTAAAATTCTCTAGTCTGGCAGCAGCGACCTTTTCGTTTCGCTTTCTTTTACCATTTCGAAAGCACTGTTGTTTCAACCAAGCAGCGTGTTTCGCATGGGGTAGTCACATGCCCATATTCTTTCTCTTGCTCATACAGTTGCTGCTCGCTACAGCTGTCTCGTTTCTCGACACATTTTGGGACGCACGCGCGAGGAGTGCAAAGAGGCAGCATTTTTGAGAATTATCAAGTCCGTCCACTCCGTCTTCATCTCTCGCGGTCCTTACACCTTTGTTCGACGTGGTTAAAGGTATATCGAACCGGCTTTTTGTAGTACCACGCAAGCAAAATAATGCTGGACATTCCCATGCCCCGGCCAGTAGCTGCGTCTTTCAACTGGCATAGCCGCAATTCGCATCTGCCCCCATTTTGATGATGATGATGATGATGTCCTCGGGCTGAATGGCACCATTTTCACCCAATATATTCATCTTTTTCCTCCTCTCCAAGGCTGACTAGCAGGCCAGAAAATGACGCTGTAGTTCTAATTTGCTCCCCTGACCACGGCGGCAGCGTTTCGATGGAGGCGAAACGCAAAAGGCGCCCATGTGCTGTTCGATGTCAGATCACGTTGGAGTTACCAGGTGGGCGAAATTATTCCGAAGCCCTACACTACGGCTCCTCTGTCTTCTTTTCTTCCCTCACTCCCTCCTTTAACCCTTCTCTTACGGTGCCGCTCAGGTGTCCACCGTGATGTGACAGATACCGCGCCATTTCCTCTCCCCCCCCCCGCCCAAAAAATAAAAAACTTTGCGCACGTTCTCGTAAATAAGCGTATTTGTTGTTGTTGTTAAGACTACAAAAGATGGCACGTACCCACACCGGGCGATCGGCCAAGAATCAGCAGGTTCATGCCTGGCGATTCCTATCCGCCTGTACATAATAAAGACACAGTACCAACAGACCTGTGGCTGAACCCAATTGTGGTGGCGCCAAATGATAGCAAGAGCGGGCAGCTCACACTGATGCCAAGGTGCAGCAAGCGCTCTTCTACTAACCTTCTTCTCAAACGGGTGTAGCGGCAACAATAGAGAAAAAATGATTGATTGATTCAGGTTCACGGCGAAATGTAAAGAGCGCAGGTAGCGTCAAACCAGATCTGTGTAGATTGAAATTTAGAGTGGGATACGGCAGCGCAACCTCCTCAGAGAGACTTAAAGCGTGCGAGATTCGACAAAATTTCCTGCTTCAGGAATGTCGCAGAGGTTGATAATCCGCCGCGGTTAAAACTGCTGTGTTTTACGCGCTTATAAGTAACGCACGTAGCTGAAACCTAGATGCCGCGGTAAACGCTGTAGCCGGGAGGATAGGCAACACGGGCCCGCTTAGGGGCGCCTTTCCGAGGCTATCAGCAAACTTATTTACTATCCCACTGCTGGGACAAGATTCCCGTTTTCAATGCACAACGCTCAAATGCGAAGGAAGCAGGGATAAAAATGTATTTAAAGTGGTAGAGGCAAGAGGCGAAGCGAGGGACAAACGCAAAGATAAAGAATCATTAATTTTTGAGACAGCGATAAGACAGAGGTGTAGCTTGCTTAAAAAAAGCACTCATTCTAGAAACTCTGCTAGGAAAATAGTTATGAAAAGTGGAAGACGCAGTGAAAAGGATCAGCCTAAACTTGGACAGAATATTCGCACACCTGCCTTTTCGTGGCATTGCGAAGCGTCGGCTATTTCAGTGTTTGAACGATGGGTCTAAATGATCTTTTAAATCATTCTCGTATCACCTTTCCTCTGCTTTACTCCCCCATTTTTCCGGAGCTCCTATTGAAACCACTGCATTCTTGCGAGGTTCTCGTCTGTGTTCAAATATATCTTAAAATTTTTGCAAGGCTCACATTAATGACATTTAATATTCTGTTGGATCTTCCAGTGCGCCCAAACAGAAAACAGTGAATGTGAGGAACGCTCAGGAACGCGGCTGGAGACGCCGAATGCATTACAGCTTTGAAATAACTGCGTGCCCAGGAACCTCCGATATGCAAGGTGTCTGAAAAGTTTTAAGTGAAGGATTCCTGCTGTAAACATTTATCTGCGTAGATCTCGCTGTTATCCCTAAGCCATGTGCCTATTTCGCAATGAGCTTGAAACGTTGTATCATTTATTCCTGTCCTGTCGCCGTTTCGCCCCCCTTTCTTTTCTTGGAAACTTGTCTTCGAAATTCTTTTTAAAAATTATGCCTATCTATGGCTGTTCCCATTTTACTCTCGTTCGGCGCTACTCACCTGGGATTCAGCAACGGGATAGTTCGCTTCGCTGTCCACAAGTTCATTACTGCTTCTCAAAGGATTCCATGAAGGATCTACCCATTCCGCCACCTTACTTTTATTGTAGTTCCAAAAGTAATGTATTTCTTTATTGATCCGTGGGCGATTCTTACCTTACCTATATTCTTTTTTTTTCTTTACATAAAACAGTTTGTTATCTATTTTTGACTCTTTAATGCGTGGCCAGTCCCTCAGGTGGGTATGTGCCATTCTTCTAGGGCACAACAGCAACAACACCTACAGACTGCTCCTCGAGCTGCGCGAGGCCTCAAACTCACGATCTTTCTTTTTTTTTTAGAACCATTCCTCCATGGGACATCCTAGAGGTATGTTCATCCACCGAGGGCGTCAGGACCGGTCCGCTGCTCAGCACCATCAGAATGGTTCCGGACTCCACCTCGCGATGCAGAATGATCTTGGACATTGAGGGGCGCGTAGCGCACCTTTGTAGTATCTATATCAATTTTTAGAATTTAGAAAATGTGATTACCCTCGGCGCTGTGTCCCAACAAATTCTGGCTATTTTGGACGAGTTACGTGCACTAGAGAGGTTGCTTGGCCGGCGAGCTTCTCGAAAGCGCATGTATTTTGGTGCGATATAGCCAAAATATCTTGGGCCACAGGGGGTTTTTGAGGCAAAAAGAAGCTTTTTGCGGCACAGTAATACCACAGTTGGCGGACGCCAAAAAGCAAACGAACCACGTTAATTTTTCAGTGGTTAACTAAATTCTAATGGCTAACTTTTTAACTATTAGCGATAACCACCTGACTGCAATTAGAGACTTCTAGGCGGCCCTTAATAATAGCCATATCAGTCTTTAGAACTGCGAAAATACGGTCACCCTAGGCGCTGCGGCTCGACCAAATTATGTTACATCGTGCCGAAGTATACATGCGCTTTCGAAAACCATGCAGACAAAGCAACCCTACAAGTGCACTGGAATATATAGCCAAATAGCACTCACTGCAGCAGTCGAACAATCGGACGTCACGGGAGCATATCACCTTCAAAACATACAGACCAGCATCAGGGCATGACGTCACGGAGGTGGGGCGGCGCTGCCGTTCGCACTGACTTACGTCGTGTAATCAAAAGGCGTGATCACCCGCGTTCGGTGTGTCACGTTTGCGTGTTTTTGAGCATAATTCGAGGCATTCCAATAAATTGTGGTCCGGTTGGTTGAGTCACTGGACAGAGTAAAGGATGCGGCATAAGTTTTCGCACGTTTACTGCGGTGATATAGGGAGCGAAAGCGATGGGCAGCGGCCGTGGAGGGGGACAAATTCGCCGACGGGTCGGCTTTGGGGCTAGGAATGCATTTCTGAATCGAAATCTCATTTAGTTGGCATCTCATAATTGTCATTATTTCTCATCAGTCGAGCGGCGAACAGTGAAAGAACCAATGTCTCTATCACGTTCGCGCTGAGTCGTGCTCTGAGCATGAGAAGGGTTGAAGCGATATTCCGTGTGCGTGCAATCTTAACTTGAATGCAGAGGCATTTAGATGCCTGTCACTCGGACTACGTGCCGAGCATCTGTTCGGGCGCAAAAAGGCAAAACAAGTGCTTCCAGTCGCCTTCAGCGTTTTCAGGCGTTTTAAGCGGCAGTGCGGACTCGGGCAGTAATACTACGTACGACGCACAGTTTAAGAAAGCTTTGTAGGGGGATAAGTGGTCGTGGATACTGAGACTGGGGAGCGCTAGGTTCTATACAAGGGAACAACACAGATTGCGCTCGTATCTCGTGTTGTTCCTTTGTGTGTGCTGTTCACTTGTATAGAGCCTAGCGCTCCCCAGTCTCAGGACGCATAGTTTTTGTATACTCACTTTAGCTAGCTTCAGTAAGTGTTATTTCCCAGATTACAATAATTTTCCCATTGCAGGTCGATCAAAACATGACGAATATACCAAATATTACATGAAAAGCCACTCTAATCGAGCAGAACGCGTGCACTTTAATGCTAATTTTAAAATAAGAAACAATTACTTATCTAGATCAGCAAAGTGAAATTAAATTTCGCTTCAAGTTTGAGGATGACGTCTATATACGCGCTTGCGCAGCTCACCCAAAGATGAGTGAACAGAAAGAGAGCATTCGCGCGGACGATAGCAGGAGGAGCAAGACTTCGACTCCTGCCCCAGTGTAGGTTTCATCAAGCGGATTAATGCATTTAAGTTCGCTGTGTGCTCGGCAAAGTTCCGAAGAACAGAGAGATCGCATTTGACTTATTCAAAATACGCGACTGTATCACTAAAGTGTGCAGCGAGAAAACAGGCAGCACATTACGAGGTTCGTCGAGTGAAAAAGCTCGTTCGTGTCACGCATCGCGTCGTCCTGCTTGTTTCAGTATGAGGGGCTGTAGCAAACATGCATGCCTTATTGCCCCAAAAGCAAAAACTGTAGATGATTAGATTCTCCATATAACTCGTGCTTTCTCGGTTTCATTTAATCAGTCAACGTAGTCGCCCGCCGTAGCCGCGCTGTTCTTGCTGCCAACTGCAGAGCGCAGAAGGAAGTCGATTCACCGCTCTGCCTGGTAATTCCTTCTGAAGAACAGGCTGAAAAAGTGTAAAACTACTCTCCGGGATCAAGAAAAATGTTGCTAGCCCCAAGTGACGCCGACGCTTTCAAATATTTGCGTACGCTATTTCGTTTCGAAGGCAGCGTCACTTGGCGCAATGTAGGCACACTGCGTTATTGCCTACACCCTGTGCCGCTGCCGACTGGAGCGGTGCCACCTTTGTTGAAAAACATGACGCTTTTAAATGGCTGACGAAGAATACAATCATACTGCGCGTAGCGTGCGCAGCCGTATGCGGTGAGAGCAGTTTCGCGAATTTCAAAGCAATGACAACAAGCCGATATGCTCTCGGCAAAGCGGGAGGCTGTTGAGCTTTCACGCGAGACGACTGCGCGGGAGGGCCGTTTCTGTTGACGCCAGGAAATGATATCTTATGAAGAGAAAAGCTTCACTAGGCTCGTCAACACCGCGCTTAGCGTGAGCCACACTACAAATTTGCCACAGCTGCGAATGCGCAAAACCGAATGACGTCACGCGGAGCGCAGGTGGTTGCTGCTGCCGCAGCCGTCGTCGCCGCCGCGCGCTTACTCCGTCGCCTGGCCTTTCGCCGCAGCCGTGCGCAGTGCGCATTTGAAAGGAGGGGTATATAAGGCGCGCTTGCCCATAGAACAGGCGCAGACGCTCTCCATGGAAGGAGAAGAAGAAGCAACAGTCGGACGGCGCAGAAACACCGATCCAGAAGTGGTAGCTTGGGAGTTGGCTGAAAAGTAGCGAGAGCTTTCCGCTTCGAGATATTCAGGCTTAACCTTAGCTAAGCCACAGCCAATTTTTGGGGGGGAGGTAGCTCGATATATGTACATTAGCGGGTTCACATGCCGCAGCAATAAATATAATGCCGCAACAGGAAATACAGCTCTGTAGATATGGCTAGAGCTCTTTTAGACGCATCGAGTGAGTTGTAATCGTACCACCTGGAACTTTTCGACCGCGTCTGGACCCAGTACTTGTATTAAAATTTTCGTGGAAGCTCAATATACGTCCTGGATGAGTTAAATCGAATAGACAGCAGTAGACTACATAGCTTAGCAGTTTTGTCCTTTCATGCCGCTGACGTTTACTCTTGCCTAAAAAATGAGGGACTCCGTACGTAATGCAGTAAATGTGAAAGTTGTGAATAACCCGCAAAAAATAGATATCAAGGGTTCTTGCAGTTAATTATGCAGCGTTTGAAGCATGAAATACTTTTAGCTCGCATTCTCGGCAAGCTCGGGCGAACGCCGTTCGAAGCCGAAAGATACAATGAGGTCAAACTACAAGAAGGACATGAAGCCGAACTTGTCGAAAACGCTCCAAACATTTCTAGTACACATCTGGTGGAGCAGAAAAAATCTTACATTACTAGCCAAGTGCGGGATTCGATCCTCCGGCGGCCATAATTCCATTTGGCGATTCGGAGCGTCAATCTGAATGCGCGAAAAAGAGCGATGTTCATAGAGGTCTAATCAGAACTCGATATTTGAATCCATATCGCCCAGCGAAACACGCTGTTATGTTTCGCGGAGCAAGAAAACTTGCTGCGGATTGCCGATATGAATACGTCTTTCGACCACTCGGCCATCACCCCAGCCTCTTTAACTGGCGCCCTCTCGCGCTGTGCTTTAGATATCATCGTCATGAATGGCTTTTCATGCCTCATTTTTACGCTACGTATGTGCAAATATCGCTGAAAGAAAAATTCGGCAGGAACACTTAAGACTGCTTGCCTGTCTGAATGAGATCGCATTGCAGTCTCTGGGTGCATTGACACACACACACACACACACACACACACACACACACACACACACACACACACACACACACACACACACACACACACACACACACACACGCACACGCACGCACACGCACGCACACGCACACGCACGCACGCGCGCACACACACACGCACACACACGCACGCACGCATACACACACACACACACACACACGCACACACACACGCGGACACACACGCGGACACACACTCACGCACACACGCACGCACACACACACACACGCACGCACGCACGCACACACACATGACACAACCTGGAACGCTGTATGACGAACGGTTGCATCACAATTTTGATAATGTCTGGTAAGGCTTACAATTGAAGGGAAGTACTTCGATGGTTTGAATCCCTCTCGCAAGCTACCCGCCAACATGACTAGCACATGTAGGCCATATGCAACGAGAAATCGTATGACACCACACGAAATGCTGTGCGACGAAAAGTTGCGTGAGAATTTTCGTACAAATTTCGGCAAAACTGGCGCCACATGAAAATCGACCAATTGCGAGTATATATATATAGGTGGATTACATGTATACGACTGTCTGATGTGGTGGTACCCGCTTTCCTGTGTGCATCATATGGCAGTCACCACTTTTCCTTGCCATCACTGAGATCCTCTGTAGATCTACGAGCGCACTCACGCAGCCGGCTTTTCTCGTAATGGGACTGACTGGGAATACTTTAGCAGGAAAGTGAAATAATGAAGTGGCGTAATGGAAGATTCCGGAATGCTTTGCACCACCTGGGGCCCTATTCCATGGTCTCGACCGCATTTATTGCGATTACATCAGCGGGTTGGTCGACGCAGTGGCGGCGGTGTCCGGCTGAGGCGAATGTGGCTCTGGAGTCCTGCATGGACTCTGCGTAGAATATTCTACAGAGCCAATAAAGTTTTTTACTCGCTGACTCCTAGGGTGATGTGTAGCATGTGTTGGCGCCGCCTCCTCTTTGGCACGTGGTAAGCGCTGACCATACGAGTCGCCGCAGACAAAAAGCGGCCGAAGAAGACAAGGGCGCTAAGAAAGGCTAAGAAATTGCTGTTGTTGACAATATTTGCTATAGGAATAAGGGGTTTATGCAAGATATAGAGTGGTCGGGTCCCCAATCCGCCGGCGAGGGCTACAGTTTGACGAGTGTTTGTTGCTCCTCAAGGTGCGGGTGTGACCACCCCCTCTCCCACGTTGGCTGCCCTATAGTATCAATAGCGGTATTTAACATACAGTCTCATATCAAATGAAATAAGTCGGCTTTTTGCCTTCAGAGTTTGCACTGTGCGGGAAGTGATTCATTATCGATAGTGTGTAGCTGGTGAAGGTCATGGTTTGAAGCCGTCGGAGATGGCACAGTTCTGACTTATTGAGCCCTTGAGCAGGGCTAGGAAACGTTTGTCTCACAATACGGAGTTGCTGGAGTATGTTTGTGGTGCAGGGGAGCGATTTGGTATAGCGATGAGGGTGGATCCCGGGTGAGAAATGCTCGGAACGAGGAGTGTGGCAATTCGTTTCCACCCTGAGGAATAGGTACCCACACCAGCTGCTTTAGCGACGTCTGTGCCTCGGATTGGGCTCACAAAATTCTTCAAATAATCAAAAGCTGACAAAAGAGAAGCAGTGTCTCATGAGGGAGCTGCTTCTAGACTTCAGTGCGGCTACCACAATATATGAGCCGTACTAGAATATGCTACCGTTTCCTGCAGTGCATTTCATGCTTACATGCACTTTCGACAAGACAGACTTTGAATTTTTTTATCCACCCTAAAATAAAGCTGGCAAAACACCAACTAATTCCTGACAGCGTCGGTTTTCAGAGCTCCTAGACGCGCGCTCAAAGGACGAAACCTTGGAAGTTCGCTATCGCCATCTGGGCTTGGTGCTAGCAGTGAGACATGCGGCAACTGCTGATGCGCCTTTGAAAGTGATTGGAAACATTAGGAATTCATTGTATGATCTCCTTCATTACCCATTACATCCATTCTTTTCCCTGAATCAGTGTTGAGTGCCAAACCAGGAAGTCATAGTTAAGGCAGAACTGAGTGATTTTCATGGCAGAGATACCTGTTTACCTGCCTCTTTCATTCTGATCATAGTATTCCTTTTTTTTGGTGGAAAATTCAGCGCGGAGGGACAAAAGATACTGGAAGGGGGACGAAACAAGCGCTGTCGCAAATAATATTTATGGTTTTGTCCCCCTTTCAGTGTCTTTCGTCCCTCCACGCTGAATTTTCTGCCAAAATGAGCTGCACCCAACTTGCCCAACTCGCTATACTTCTGCATAATATTGCTCTTGATCTACTACTTCTTCCAGTCTTCCTCCAAGCTCACCAGGCTGCAAAAACCGAATGTGTCCTCGCCACGCTAAGTGAGGAGAGGGTGAGGGCTTCGCAAGGAAGTATACCACGCCCTTCCTCTGCTTTTGTCCTTGTTATCGTAGCTGCCGTGCAAATCTATGTATTGTTGTTGTTGTTGTTTACGGCCATAAACATGGCACATACCCACGCGGGGGGAGTAGCCAAGGTATGGTGGTGAATGACAAGGAACTATTTGTGCGGCAAAAAAAAAGGCGTGAGTTGGCGAAGTAGAAAAGGGGAATGACTGAAACTAGAGAAAAAAATTATGAAACCCATGTATTCATAATTTTTTTCTTCTTAGCTCGTCTGCGTCTTCTTCTTTATCTTCCTTGTGGAACCCCACAGGGATAACATTCTAACTCCACTATCTTTCCGTGTCTCTCGTCAACAACACAAGCTTGCTGACGTAACGAACGCCGATGTTCCGCGATTGTAGACATCAAATGAACTGCTGCATTAGGAAAAAGCGCGTGGCCAGGCACCTCCGAAATTTTGGCGACATATTTTCTTGCGCACACCGAAATAGAACAAGAAAGAGGAAAAAAAAGAACAGCTCCAGTCTGCTGCTCGAGCTGCGCGAGCCGTCGAACGAACGCCATATTTTTCTTCGAACCATTCTTTCAGAAGGCATCGCAGTACTATGGGCGTCCACCCAGGCTTTCCTGGCCGGTCCTCTGCACAGCTCCCTCAAAATGGTTCGGGACACCACCTCGCGACAGAGCAAAATGCTGGACAAGGAGCTGATCGGAGCCGTGCGAGCCACCGGAACATCGCAACCCGTGTCACGGGGCCAGCTGGGAAGCCGCCGGTCACCGAGCCTGCCAATCGCTTCGTGGCCTCGGTCCGACGCCTCGCCCTTATCATCGGAGAACAACGCGCTGGTGAGTACCACCACCCCCGCGGTCAAGGCCAAGGTGCACTTAAGCTCCGAGAAGCGCGTGCGTGAGAATGCACCCAGTTGGGCAAAGCAGCCAGGCATCCCCCCCCCCCCCCCCCCCACGTGCACGGCGAGCTTGCTTCTGAGCCTCCTACTCCGTTTAGCTGCTTTGGTGCTCTATCTCAATTCTAATGCCAGGTGCTTCTTCAAACCTGTTATTCAACGCATTCGATCAGTGTGTGTGTTCAGAAGGATTACCCGTTGTCACACAGGTGCCATCAGCGGTAGTTAGATAGTAGGATAGGAAAACTTTTAATGTCCAATACAAAAAGCCTACCTAGAGAGCTACCTGCCCAGACGACGGCCGAAAGGTATTGGCTCGTGGCGACGGCTTTGGCCAGTGGGACGCGTTGTAGTTGAGTTTCCGGGTCGCAGCTCACTAGTAGCCTCCCATTGGTCTTTCGACTTAGTGTCGTGAACCTCAGGGGGCATGAGGACACTCCGATACTATGTGGTCCAAGGAGATTCTATGTTCGCAGTTTGCGCATTTTTCTTAAAACTACTCTGGGTACACAATACTCCAGAGGGCAGTGTTTGGATATTTGTAAGTTTGTAACTGGCGCCAACTGATGGCTTGGTATCATGGTTGAGGATCTATCCGCTGGCGGAAGTCTAGCTCTGAAAATGATAGTGCAGCGTAATTTCTCTACAGCGCACCATGCGATCCCTGTTTGTGAAGATCACTTCTCTCGGGCCTGCCCGGAAGGAAAAGCCTGGGGCGAACTCCTATGCCGTCTCATTACCAAGCAGGGATGCATGTACGGGTGTCCAGACTAGCGGAATTTTTCGGTCTATTACATGACAGCTTAGAATTGTATTCATCAGGGGGGAGGTCCGACCCCTGCTGAAATTTAGTATGGCAGCTTTGTAGTCAATGGTGATATACTTCGCTTTTGTTCTTACACAATCCAGTGCTATGGCACCTTCCTCGGCAGTCTCTGGGTTACCGAAAAGTATGGGGGCATTTATAGAGTTGTTTATTTTTGTAGACTTCGAGGGGAATCATGCTCTTACCGAACTCAGCGGCATACATCTAGAGCACGTGTTCATCTTTGTAGGAGAGAATGAGTTTCTCAAGTGCTTGGGCCCGTTTGGCGCTGCGCACGGAGTGATGAATAGGGTGCATATATTAATATGTTGCGGTGGTACAATTATATTGTTCTGAACTTTTTCGAGAATGTTTACTTTTGTGGTTGTTCTGCTCTTTCCACTCAGATGGAGTATGTCTAGAATGGCCCTGCCGGTCGTGGTCCCGTCTAAGCGTTCGATTTCGGACGTTCTTACTGTGTCTGTCATTTCTTCCAGGGTAGTGTGCATGCCTAGCTCTAGGAGGCGATGAGTGTATGTAGGGATGGGAAACCCTGGAGCTTGCTTCGTGCAGCGCCTGATAATTCCATCTATCTTTTACTTTTCTGCTATTTTAAGGTTGAGAAAGGTGGCAGCATGCGATTTACAGCGAACTGCGAAGACCTGTACCAGCTGCAGGAGATTATGCTCTTTCATGCCGTGTCTAGCTCTTGTTGGCAATCCGCTGTGTGACGCGCATCGTTTGCTGTGCGCGATTGTCCTTCTTAGTTACTGCGTCACATTTATACCCGTTGCCTTGCTTGATCACGCCTAGAACTTTGATTGTTTTCAACCTGAGGGATATCTGCCCCTTGCGCTTGTAATTTGATGTTAGGGAAGGTTCTAGTTTGTCTCTGGTGCAGAGGTCGATAAAAAAATTGGAGGCTTATCAAAGTTAAGCCCAGTGGATGCGAAGCATGTGACGTCACATATCGCGTCACATATCACGTGATGCAGCGATGGTGGCGCCGCCGCCGCGTCGCGCGCGACGGCGCGAACCGAAGCGTGGAGGCCTCCGCCGAGCGACGTCCTACGGCGCGATATGAGGCCCCATCTGCAGCAGGTGTGACGTCACCACGTGACGTCACATCATGTGATCTCACTTTAAGGTCAATGGTGGCCACCGCCGGGAGGCGACCGACGGCGCGATATGAGGCCCCTCTGCAGCCGGTGTGACGTCATCACGTGACGTCGTGTCACGTGACCTACTTGAAGGTCACTTGAAGGTCAATGGTGGCCACCGCCCGGAGGCGACGGACGGCGCGATATGAGGCCCCATCTGCAGCCGGTGTGACGTCATCACGTGACGTCATGTCACATGACCCCACTTCAGAGTCAATGGTGGCCACCGCCGGGCGTCGCGCGAAGGCCCGAAACCTACGTTAATATGCTTCGCATAAAAAGGTCTGACTTCTGCGGCGAGCTTTGCAAGCCGCTGTGGCTGACATTGTTTTCGACTTCATTTATGGCCCTCTCTAAGGTACTTTCGATGTGCAAGTCGCTTCCACGGGTCATCCACATGGTGATGTCATCCACATACACGTAGAAGGTCAAGCCATCTACCCCGTCCAGCCTCACCGGTAGTCGTATCATGGTAACGTTGAAGAGAAGGGGGAAAGTCCCGACCCCTGCGGGGTGCATATGCTGCCCAAGTGTGTATCTTGACTGAGTTTCACCAAACTGGCTGCACGCTATGCTGCCCAAGAGGAAATTCGCAATGTAGTTGTATGTGCGTTCCCCAACGCTTACGAGAGCCTGGTTTTCTAGTATCGCCTCGCGTTTTACATTATCGAAACCTTTGGTGATTGGAAGCCCCACTAGCACTTTCGCATCGATTGAATTAAGAGTCTGATAGGTCATGTTTGTGTTGTATCATGATATCTCGCGTGGACAATTGCGATCCAAAACCTATCATCTAACGAGGGTATAAGTCGTTGTCTTCCATGAAGTTGTTTAATCTCGTTTGTATCATACATGGTCTGTTCTGAAAGTAGTAGGACTCATTTTTTAAACAAAATTTATTCAAGAGAACAGTACAAACGATTGCAATTTTTTCCCTTCCGCACCTACACTCTGCTGCCATTGAGTTTTACAGTTTTCGTACGCCTCCAGGAACGCATGGACCGGAATGCTGTTTAGCTCCCTCGTCACGGCCTGTTGAACCACCTCTACGATCCGGGATGTTTCCCCTCCAGCGTCGATTTTATTCTCGGGAATAGAAAAAAGTCTTGCGGGGCCAAGTCGAGGCTGTAGGGGGGCTGAGGCAGCGTTGCCGCCTTGTGCTGGGCAAAAAATCGGGGTCCTCATTCACATGATGAAGAAGATCCGACCGGTTGGCCTTTTCCTCCTTTGACAACACTCCCGGCACCAACTTCGCGCACGCTTTCCTCATGGATAAGGTTTCTGTCCCGATCTCAAAAACTTGGGTTTGAGGAAAGCTCATGTCATCAGCAATCATTCTGATACTCATCCTACGATCACTGTTCAGTAAATGTTTCACTCGCTACACATTTTCGTTGGTCTTGCTGGTCGAAGGGCGTCTGGAGCGGTCGTCTTCCTCCACTCTTTCCTTACCTTCTCGAAAAAGCTTGTGCCACTCAAAAAACCCTTGATCTACCCACGGAAGCGTCACCGTAGGCCTCCTTAATCATGTTGGGACTCTTTGCCCATTTTACCAAGATTTACTCAAAATTTGATCGCGCATCGCTGATCCAGTAAACGCTCCACGATTCTGCGTGACGAGACGTTTCGACAGGGGTTCACAGTACAAGCGACCTCCTCTCTTCAGCGGCCGAGAGCCGACTGCCGATTTTCCCCAGCATCCCCAATATCCCCCTTCAACGATCCTGCACGCGCAGACCACCTCTCGTCCGCCCGTTCGCGCAGGAAAAACCCAGTCCTACTACTTTCAGAACAGACCCTGTATAACGATTAGTTTTCCAACGCAAGATGTGAGGGCTATAGGACTTAGATTTTCTAGGGTGAGCGGCTTCCCAGGTTTAGGTATGAAAACTAGCTTGGCGGTTTTCCACTCTTTGGGCATCTCCCCCTTCTTCCAGCATTACTGCATGAAAGTCGTCAGCGCCGTTATAAATTTTTCGTCTAGGTTTGAAGCATTTTGTTAGTTACACCATCCGGCCGGGGGATGATTCGGTTTTGAGCTTGAGTATTTCGGTTCGAACCTCGAATTCGGTGTTACGGGCGTCTAGTTTGCTGTTTGATTTACCCTCATAACGCCGTAAGAGAGTTTTGGTGGCGGATTCTACATATCTGCAACGAGTTGCTTCGAGGAGTTCCTGTTCCGAACTCTCAAATTTATAACATAATCTCTGTAAATTTTGTCGCTGCGTTAACTTACTACCTTCTGGATACAGGAGGTGACGAAGGAGGTTCCATGTTTTGCAGACGCCGATGTTGCCCTCAAGATGGTCACAAATTGTTCCGCAGCTCTGATCGCAGAGTTTAAGTCCCTATTCATCTATCTCTTTGTTATCGCTAGGCGTCTTATCAGATTGCGATTCCGCTTTTGTTTCTTTAATCGTTTTTCCATACTAGCTTTTGCCTCCCTTATGGCCCGTGTACTGTGCGATGTCAGTGCACGTTTAAGAACCCCAGGTGATCGAAATTTCCGGAGCCCTTCACTACGGCGTCCCTCCTAGCCTGAGTCGCTTTGGGACGTTAAACCCCATAAACCAAACCAAACCATCATGTGAAGAAGGCGTCTGTCTAGTACTTCTAGTTCCTCATAGTCATCGAGAGTTTTAGTCGCATTCTTGGTATCATTGCGATGCTCCTCCGGCCAATGTTGAATGTTTGTGTTTTGTGTCAATCTCTCGTTCTGGTTGCGAGCGTGGCGGAAAGCGTCCCATTCAGTGACATGTGGGGAGCGCGTTTGGCGCTTGGGAGGGCCAGCGTCAGTTTCTGCGACAAGGATGCAGTGGTCTCTGCCTATACTCCGTTTCATACATCATGTGCAACGCTGTCAAGGCTACGGAAGTAGTCCGCAAAACAAAATAGAGTTTGTATCACTCCGCGCTGTTATGTGGCCGTGTGGTCTAACGCGTCGCCCCGGAGTGCCGACAGGCCGCAATGGGAGTGCATGGGTTCAAATCCCGCGTGGTGAAACTTTTTTTTTCGCACATTTTTTTTCTTTTTTTTTCCATCGCAAGTTGCATTTCGCGTGACTTCATAGAGAAATCTTGTTTTGTTCACAATCGCTTGAACATTATGCCATGTTCTAAAAAAAAACTGCATGCATCTGTTCTTTGATGCATACCGCGTTAATGTGAGCTGTCTGAAATTCGTTGTCAGTGAGCTCGGACCTGCTTTTGGTCAGCAGTGGCGGTTTTCTTCCCGATTCTGCAGCATTGTGACTATGCTTTTTAGATGCAAGCTAGAGATTTGAGCGAAAGATGACGTTCATTCGTCGGGTTTAATTAATAAGCACAGTGGTGAGTGCTCCGCCGTGGCCCAATTAACAAGTGGCCGTGCGCAACTTTCGATTTCGCTGTTGCCGAGGAACCCACTCTTTTGTGGGCCTCTCTTAAGGTATCTGGCATGTTATGAATTGTTCTGAGCAACCACTTAGCGGCTGATCTAGTCTTCGCCAAAAGAGTCTGGGACCGACTTTGGCACTATGCTGTAGAGTAGCCCGAAGGACTTCGCGAGAGCAGTTATTTTTTACTGATCGCACAGTTGAGAAGCAAGATGTCTGTTAATTTAGAATGCGGTTTAGAATTTAGAATACAGGAGTGCAGAAAACATAATCTAGACTACTTAATCGCCTGTTTTCTAAACTGTGTATGCGTAACATTCTTGTGCATATCTGCAATTCTTTTGTTTTTGTTAAGGTATCTTTCGTTTTTAAGCAAAGCGCGTTTTCCTTGGTCATTGAAGATAGCTCTATAACTTGGCTATTATATGCGGAAAAAGAGCAGTATATTTAAACTGATGGGTCAAAATATTTTAACACACACCACCTCGATATGGCCTGTTTCCTGTGTTGTGTTAAATTTAGAACATAGTGTTGATTCACACAGTGACAGAAAACAGTACTGCCTCAAGAGTTACAGATTTGCTGTTGTGCACAAATGTATATGAAGGCAATACAGAGGCAAGTCAGCTTGTCTCTATTTTCCTGCTCTCCTTGAAGAGCAGAAGCTGCTCAGGCAGGATTTTCATGCAGCCAGGTAAAAAGAGTTCCAAGCTGTGGGAGCGTAAAGTAAGAATGCAGAAAAAGTTGTACAACACTAGGAAAAAATATTCTCTAAATGAGACAGGACAATAAAGAATGTTGACCCCGCAGTGTTTGCGAGAAATGGTTTATTCTGGAAACAGCCAGTGGCCCCCTTGCCCGAAGGCGCAGCCAATCCCGTTGTTATACCTTTCAGGAAAGCATCCTGAGACTTCACAGTCTTGTCCTGTCAGACGTTTTCTTTTGTGTGCCCTGCGTTGACCCAGGTTTCATCTAGGTAGATGATACACCTGTAAATGTAAAACAACCGAGTGCACGAGATAATGGTATTAAGTAAACAAACATACTGCAGCATGTAAGCAGGCAACGCACTGCAGCAAACACACTGCTGACCACTGTCGCACAAATAGCCGCTCAAAGAGAATCGAGAAAAAGAATTATCTCGGCTTTATTGCTCCCTTGTTCGGGATTATATTTCGCGCCCAGGCGGCATTTGGTAGCCAGTTTATATTCACTGTATGTTTGCATGGGTTACTTGACTAATTCGGCCAAGTTTGAAATGTTTTCACTCGCGGCGACTGCGAACAAAAATTCCCAACGTTGGCAGCAGTAGCGCCAGTAACTCGCACCACTGGAGCAACGGGCAGTGTACAGTGGGTGTTTATTCGTTCCTAACGGAGACGACGAGATGGCACTACCCATTGCGGTGCTACGACATTTTTGGCAGTTTTGTTGTTTTTGCTTGCCGCACCAATTCGGATTTAGCGATTAAATCTGACCCATGCAGACTCGTGCCCCACCCAAACGTAGCGCAAAACTGGCCGTGAAACGTCACCTGTTGTTTCATTGCATTTGTTATTTTGTTGCATTTGTTGCATTTGTTATTTTCCGCTCACCACAAGCAACGTACTATTTTGTGTCACGGATGCAGGTTGCGCAAGAAGGAACGCTAGCTTTGGCAGCGTTGCACCTGATGTATGAAACGGAGTGTAGGTTTAGTAAGTAGTTGTACCAATTAGCTGTAGCCGCATTCTTGACCAGGGTAAGGTCTGGGGACGTGTCACACACAAGCTGCTAACCATTCTTGGGGGGGTGAGAGGATCCGTGAGCTGGGGGAAGCCCATGTGCTGTAAGCCTAGCAACAGATGTCTCCCCTTCGCACAGTGCCTCTGGTAGCAGACCAGGTGCGGGCACATGCGAACAAAGGTGGAAGACTCGGTGAAAACAAGCGCTCTTGTGTTGTTTGCGTAACAGTTAAGTCACTGTTTATGAGAGTAGTTTTGATGTGTGCGTCCTGCTCTGTCTTTGTTGGTGTGCGCTCGTACGTGGTCTGCAATGCAACACCAACCCACCTATCAGTCTCTGCTTTTGTTCGATAGTAGCCCGATGGTACTCCATTGCGAGGAGCACTGGTGGGAACGTCGTTTTGTTTTCCCTAGCGCTTGGAACAAAATCCTCGCTAGCCGTAAGCTTTTGCAGGACATATTGACACGGGTGTAGCATGCCTTGCAACAAATGGAAAAGCTAGCATCTTGCAGAGTGCCGATGACAGCGCAGTCCCTGCACTTCAAAAAAAAAAAAAAAATGCCCGGACGTTTAATCCTGTGTCGAATTTGAGCTACACCAGTGGAGGGGAGGGCAGTGCAGTGCATATGTCGTTTAGCAGCGATGGGCCGCTGTGTCTACTGTCGAGATCGAGAGTGCCGGAGTAGCCAGGAGTAGTCACCAGTCAGGGGGTTTGGAGTATGGTTTGGGTGTTGCGCATGACGTAGGGTAGGGGTGCGGACTAAACAGTGATCCGGATTGTGAGGAATCAGCTTGGCGCAAACGGAACTTCATCTCATTTCGGTTAGTAGCAACGATTACGACCGCACATACATGGAACGCAGCCCTAAGATATAACGCTGTAGGAAAAAAAATCGAATTTGAAACTGTCGTGTTTTGAATGTTGATGTTATAAACTAGAAAGCATGGAGTATGGGGAGATATGGTCTCGCAAACAGCAGCTCAAGATAACACCTCGCCAACCAGCGACCTGCTCGAGAATCTGTGAAATCAGGTCCGGCATGGTAACGTGCGTTAGATTTTGTAACGCCGTGACGCTAGGTAAGATGCCATCGCGTGAAGCGCAAATAAATGGAAAAGAAAAATTCGAGGTAGTTATGCTGCTTTCCACTTTGCGTGTCGACTCATTGAAAAGAGTTTCCAGTGCTATCTTGTTGCATCTTGAAGGATCAAGACGATGTGCCCCGGAGAGCGTCAGAGAGAAAAGGCCTTAGTAGTGGAAGCAATTTGACTGTGACCATAATCGTTTGTTCGAATCATTTCACGCAGGACAAGTGGATCCATCCCGGCTATCTTCAACTTGCCTTGTAATCAATCTTTCAATTTCGCATGATCGTGATGTGATCATGTTTCGTTTTGTATGCGCGGCGACCTTGAAACTGATCCTGTCACGGAACTTCCCGTACGATCTGCAGTTGTTTTTACCTTGCTACAATTGATGCGGGCTCTCGACGAGTAAGCCATGAGGCAAGCTAAATGGCTTACTGTTGTGGCTTAAACTACGGCTTAATGTTATTGCGCTCGTGGTGCGACAGCGCCACGCTGAACACAAATGTTCCGAACACAAGTTGGGTTATGAACATGCATGCCCCCACGTCCTCTCACGTCCCACTAACACACATTCCAGTGGTACTCCCTTTTAAATCCGTTCTTGTTAGGAATCTGCGAGAGTGACAGTCCATCTGTCGGACTTAGGTGGTGGTAGTGAAAAGTTTATTTGCAACAGGGGAGTTTGGGGCACATAAGTTCGTGGGCCCCCACACGGCCCCAATGCACGCAAACCTTCATGTTCCGGAGGCTCACGACGCTGGCAGCCCGGCCTGCGGCGATGGCTTGTTTGGCCGGGTTCTATAAACGCAGTAGGGTGTCCCAAGCCTCCCAAGTGGTAAGGTGCTCCAGGCCCCGCGGTGGAGGATCCGCCAGGCATAAGGAAAGGATATGATCGAGAGTGGCTTTGGGGTGGTGGCAGGGGGTACAGGAGATGTTTGTGTGGGCCTGGTGATAGCCCGAGCGTATATAAGGGGAGGGTAAAGTGCGTGTTTGGAGCCGCCTCCGAAGTGTTTGATGATAATTGTCGAGGGTGGGATGGGGTGGAGCGCTCACACATAAAGTTTCGGTGTTCCTTGCCCTCCCTCCAACAGCTCATCGCACAAGATGAAGCTATCGGTCATCGGACGCAGACGACGAATCGGTGCGCAAAGGCATATTGCAGCGTGTAAACCAGCACGAATCCAAAACTACTCCGGAATACTTTCCCCTGATAAATTTGCATGAGGACTGGTTGTTCCACGGAATAGCATGTGCATCAATGACGACGTTGATAGGCACCCAGAGCAGGCGTCATAGCTTGGTTTCAGGATACTGACAGTCAGAACATCGTTTCCGAATGGTAGTTGTTCAAGCGCGGTTTACGGAACTTCAGCTTTACAGCAAGGGCAGCCATTTCACTGTTTCTCATGTGAGAATTTAATGATGTTCTATTGAGACAACCGCAGTGAGATGCTACGCTTCACCAATGAACTGGCTGATAAAAGTGGAGTGTGTTCATTTATCTATGTCGAGCCAGGTTGGCGATAACAGTAAAGTGATTTAGCCTGTAGCAGGAAATTAGCTTTGAGCACAGTTGCTTGCACCCTTCAGACAGGCGCCGATAGCGTGACTGCACTGAATTTCCACATCGTCGGGGTCTCTGAAGAGGCATTTTGTCTTGACAGGGACCTGGTGCTGCCCATACTGCAAACCGGATGCCTCCAGACACAAGGCTACGATTTCCGCGTGGTCACCAGCGGTGGTTCCTCCTTCCTGTTACGATGAGCTGGTAAGTCACTATAATCTGTTCGGCTCCGCCAAAGCGCCGCGAATCCATGTCATAACGAATATAAATCGAGAAGCGGCCCCAAGTCGAAGGGCCGCCGCCATGGAGGAAAGAAAACTGAGGAGAGGCTCTTGCTATCCGAGGCAGCACGCCAAAAAGTGTGGCGGAAGTCATGCGCTTTCGCAAGCACTACACGGAGTCTTTGGCTCACGGCGCAGCCAACAGTAACGCTTGGCGCAGCGGCGCAGTCTGCTGCAGTGCGTGCTGCGCATGTGCAACCGCACTGGTGGCCAAACGGGGGGGGGGGGGGGGGGGGGGGGGGGACAGCAGGGGCGAGCCGGCTCCAAAAAATGCGATGCTACCGCTTCGCCATAGTTCTTTTCCTTCCTCCCATGGCCGCCGCAGACTCAGATGAGCGCCATCTTTGTATTGCGCAGTGTTGCTAGATGAGTAACTTCCTCCACAGTTAAATACCTCTTAGATGAAGTCGGTATCGCAGGGCGTCGAAATAGCAGGACTGTGTTCGGGCATATGTTTGAGCGCTCTATAGAAAATTTCCTGTTATTACGAAAGCAAATAAAACTGTCAGAGATGAACAAATTACTCAAAAGTCACGCGCAGATTACTTAATAGGAACTTGAATTGTGATTAGGCAGTGCCAGTGTTTGATCAGCTGTCGTGTGCGTGGCACAGTATTCATTCTTTACTTTTACACTTGGTGGTCAGATAGGCCGATTAACAGTATATATTTAACATTCTGACTTTTATTCATAATAACTGTAAATATGCATTTGTCATTCTGACAGCATATGGTATAACACAGTTGAGGTCATTCTGAGAAGTCGTAAATTCGGTAATTATACAAAGACACTTGCTTGTCTTTCCTCATAAAACTTCTCCCCATCGATGAGCAGCCATCATGAATCCTAGAGTCAGTGCGTGGGTAAAATATTAGCATCCCGTACTGCTGAGCCAGTTGTTTATTTCCGGTTACGAACCCATATTCATCGTGCTTTTAGTTTACTTGAATATCATTGCTCACGTCTTATCGGGTGCAGCCGACATCACAGTCCTCAAACGCGTTTTCAGTGGTGAAAAACATCAGCTTGCGCCCCACGCAACTCCGCCTCTGTTGTGCAGAGCCCGCAGCCAACGGCCGCGGCTACCCCTTCGTCGTTACGCTGGAGTTGGGGGAGCTAGGAGAGCACTGGACCGCGGTGCTGCTGCTGCCGCTGCCAGCCGCTTCCGTAAGTGGCATCTCACAGACGCCTGCGCATTCTATCATCCCTCGCAGTTGTTCAGCTGAGAATGCAAGCGCAGACGTGATTCTTGACGATACACCGAACGCGTTTTCGCGGCGTGAAATATTATGTGGGTCATGGTGAAAATTCATGGTACCCGCAGTGCAGCAAATGTGGAAAGCGATGTGTGCGAGGTAAATATTGCTCTTGTGGCAAATTTTTTACAGCGAGCACAACGAAGCGAACATTGATGTCCGCGAAGCATCAGTTCTTAAATGCGTTAATAAGCCGTAGAAACGAGACAAATTTGCTTTCCGAAGCCGCGTTGTGTTTATAGCCACAATACTGGATGTCTGCTGCTGTTTAGTAAGCAGTCACTTTAACTGCAACAGTGTTGCTTGGGGAGCATAAATACGCAGCAATGACAATATATAGTGCAAAGCTTCTTCACCATCAGCAGCAGCCTCACTACGCCACTGCAGGGGAAAGCCTCTCCCATGTCTGTTCAATTAACCCTGTCTTTTGCCTGTTGTGTCAACCCTATCCTCGCGAACGTCATAATATCATCCGGCCACCGAAATTTCTGTCGCACCCTGCTACTCTTGATTTATATCGGAATCCAGCAGCTCTAAGTATACTTATTTTCCTACCATTTCCAGCATCTAGCTACCCACTGTGAACTGCAGTTCTCTTGCGAGATTGCTCAAAATTTTTTTAGACAGATCGTTCTGCCTGTGCCTGTCTAACTAATTAACATTCTTTGCAGTATATCCTGAGTGGCTTAGTAAGGCAATGTCATCAGTGAATCGCAGATTACTTAGCTTTTCTCCAATAACTGTTATCCCCAACTGCTCCCAATCTAGGCCTCGGAGAACTTCCTGTAAACCGGCAGTGAACCGGCTTGTCTCCCTAGATAGCACGTTTCCGTGTTGGAATTGTATTGCTGACTTTATGGAGGACTATGGTAGCTGTGCTATCGTTATAGATATCATCCAATACTTTCACATGACTCTTCTACACCCTGATTTCGCAGTGCCTGCATGGTTTCTGAGGTTTCCACTGAGTCAAATGCTATCTCTTTATCAATGAAGGACACATAGATGGGTTGGTTATACTCGGCGCATTTCTCTATCACCTGATTGATAGTGGGAATATAGCTTATTGCCGGGTATCCTTTATAAAAGCCTGCCTGTTCATTTCGTTCGTTAAAGACTAAGGTTGTCCTGGTTCGATTAGCGATTACCTGAGTAAATACCTTGTAGCTTTTAAATACCTCGTAATTATTCAAGTCTTCGCCATCTGCTTTCTTACGAATTAATATTAAGTTAGCATTCTCTCAAGCTTTTGGTTCGCTAGAGGCTATAGGCCATTGCGTATAAAATGTGGCTAGTTTTTTGTCTAGCAAAAGCTCTCTTCCGTCCTTCAACAGATCTGCTGTTACCTGATCCCTATCAGCTCTGGTTCCCCCTTTGCATTGCTTCGCTTCCATTACTTTGCTCTTTCTTTAATGGGCGAAGGCTCCTTTGGTGTGCGCTAGTAGTTGTAGTAAAAACATTTATTTTTGCAAAAGTAAGAATTAGGGAGTCGGGGGTTGGGGATAGATAGATGTGGAGCTTCAGTGGTCGGTCTTCCCTATTCCAGGTTCTCGTTGGCCTCCGCCGCTGCCTTGGCCCTCGTCACCAGTATAAGCTGTGTGTTCGGGTCGGAGTCAGTCATGAGGGCCTCCCACTGCTCTAGACTAGGGCTATCTAGCTTTGGTAATAAAGGGCTTTTTTCACAGCCCCAGGTGGCGTGGTACGTTTGGCGTAGCCCCCACACCACACGCACTCTTTCGCGTATCTGTTCGGCCACATTTTATGATACATGGCTCTGCTTGGGTAGGTGTCTGTCTGTAGTCGTCTGAGCGTGGTGGCCTGCTCTCTGTTGAGGATATCCGCCGGAGCCGCATACTTCTTGCGCGCTTCCAACAACGCCTTCATTGCCTCCCCGTAAGATTCTGGCGTGCTGAAGGGTTCCACCGGCAAACCCGCCCTCCGGTTCGTGAACCCTCGGACAACGGTGTCTGCCATGAGATTTCCCTCAACCCCAGTGTCAGGGACTCAAATGGTGGTGTGTTGAATGTTTGTGTTGTTTGATCCATGTCTGTGTTGTTTTTGTTCGACGAGGATCCTCGCGGATTTTTTGCCGATCCTTCCATCTCTGTATGCCCTCGCTGCAGCCTGAGAATCCGTCGCTATCCAGTAACTCATTCCCTGCCGATTGGCTTCAGTCAGGGCTAGAGCTATGGCGATCTCTTCCGCTTCTTGTGTTGTCCTTGTGCGCACTGATGCACCAGTAATTATCTTCCCATTGGCGTTCACTACTGCAACCGCCCTAGTTTTTTCCTTCGTTCTGCACTTGGACGCGTCAACATACACAACCATCTGTTTCTTCTTTAGGAACCTGTCCAACTCCAATGATCTCGCCGCCCGTCTTCCTTCGTGGTTCTTCGGGTCCATGTTTTTGGGCACTGGTTTAACCAAGAAAGTGCTCCTAATTTGGCTGTCAATGTCTGCCTTGTCTTCGCCCTCGCCTTCTGCCGGGTATCCTAGCGTTACTGCCTCTATTATTAAGGTCATGATTACATTCGCTGCTGTATAGATTTCTGTAGAGCTCTTCGGCTACTTCAATTATATTATCAGTATTGCTAATAAGATTGCCCTCTTTGTTTCTTTTCGCGTGCATCTGGTTTTTACCTATGTTTAGTTTCCTCTTCACTGCTTTTAGGCTACCTCCGTTCTTTCGAGGAGGATCGATTCAATAAATATTAAACGTCCTTATGTCAGCTGCCTTGCGCTTCCTTATTAACTCGGAGAACTCTGCTCGTTCTATTCTCTCTGTGGGGTTAGAGGCTTTCATGATTTTGTGTTTTTTGATCAGATCTTTCGCCTCCTGAGATAGCTTGCCGGTATCCTGTCAAACCATCCTACCGCCTACTCTAGTGCGCACTCTGTAAAGACAGCTGCGAGATTATCGCTCACTGTTTGATCATTAGGACTATCTTCCTCAGTTAAAGCAGAATATCTGCTCTGCAGAGGTATGCTGAATTCATCTACTTTCCTTCTTACGGCTAAGTCGTTAATGAGCTTCTACTTCACTCGTTTCTTCCGTTCCCTCTTCACGTGTAAGCTAATTCGAGACCTTACTATTATGTGGTCGCTACAACGGCCCTTTCCGAGGGCCTCCAAATCCTCCACATCCACATTAGCAAGTCTTGTGTCCACGAAATCCGCCGTGGTAACCATGGATGCATGCGGCGTAGCGATGCGCGTTATATGTAGCGGCTTATCAGGAGTTCACTTTTGCGATTAAAACTTGGAGTGAGGCGGAGCCAGCCGTTTGAGCTCGTCATTCTAATTTACTGAGCGCTTTTCTTATGTGTTTTTCCAATGCTACTTCGTTCCCAAAAGGTATCATATTTCGCCCCATGAGTGAAGTTTCGCTACAGACGTTATTTGCCAGTAGCAACAAAGAGTTCAGTGTTATGTGCCATTCATTCGGACAGTCTTCCAAGTACATGGATAAGAAGGGACATCAAATCCAGAACACAGGGAATGGTGCAAAGGGGAAAGTTAAAGTGCCACCTGGCGCTCAAACACAACGCAGTTTTATTTCTGAGTTTCTGAGGGAAGTCCGAAAGTAGGCTTTGCCACACGGCCCTACTGAAAGACAAGTGTCCAAACAGGCTTCTCGCTGTCCCAAGTCGCGCTTTCTCCAGAGCACCCTGCATTATTCGATGGCTACTTCATCATACCCAGAATAACCGTGTCGTTCATTGTTTCAGGTTTCTCGTGAGTTTTGAGCAACTGATACGTACAACGGTCATATATTAAGCGACACACTAGTGATCTGGAAATGCCACCGGTAGCGCACTGGCGCATTCAAATAAACGGCCGCAGTCTCATGCGTTGCGAGAAGGCTGATTTCTATGAGTCGAAATCTGCGCCCTCTCAATACGTCCGTCGTGGTATGTTGGCGAATAGTGCTAAGGGGACACCGAATACAAAGGGATGTTTAAAAGGGACATGATAGGACTAATTTCGCGCATGCCTTGCTTATTGCATTTAATTCCCAACCCGTGTAATTATAAATCCTCGATTTTTTTTTTATTTTGAGCGGAAGATATCTTTAAAACGAATTTTTTCGTTTGTTTTGCTTACTCCTTGCCGGTCTGACAACCTTTGATCGTTGTCTTCACAAGGGCATACTTTCCCCGCGTCGTCTGCTGCGCGCATTTGTCTGCGTTCAAGTGCTTGCGTGCACTCGGGTCACATCGTGCACTGCGGTCATTCGGAGAGTTTTTTTGGCTTAGGGAAAATGCATTTTCCGTGTTTCCTTTTCGGAATGCGTCAGCTTAGAACGCGAGCTTGGTGACAATTGGGAAAGCAGATGTCCTCGTCGCGTTCGTTTTCGGATTCTTGAGGAAACAGATATTGATGCACCCATTCTTTATTTTTAACAATTTGAAGCATTGTATGCGTACGTTTTGGGTGTGGTCTCTTTTGAGCAGTCAAGTGCTCCCGTGTTGGACAAGCGGCATGTGCCATGCACTCCTTTGCCGATGTGCGCCGTGAAGGGCGTGGCATTTTGTTCGCTGGCTACCAAGTTCTTGGCCGCTATTCGTCGGATCGATAATGAACTCATATTACCACAAAGTGGCGATATAGTAAGCTTGCGGCACGAAAAGAGCAGAGAAGAGTGCCTAATGCAACGGCTTCTCCGCTGCATGTGTGCGTATATAACTCGAACACACATTGCTTTTGGCTCATGGAACCGTTCTGCAGGAACCAAGCCTCTGGAAATACTCAACGCGACTCGAATGTTTCACTGCCCGCAGCGACGAATATTCGCCGCTTTCTTAATGAACACTTCAAGATAGTAGCACACTATTTAGCGTTTCCTGTGCGCGCGCTGTCCGCCAAGAATGCGACGATTACGACAACTGTAGGCCCGCGCTGAGGTTCTTAGTTGTGCAGAAACGGCATTGCTCCTTTGCTTGGCATAAAACGCAAGGTGGGCTCTTCTTATCTTAAATGTTATCTACTCTTGATCACAAATTGTAGTTTTACTCGTTTACACACTACGATAACATTCTAATTAGCGCTGACGATGCTATCGCCTGCTTGGGAAAGGCTTCGCGTAGGCGCGGTGAAATTCAAGAATCTGGCAAAAGTTAACTGCTTGTTTAAATTTTAACTGTGAAGATATGAAATGCATCTGCTCGTTTAGCTTTTCTTCGACGCGGATGAGATGCAGGCAAACCCAGGAGATGGCGGCGAGCGACGAGTGGCACTGTCGGGTGGCGTTTTTTTTGCCCTTCTCGCTTGCCTCACCGTTCAGTGCGCACGCACTGACTGGAAGCGCATCTTCGCTGATGCACGCACGTCGCGTACGTCGCCGTGGCTTGCATGAGTCCAACAAGTTCAAGAATTATTAAGTTTACAGAATGTCATACCAACAAGCCCCACACCCTACTCTTTTGGTTCCCACTAAGCTCAGTCGTTAAACTACTGCGATACGCGGTCGTTGGTCGTGCTGGCGTCGTCGTCGGTCTAGCGTGACAGGCCGGTGCGTCAGCGACGGAATCTGCGTACCGACCCGCCCACGGACCGCCGATCGCGTCGCGTCGGCCTAGTGTGAGCGGGCTTTACCTATGCACAAGAAAACTGCCAGAGTGGAAGCTTGGGCGAGTTGGTGACGGTTCACTTGCCACATAGCGCCAAAAACACACGTACACAGGGAGCTGCCGTCCTATTTGTCTCCGTGTCCGTGTCTTTTTAGCGCTATGTGGCAAATAAGAAAACTGCTTTGCGATTATCGCTTTTGCAGCCCCAATTACTGATATGAGGCACGACTGGTACTTGTATCGGCCGCGATAGTACAAGGGACGAGAGACCGCGCTGCGTTCATTGCCTTTAGGATAGCAGCCGGCACTGGTCCGTGCGTGCCTTAGTGACGTCGCGAGAGCGTTTATTATGGCGGTCGCTGCCGGTGGCAGTTTTCCGGTCTCAATTTCAATGGCGTTTTTTGGAGGGCACCCAAATTTTGGGAATTGAACCATAGGCTGTTGCATTAATTAATGATGTATAAAACTCCAATATGAAGAACGACTCTGTCCGGGCCCCTTTAACTATATCGATAAATTAAACTGCGCATATTAAGTAGGCTACTTTACTGAAAAACAAGGCTTTTATTAAACTTACAAGTTGCAAAAATAAACACTTATCTTTACCCTGGGCAGTTTCCGCGAGCAAAGTGGGATGCGCGAAGCCATTTATTTATTGCCGCATCCCTGAGTCTAGGCTACTCTGGTGTTCACGCTAAACGCGTTGAGCATGGAGTGCTTCGTCGATCTTGACGTCACAACTTCGAATCGAGTGGCAAAAAAAATTTTAGATCGAACTTTTTCGGCAATAAATGCGTATTTTTCTGCCAGAAAAATATCAACATTGATGTCAAAAGCCACCAGACCGGTTTTTACTAAAACCTAAAGTGGGATAGAGTGCATTTTTCAAGTGCAAAGAGCTCACGACAGTGCCTATGCAGTGTCTATAGCGACGAGACGAAGAAAAGGGAATTTTTAAAATGCGGATTCAAGCATCGCCTGCTTATTACACCCACGGTTTAACGGTCACATGGAGTGCTGTAAAAAATAACGGCTAGGTGCGAAGGAGCTGACGTGCTCGCGTACTGAAGATAGTTTCGTTCCGCGAGGGCAGAATATGCAGTACAGTATCTAAAACTGTAAGTGGAGAAAGTTCTTGCGTTGTGGCATTACGCTACAGTGCAACTGAAGGAGCGCAGATAGCATTTCCGAGGTGGCTCACTCCAACCGGAACTATACCTCAGAGTATCACTTTCTTTAGACGGAAACGAACCATAGAGATCAATGGGAAAAATATGTTGCGTCGAACATGATTTCTTATGACTATAGTCGGAGGGGGGGGGGGGGTCCCTCCGGTTGATCCACCACCGCCATTCACTTTTTTGCTCTCTTTTGCAGTCTGGTGGCACTGAAGTTTGGGGCCATCCGGAACTCATTCGACGTGTCCTCGTGTGCCGCGGGGGAAGCTGGAGGCAGATTCAATTTTGTATTTTGGTGTTTTTTTGATATTACTGAATTAGATGTGATTACCAGGAGTGTTGTAATTTATTAAATCAAAGAAATGTATAAGCAGTCTCTTCATTCCTTTCGCGGCCTAGCAGCACACTGATGGCACTTATGTGCCGTCGTCCACTGTCCATAAGGTCCATGTGCCGTTGTCCAGAGGTGTTGTCCACTCACAAAAAGCGGTTAAGGTTGGCTGTAGAATGGCCTTAAGTGTACGGCGAGAGGTCACAAGAAAGGCTTCGTGCATAGCACATATTGTGGAAAAAATTCAGTTGAAGGACGTTGTTACTGGTGACGTAAATTCATCGCTGACAGTTTCTCCGCAGTTCGTACCACTCGTTCATATAATCAACAGGCGGTATGCCCCTTACATTACTCACTCCAAACAAAAACGACTCTCAAGGGGAGGTTAATGTTGATAAATTATGTCGTTCATCAATTTAATGCGGCGGTTTCGAATAACACGGGCTACGCAAGCGGACGCGCCGTTTATCCCCTAAGAAGTTTGTTCTTGCAGTTATTGTTGTTTTGGCTGTATTTTTGTCCTTTTGCTCATTTTGAGAGGGAAAGAGTGCATATATTAAAGTTGTTGTCCGAGTTTAGAGGACTGTGCTGGAATACAGCATCGCAAAGCCAAGGCGTCTGTCACGTAAAGCATGCTTCGTAACTTCCCTGACTCAAAGTTGCTCGTGCTACACTGGACCTCGTAAATTGTTTGGAAGACAGGGCATCTGAACCGCATTAGAAAAAAAAGTGAATTTCATTCTTATACTAAAATAAGGCAGATCAATGCAGGAAAACCTATGGTCTATACCGATAGAATAGTGCTACACTGCTCACTCTCCTGGACTGACATCTATAACACTTCAGTCATCTGCCCCTTAAACTCAATCGTGTACGCAGACCCCAGTGCTGTGCAACAAATTATTAATGTGAAAGCATTTATGGAATATGTCGGTGGGGTCGTGTCAGTAAAACGCGTCCACAAAACGAGCAGCAATCACTAGAACCGAGGAGCCGCACGTTGTGCAGTCAGCCACGATTGTTGACACCAACAGGCAGACTTGTATTCCCTGGGTGGAGGTGAGCTCCTGGGAAACATTCGACCAGTGATGAGAAAGGGCAGGTCGAGCGCTGCCAGGCAGTACAGCGCGTTAGTAGCGAGGCTAATGTCACTGATGAGCGCAACATGAACTGCTCGGCCGACCAGGTTGCCCAGTGCGACCTTTTGTTGCCATCTGAAGCGCCCACATGCCAGGCAGGGTGTGGCGAGAGCGGCAGGGCTCAAAAAGCATCCGCGGCACAGGCTGCAGCGTATGAGAAGCCAGCAGAACAGCTGGGTAAGCCAGACTGTTCCGATCCGGAAAACTCGGATACAGGTAACACCGCGATAAGCGTCGCAGTAGATGAGAGGAATCTCAGCAGTGGCGACGGCGAATTCCCTCCATTCCCTGAGAGAAACGATGTGACTCTGCCGCTGAAGAGGGCGAACCGCGATCCACGCTGCGATCTCCTTGCGGGTCTGCGCAACAGGTGTACCGCGATCCTAGAGGTCGCTGATGAGGAATTGGTTCAGCTGGCCATGCCAAAGACTAAGGGTCTCGCTAGGAACGAGCGCTTAGAGGCTTTCGCGGTGGCTTGCGGCCCATATGCGCACTAGGGCGGCGGCTTCCTGGAGGCAGATGATCGAACGCGGAAGGCAGGAAGAATGCGGGAATCGTGCACGCCGGAACACAGAATGTTCAAACTTACGCGACCAGACGACTTGTTCGATCCTGGTGGAAGGCGACAAACACCTAATGGCCACAGCCGTAACCCACTCTGCCACTGACAGTTGCAATAAGTGTAAAGTGCCCAGTGGCTTGATCACGCAATGAGGCAGTGGGTGAGAGTGGGGGAACGGGAACAGTTCCCAGCTAAGACACTCTGAAAATGAATGGACAGAGCCACGCGGGTGTGCTGATTTTGTATCGTGCAAACTCTTTTCCTTTTTGACGACATACCATACTGAAGAGTGCCGTGCTGAAATGCCTTTTTGCCCGCGTTGGGATCGTGTTGACGTGCCTTTGGCACTTCATGAGAACTGGGGAGTTAATATGTGTTTCATTCATCTTGCATTCATTGCAATGTTGTAGCATGCGCCATTTTTCTAGTGTTTTTACGGGAGGATTCCATTCGTGCTTGTCTGTCGGTAATGGAAATGTGTTAACTGAAAATTGCGTTTGCATGTGCGTGCATGAGCATGTTTCTTTTGCCATTCTTAGTAGGACGCAGAAGCGCTCCTTTTCTATGTTGTTGACGGTCGGGTCTTTTGCGCTTTTGCGTGCTTTTGTATTGCCACGTATCATTGCAGTGTTTGTTCGTTCACGCTCAAGGCAGCAGGAAAGGGTCGTTATCACTTTTGTTCGTGGCGCGAGAAGCGACCAGACTAATCTCGATTGTTCGCAGCCATGAAAGGCTGCATCTAGGTTTTTCCAGATTACCGTAGATGATCTTGACCTGTTATCTGGAAAGTTCCTTGCCGGCTTTAAATTGAGCGATGCCGCGAGCGGCGGACATTCGTAGTTCGACAAATGACGAGCACGTTTGTTGCTTACGCCGCCGCCGAGTGATTCAGTTATTTTGCGGGCGCAAGTCAGCCCAAATAAAGAGCTTCGTTTCCAAGATTGGCTGGTGTCTTCCTGACGCTGCACTGCCGTCACTACAACGTGACATCTTGTGGAGGTGCTGGGTAGCCTTTCATGTTCCGGACACCCCCAACAAGTCGTGACGCCAGCCCTCTTAGTCATCTACCGCAGGACCTGAGTCCAGTACACCGCGCAAGCCGACGCCTGCAAGGGGACGCACCTGAGTTCGGGACCCTGCCGGACCCTACCCGGAAGCGAAAGCAAGTACCAACGTCCATCATGACCTTGCCCCAGACGACCACTCCAATCATTCTGCAGCAGCCCCGGGTGCCACCAACCTTCGACGCTTCGCCTGGCGCCGACCCCGAGGAATGGCTGGAACAGTTCGACCGTGTGGCTGTCTTCAACAACTGGGACGATGCCATGAAATTTAGGTACGTCTTCTTCGCCCTGGAGGGACCAGCAAGAGTCTGGTTCGAGAATGAGGAAGCCAGCCTTGCCAACTGGGAAACCTTCAAGGAACAGCTTCTGAGGACCTTCACGAACGTCGTGCGAAAGGAGAGAGCCCAGCAGCTGCTACAGTCTCGCATACAACACCCAAACGAGACCGTTGCAGTGTACACTGAGGAGATGAAGCGTCTCTTCCGGCGTGCCGACTCGAACATGAAGGAAGAAGAAAAGGTCAAGCTGCTTATGCGAGGAGTTAAAGAACAACTCTTTGCCGGCCTCGTACGGAACCCACCAAAAACCGTGGCGGAATTCATAGAAGAGGCCTCCACGATGGAAAAAACTCTTGACGCCCGAGCCCGCCAATATGAGCGCCAGCAGCGCGTATTTTCAGTAAACTGCCTGGACGCCGCTAACAACGATAACCTGCGGGAGGTTATACGCCAAGTTGTACGAGAAGAGCTCCGACGATTGCTGCCAAATGGAACGCAGCCGCAGGTTACATCACTTACTGACGTAATCCGGGACGAAGTTCAACAGGCCTTGGGTGTGACGCCGACACCCACGCAGCCTTCGCAGCCCCCAGCCATGACTTACGCCGCAGCAGTGCGCCGTCCTGTACCTCGACGACGGGACCCAAGCCCCTATCGCCGTTAGCCAGCTGCGCTGGAGCGCCGCCCTCTCACCCCAACTCGCCCGTCCTACGAGCGTCGTACACGGCCGAGGAAATGCGCCGAGTGGAGAACACCCGACCAGCGCCGCCCACAATGCTTCCACTGCGGAGAAGCCGGTCACACTCTCCGGTACTGCCCATACAGGAGAATGGGCATCCGAGGGTTCCCTTACGACGCCCCACGACCCCGACCCGGCCAGCGACCAGCCGAAATCGAGGGTTTTTTGCGTCGGGAAGGATACTCATCGCCGAGCCGCCTATCGCGTTCTCCGTCGCCATCGTCACCGCGCTAAGTATCTCCTAGCCGAGGCTACGCAGTGCGTGGACGCTTCCCCAGCCCCCGAAGGTTAACCTGAATAAAGCAGCCTCTGGAGGTGAGGTTGCTTCTGAGCGCAAGAACTAAGATCCTCCATCGACGAAAACAGAAGATCATGCACCCTACGACGACGACGAACCCTACGACAACGACGACCCCTACGAAGACGACGACGACCCCTACGAAGACGACGACGACCCCTACGAAGACGACGACGACCCTTACGAAGACGACGACGACCCCTACGAAGACGACGACGACCCCTACGACGACGACGACGACCCCTACGACGACGACGACGACCCCTATGACGACGACGACCCCTATGACGACGACGATCCCTACGACGACGACAAATACGACGACAAAAACTACGACAACTCCGACGACAACACCAACGACGACGACGACACGGCCAGACTTGAAGATTTTACCGCTGTCCTTACACCTTATTAGGAACGCTAAAGGACTAAGTTCTCGAAGAATTCTCCGTGTTTAATTTTCATTTTAAAGCATCGAGACGATGCTTCTTTGGAAGGGGGGTAATGCCACGTATCATTGCAGTGTTTGTTCGTTCACGCTCAAGGCAGCAGGAAAGGGTCGTTATCACTTTTGTTCGTGGCGCGAGAAGCGACCAGACTAATCTCGATTGTTCGCAGCCATGAAAGGCTGCATCTAGGTTTTTCCAGATTACCGTAGATGATCTTGACCTGTTATCTGGAAAGTTCCTTGCCGGCTTTAAATTGAGCGATGCCGCGAGCGGCGGACATTCGTAGTTCGACAAATGACGAGCACGTTTGTTGCTTACGCCGCCGCCGAGTGATTCAGTTATTTTGCGGGCGCAAGTCAGCCCAAATAAAGAGCTTCGTTTCCAAGATTGGCTGGTGTCTTCCTGACGCTGCACTGCCGTCACTACAACGTGACAGTATGTTGTATGCACGGCGAGCGTCCACCCAACATTATTGATGGGGAGATGTTAAGCTACAGGCCTACGGCGCCAGTAGCTAATTTCCCCCTACACTGTCCGTCGAAAGTTTGGAGGGGTTAGGAATGGTGACAGCGGGTCGCGCGCCTCGTACGCTGTCCAAGGTCGCGGGGATTGGGGAGCAAGACTGCGAACAGCCTTGTCGGGGTCGCAAGGGGCCGACGACCGTTTCCCATTGAAAAGAGATTAGCTCTCAAGTGGGTGGGGGTAAGTAAGGTCGGAGCCTTCTGAAAACCCCGAGTGTCTAGCTAAGCAGTGGACTTTACTAGCGCCTCTAGAGTCGGGCTCTGGCGATCACTGGGCTCCGCCCACTTGTATGTACAGTGCCATTGCAGCAGTATTGGTTGAAATTGGTCGAGAGCAGATTTAATAAAGCTCCGCTCAATTATCGAAGGTAATAAAACCCGCTGCAAACAAAGAGCGGTAGAAGCGCGCCTAGTCCCAGTCTCGGCCGCATTCAGACATCCTTTCTTTTAACCACCTTTTTCTCCTGTTACCGTTATTTTTGTTTCCATCTTCAATAAACAAGTGTTGTATATCATGAATATCAAGAAGTTTAGAGTGGCTGCCCAACCGGCAGCGTGTCGCCGGACGAGTGGAGAAGACGTGAAGTGCACAGCATTCGATCATATCAACCGGCCATTCCGACGACGATCTGGAGGAGAAACCTAACTCGTAGCCTCACATTTATCCAGTAGTACATTGTCTATTGCGTTGGTTTCCGATCGTACTAGTTGTACCGCCGTTCATGGATAGTAAATGCGGGCTCCCTCATCCCCGAGACGATAGATGAGGAGCGCAGCTTTGTAGTCTGCTGTCAATCGTGACGCTCTTTGCAGCGTCGTATATGTCTCGCATTTCTGGTACAACTGAAGCCAGGGAACGGCGGGTCGGCCAGACCTCGGCAGGAACGGAGGATGTGGACGAATGCTGAAGAAGTTCGTCGCCTGCATGGTTGTATATTTTTCATTATTATGTGGAAAATATTTCTTGAGAGAAAAATAGAAAAGATTGTATTTATCAATGAAGGAGAACTTTCAAGTCTATTTCGCCGCATTCAGCACTCTTGGTTCGGTGACACCACGCGTCTGACGGTCAAGCGTCAATGCTCTCTCCTAAACGGGGAAGCTGTTCTAAGATGAGACGATACTTTGTGCGCTTTGAAAAAAAAGCGTCCACTTACGCCGGTTTCTGAAATGAGGCACTCGGCATAAATTTCGGGGTTCCCCTTGAAAACACTTGTGGCTTGACGGTCAGCTTCGTATATCCTCGTAGTCCTTCTTGAATATTTTTTTCCACGCCAGCTCTATTTATCGATGTGCACTGATTTTGAAGAGGTGCTTCCGCATTCCGGTTCCCGCCGAGTTCGAAAGATGCCGGCCAAGGCAAATTTGGAAACTTGAAAAAAATTCCGTGCAGTCACATCGAAACTAAGAACGCAGCCGAGATGAGCTGCTTGATGCGCAACATCTTTGCAAACACTTGTTTTGCTCCGTGCTGGTCGCCGAGGCTGAGTTCATTCGAACGAAGCAAATGACTTGAAGAACTCCCAATTGCAGTCGAGGCTATGCCGACGAAGGTTTAAGCTTAAGAACTCAGCTTACAGTATCATACGAACCATCGGGACGTAAGAAAGATTACTTACCATTATGTTGCTACGAATTTTGTCGTTCGACTCAGCTATGGAACGGGGGACCAATGTCGGGGCTGCCCACAGCGCGAGCCTAACGATCGATTGTCGCCGCTGTAGGGGGAGGGGGGGAGGGGGGTAGAGGGGAGGGGAGAGCCCGAAGGAATGGAGACGAGGCAAGAGCTCAAGTGCTAGAAAAATAACCCTTTATTTGATGAGGACGTCGACGTTTACTCTGCTTAGTCACATGACCTTTACATCAGCCTTTCAAAAAGTACGCATCTACAAAGAACAGTCACAAGACAATCAACTATATAGAAACAAGATCCAAAACCACATATGCAGCGCCTTCCACTGCAAACATAACTCATTCCCTGCCTCTTTCATCCTGACCATAATCTTCTTTTTCGACTACTTCTTCAACTTCTTAATCTTTTTCCATGTGGGCTTGGAGAACAAAACCCCAAGTGCTCCTCGCAAAGCTAAGTTAGAAGAGGCTGAGATCCTCACGAGAATGTTTACCGCCCCTTTCCTCTGCGTTCCAGCCTTTTTACCGAAGCTCCCGTGGAGACCCATGTTGTTGTTGAGGGCCTTATAGAATAGCACCTACCCACAAGGGAGGTTGACAATTACCAGGCGGTGAATTTTATGGGCAAACATGGGATCACCTAAAAAATTTCGGCAACTCAGTTTACATGGCAGATGTGCTTGAAGGCGGTAAGGGGTCCTAATAAGCTTAAACTTATCAGGTAATTAGTAACAGAAAGAGGAAGAAAAAACATATAAGAGTAGCAAGAAAGGAAATACCAACCCAATGGGTAATAGGGGCATTACGAAAGCTTATGATGGTAGGCTTCTTGATTCTAGATGAATATTTTGAACGGCACAGCAAACATTACCATTGGTATGTACAGGCATAGAAGCGCCAAGGGATCCAACGACCACCAAATAAAGGCCTAACCTGATTTCTGGAATGGAACTTCTAATGGTCCACTCCTGAGCGTTTAGTAGCGACGATAATAAAAAAAAACTGCTCTTCTGTTTCTGGCTCAGCATAATACGGACACAATGGGAGGAGCCCGGTGCACGGCATTTTACGGCGCACGGCGGATTTGGTCCCGGTGCACGGCAACCTTGTCGCGTTAAGGAAACTTAAAATTTGCGAGATCACTAACCCTTACTCTTCCAACGGAGCAGAAGGTGGTGAAAATCGCCCAAGGAAGTAAGTGCTGGTGCGCCAAGTTGCCATGTATAGTTGCTGTTGTTAGCCTTTCAAAAGATGGCACATAGCAACACAGCGGGATCGGCCAAGAATAGGGAGGCAGAGATCGTTATTCACCTGTACATAATACAGGCAAAAGAACAGCACGCGGGTGAGCAACACCGATGGATTCTACCTCAAACAGGGCATGCACTGAAAAAGGATGAGCGGTAGCATGAGAAAGAAAGAGAGAGAAAAGAAAAGGAACAATTGATTAATTTCAAAAATGTAATAATGCATAAAAAGAAATGTTTTCACATTTTGTGAAGCAGTCGCTGATATTCGCAGTTTCTCTCGTCATTCGTCTACGTATTCTACTTCATCTTCCTTCTCGACGCCCACATGGATAACATTCTAACTTGTGCACGTTTCAGTGTCTCCGGTCTATAACAGAAGCTTGCGGGTATGACGAACGGCTAGGTTGCGCAACTGTATACGTAACTGAATTCCTGCGTTTGGATGATTCGCTTGCCTAGGGACCTGCGATATATTGGCGACTTGTTTCCTAGCGCACGCGCAAAGCGAACGGCAAGAAGGAGAAAAAGAAACCCTTCAGTGCTCTGCTCGAGCTGCGCGAGACGTCGAAGGCACGCCATATTTTTTTTTTGGAACCGTTGTTTCAGGAGGCATCGCAGAGCTATGGGTGTCCAGCCAGGCCGTCCCGACCAGCCCGCTGCTCAGCAGCCTCAAAGGGGTTCCGGACTCCACCACGCCATGCAGCAAAAGGTTGGACAAGGAGCTACCATGAGAGCCGCCAGGACAGCGCTGCTGTGCCACGCGCCCAGCTTGGCAGCCACCGATCGCCGAGCTCTCCAAGACCATCCCGGCCCCGGTCAGTTATCATCGGAGGCCAAGGGGTGCTTGAGCCGTTCCCCCAGCGACGGACACGGTGAGCTTGCTTCTCAGCCTTCTACTCTGCTCAGTTGCATAGGCGCTCTAGCTGAATTCTCATCAACCAGCGTCCTACGCGAGTATTCGTCAAATCAGGTCCGGCATGGTAAAGCGCGTTAGTTTTCTTAACACCATGATGGCATTCGTGCTGCCGTCTCGTGAAGGGCAAATACACGTAAAAGCGAAAGTCGCTATAGTTAGGCTACATTCCATTTTCTGTGTTTTCTCAGAGAAAAGTAGGTACAGGGCTCTCGTGTTGCTTTTTGAAGGAAGAAGATGTAGCGGCCCGGAGTGCGCTACAGAGAGAAGGAAATGTGACCGCGACCTTAATCGTTCGTTCAAGTCATTTCACTCAGTACGACGACATCCCTCTAGGCAGTCATGGATTTAACATGTAACCAGTGAATCAATGTCGTATCATCGTGCTCTGATCATAGTTTCATTTTGTAGGCGCGTCGAAACTGAAAACTGTACCGGTCGTTGAGATTTCCGTATCATCTGCCGCTGTGTTTACCTTGCTATAGTCCCTTTGTGGTCTGGACGAGTAAGCAATGAGGGTAAAATTGCAGTGTTCTCCTGCTGCGACAGGACCTCGCTGAACGGAGTTGTACGTCAGAGTGACGGTGGACGCAGAACAGGGCCTACGTAACTGAGGATAACTAGATCTTGGTCTTAATGACTCGTCGGATTCTATGAAGAGGGATTCTATCTCGACAGGGATCTGGTCCTGGCGATACTCAAAAGGGACGCCTCTAGGCACTACGATAATTAGTGCGGTTGTTCAGTCCTGTTACGATGAGGTGGTTAGCCACTTTAATCTGGTCGCCCTCGCCAAAGTCCCGCGAATCCGTGTAATAACGAATAGAAATCTTAGAACGCCACCAAGCAGAAGGGCCGCTGTGTGGACCCAGCTGCCTGCCGTCTTTGTGGCGCAGTGTTTACAGACGGTAATTTTCTCACAGTCTAATACCTCTTAGAAGAAGTGGTAGGGTAGAGCTGCCAAGTGGTATTATTAAATTTGGGCACATGTTTATCACTTTTCAGCTCCAAATGTTATCGTAAAGGTGTAATTCTCATGGCGAAAACATCTTAAATAGCACAATTGAAGCTAGAGAGAGATGTCGGAAATCCGGCAATTATACATCGGCAATTCGATCTCCTTTTTCGCAAACTTCATCCCCTGCGTCAACAGTTTGTATGAATCCCAAATTCCGTGTGAGCGCGAAAATTTGCCATCTCGTACTGATGAGCCAGTTTTGATACACGAGTGTTAGTTTTTTCACTTACGCTTACGAACCCAAATTCATTGTGCTTTTTCGTTTACCTGAATATTATTGCTCACGTCTTATCGTGTGCAGCCAACATCACCGTCCTCGAACCCGTTTCCAGTGGTGAAAGACATGGGCTTGTGCCCCACGCAACGCCGCCTGTGTGGAGCAGACTCCGCCGGCAACGGTCGCTGCTACCACTTCGTGGTGACGGCGGAGTTTGTGTAGCTGGGAGGGTGTCCGCCCGCGGGGCTCCTGCTGCCGCTCCAAGCCACATTCGTAAGTAGCATCTCAGAGACGCCTGCGCATTCTATCATCCCTCTAGTTGTTCCGCTGGCAACGCAACCGCAAATGTCATTGTTGGCGGTACACCAAGCGGGCTTTCGCGGCGGAAAGTTTTATGCGTGTCATGGTGAAAATTGATGGTATCTGCAGTCGAGAAAAAGGGAAAGCTAATATGTGCCAGGTAAATACTTTTTGCTGACAAATTTTTAGATCCAGCACAATGAACCCAGCGCTCATAGTCGTGTAGCAACAGCTCTTAAATGCGTTATTAGGCCGTAGAAAAGCCTCAGATTTACTTTGCGATGCCTCATTGTGTTAAATCCGCAATACTGGGTCCCTGCTGTAGTTTACGTACTAAGCAGTCATTTTAAGCCCAACAGTTCTTTATGTATATTGCAAAGTATATTGCAAAGCTTACTGACTAAAAATCCGTCCTGCTAACCAGTAAAGTTCCCCCATAGCCATGCGCGTTATGAGTGGCGGCTTATCGGGAGTCACACCAACCACTAAATCATACAGAAACGCAAATACAGTTGCTTCCATCTTATTTACAGGGCGCTTTTTTTGTTGTATTCCCAAACAGGATCGCAGCACACCCTGCATGGGCAGTGTCCCTACAGACATTACCTGTAAACAGCAACATGGAGATTTGCGGATTGTGTGGAGTTAAAAGCGCTCGTGTTGTCCACATTCTTCGTTGTCCATGTTTTTTGTTCTGGTGCGTGACTGAAATGCACCAACTAGCCCAAAGGCCAATGCTCTTCATGCTGATGTTCGTTTAAGTTCATCGGTAGGAGGGAACAGAAATATCGTGGAGTGTACGATGTGAGTGCGCGAAGGACGGGACACAGGGAAGAAGTAGGCAGGATAGCAGAGGCATTCAGTCAGTTTATTGAAGCCACTGTCGATATTTTCGCCCACAACTATACTCATGCGCGACAAGCGCTGACCCTGGCAGCCGAACACAACTTATTTAGGGGATGAAAATAAGATTTTTTTTATGCTCCAGGGAAAAGAAGGCTCGCAAAGACATTTATGTGGGCCAATACTTTGTACTGTAAAGATTCCTATGTTTCAAGCACTTTCTTCTCTTTGGTTCCACCGATTATCTTAGTGTCGTAGAAACGCAGCATAAAAACATTGTCGCATGACAGGCAGTGCTTAGGTGAAGGCTGGCCACGATCCGAGCCCAGGGTGTTGCTCTGCCCCTGCAAACGTTTGTGGATGCAGCTTCCAGTTTGTTCCACATAAACCAAACCACAGCTGAGCCGGGATTTCAGAATCCACTGCTGTCTTGCAGGGCACATATCTGGTTCGGTGGTTGATGTATCGCAATTTTCCTTTCGTGTGTCTTTGTTTGATACTTTGCAGAGACGAGACAGCTTGCAGGGCGCCGTAAAAAAATGTCCCCTCCGAATTTACCCCCTTCCCTTCACAGATAATGCGAGACCTTGTGTATATAAGGAAGAACTTAAAAATTCGGCCATGCGCGGTTGTCTGTCGCGGGAACCGGTGTGCTTGGGCGTAGGCTCTTTATCAGAGACCCTTAAAACCCTTGAGCCCGGAAGGTAGGCGAGACAAGTGTGTGGAAAAACAAGCGTTAACCACGTGCGAATCGGGGCCAATGTTTTGTATAGCAAAGCTTCCTAATTTTCACGCGCCTTCTTGTCTTTGGCTCCACCGATTATCTTTGTTTCCTTGAAAAGCAGCGCAAAAATATTGCCGCATGATAAGGCGTACTTCGGCATATGCTGGCCGCAGTGCCAGGCCCATTGAGGTGTTTTCCTTGTGTAAACTATTGTTGATGCAGCATCCGGTCTGTTCTACATAAAACCGCAGCTTAGCGGGGTTTCAGAAACCATTGTTGTGTAGGGCTCATATCTGGTTCTGTGGTTGATGCCACAGCCACTTTCCTTTCGTGCGTCTTTGTTGGGTACATTGCAAAGACGGGACAGCTTGCAGAGCGTCAAAAAAAAAAACTCCACACCGAATTTACCTCCCACCGTCCTCAGACAATGCGGGAATATGTGTATATAATGAAGAACTTTAAAGTTCGGCCACTCACGGTAGTCTGTCGCGTGAACCGGTGTGTTTAGGGGTGGGCTCTTTAGCAGATGCTCTGCAAGAGCCTTCAGGATGGCAGGGGGAAAAAAACGAGCAAAGGAGAGACAAATGAGTGAAAAAATTTGCGTGCACCACGTGCGAACACGATTTAATGGGAGACAACCTCAGGCAGGTAGACGCAATTCCTCTCCTAATGCTCTTTGAGTGGCTGGACTCGTAGGGTAAATGAGCCTGTTTTGTGCTTGTCATGTACGCCCAACTCAGGTGAAGTTCATTAAAAAAATAACTTTTACACAAAAATCTGAAAGAGGAGTTCACGGAGTTGAGATGTAGAATTAAAACTTTCGGCAGTTTCAAAAATCGCTAAAACCTGTTTAGCGACCCCTTTTAGGTTACCCTCAGGATTAAGGCAAAAAGGATTAAAAAAATTATTAGTTTATCTATATTATCGGAGAATGCGGTCGCCAGTAAGCACCCGCGAGATCAAGAGGTCAACTTGAAACAAGAACTCAGGACTCGGGCCGCAATCGACCCTATACATATGCCTCGTTGTACTCAGTACTGACGATGCAAATTCACGTCTGAAGAAAGATACGTTCAGCAATTCCAGAAGCCCATGAACTCAAGTGCTACAAGCATTCTGGAACACGATCAACTTCGAATGGCGAAAAGTTTTGCGGACTGTTACCAACAATTCATCATGACGAACTAAGTAGAGGAGCTTCACGATGTCTCCAGAGATGCCCAACTTGATTTCTAGTAGTTTCTTTCTAAAACTTGCCGTCACTCTGCTAGAGCTGCTGGCCTCATAAGGATCCTTGGCTGCAACGCTCTTGACATATATTTGTAGGTAGTGCTGACGACTGCCTGCGATGTTGCTCTCTCATGACGCTGGCATGGAATGGGCAATGAATTTTGTGCCTCTTACAAATAAAGAAAAGCGGAAGGACGCGAAAGTTTTTCAATACCTCACTTTTAATCCGCTCTTGCTTCAGCTGATCCAGGCGCGCTACAGCCTTGGGCTTTTCTAGAGTGACGTAAATTTTCAGTCAGAACATATCAGGAGCCCAGTCGGGCTTCTCAGTAGGCATGGAGGAGCTATTCTACTCAGTTCCTAATGATGAATTTTTTGAGGCAGTCCGCAAATGTAGGGACCATTAGGGGGTGGTCGTGTTCAGTAATGCGCGTGGCATTTCATTGATGAGTTTCAGGAACTGCTGAAAGGGCATCTTTCATCAGCCGTCGTCAATTTTCAGGATGAATTCTATGTGCAGCTAGGGGGCATCTGTGTAAGGTGGAGTGTGGCCCCAGTCCTAACACAAATTTTGGTGCCGAAGCTGACTGCTCAGTCTCGCGAGTGTTTACTGACGACCGCATTATCCTCGTTTTTAGATCCATTGACGGGTGCTTAATATTTTGAAAGCTAATAATCTCGAGGATAAAAAAGTTTTAGAGGCGTCTAAAACGGCTGCTGCTAGTTCGAATTCTCCATTTGAACTCCTTGTGACCTCCTCTTTGCTGTTCTTAGATCTAACTTCTTTTTTTTTAATGAACCGTCAAGACGGGAATCGCGTCAACCCGCTTTAGGTCGCCTCTCATTAGGTCGTGTCCGCACGTGATGCACCCTAGCTTTTCCGCTCAAGTGTCTCGCCTACTTTCCGCTTGTTTTCACCCTGCCCTCCTCAAGGCTCTTGGCGCGTGTCTGCTAAAGAGCCTACGGCCAAGCACACACGTTCACACCGCAGGTAGCAGCGAACGGCCAAAGTTTGTTCTTCCTTATGTACAGAAGGTAGCGCATTATATGAGCAGGAAAGGAAGTAAATTTGGTGTGGTCTTTCTTTTCCGCGCCAGCAAGCTGTGCCGTCTGGGCCAAGTACCCAACAAAAATATTCGAAAGGTGTCTACCTGTGCCATTAACCAAAACACCAGCTATGCTCTCTGCAAGGCCACAGTGGTTTAGAAAATCGTGCTAAGCTGCGGTTTGGTTTATGTGGGACAGACGGTACACTTCATCAGCAAACATATACAGGACAGGTGCTCCCTAGGCTTGCACTTTGCTGAGTCTTTCACTGAGCACTGCCTTTCATCCGACAAAAATTGTACGCCGCTTTTCAAGAAAACTACGATAAACTGCGGTGCCAAAGACAACAAGTTGTGTGCAGTGTACGAAGATTTACACATGCACAGATATGGCCAAAATGAATGTGTTAGCGAGCCTTCCGTTCGAGGGTACAAAAAGGAACTTATTTTCTTTGGCTTGATGAGGTGATTGTGTTCGAGTGCACGCGTGAGTGCTTGGCGCGCAAATTATCAAGCGTTGTTTTAATAGACTAGTTAAAACTCTGTGCTCGTCATGTGTACTTCTGTCCGGTGTCCTCTCCATCAGCAGTTTGATGTTTCATTATATTCAAAAAGGAATCTATAACAAAGTGAATGTTGCAAAGGAACAAATTCAAAGGGCACGCAACCCTCAAAAAACAACGCAGTTTTATTTCTGAGTCTTTGCGGGAAGACCTTGATTAAGCCTAGCCACGCGGCTTGCCTGGAAGTCAGGTGGCTAAACTATCATCTCGTTATTTCCAGTACCGCTTTATCCAGAGCATCCTTCACTATTCGATGGCTACCATATCATGTCAAAAATAATCATGTCGTTCATAGTGGCATGTAAATCGTGACATATTAGTATCTGATACGTACAACGCTCTTGTAATAAGCTTCAAACGAGTGATGTGGAATGTCACCCATGGATCAAAGGCGCATTCAATCGATCGGAGGCGGTCTCATGCTTTGCCAGAGAGCTCTTTTCTATGTGTCGAAATCAGCGCCTGCTGTATACGTCGATCAGTCGTGGGATGTACTCAACAGTGCTAAGGAGACACCGAAGACAAAGCAATGTTTTGGCGCCTCGATACATTAACCTACAGATCAGAAAAGAAGCTACATTAACGGAAACACGGAGCATTTTTTAACTAAAAATTAAACACTTGTTTATTTGTCCTCGGCAGTTTTCGCAAGCAAATTGGGCCACGTGAAGTCTCTTTATTTCGCGCTCATCCCTTTGTCAACACAGGTATTCACTACGAACGCCGTGACTACGGAGTCCTTTTCGCACTTGACGTCATAAATTTGAGTCGGGTGGCGAGCAGCATTTTAAATCAAATTGTCTCTTTAATAAATGGGTATTTTGCTGCCAGAAAAATATCAATACAGCCATAAAAAGCCAACAGATCGGTTTTTACTAAGGCTAAAGGTTGGATGGATTATTCCTCAGTGCCCTTCTCAAGTGCATGGAGCTCACGCTACAGCCTTTGAATATGTAGTTTGTCCACAGCGACGAGGCCACCCAAACATAATTTATAAAATGCGCTGAGCATTTATCTGCGTCGCCTCTAATTTTGAATATTTTACTAGTTTTTCATACTCTCAATACGGCTAAAAACATTGCCTGCTTCTCAACATCGTTGTTTAACGGCCACATGGGGTAGTGTAGATAGTAACAGCAAAACTCAAAGGAGCAAACGTGCTCGCATACTGAAGTATAATTTCGTTCCACGAGGTTAGAATATGCAATATTCAAGACAGTGAGTGTCGTGTCATTAAGATGGAATGTAGCACAAGGAGCAGGCGCATATTCCGAGGGTGCCTCAGTCTGACCGGAACTATACCTTAGTGTCTCACCTTGTATAGACTTAAATGAACCCCGAAGATCACTGGCAGAAATATGGTGTGGAGAACACGGTTCCTTATTCACTGTAGTTGGGGTCGCTCCGGTTGATTCAACACCATCATTCACTCTTTTTTTTAAGGCGAAAGCCTTTAATGGCTCATACTGTCGTGACCAAGACGTGTTAGCAAATTTGTCCGCGTTTCATATTGGTCGAAATTGTCGTGACGGCACTGCGCGCGAATTTTGATGGTGTCGACCCAGATATGTGAGACAGTTACTGCGTAATTTCCTTTCCTCAAATACAATTTTCATTTTCTTCATTACGGCCGCTCTTTCTCCTTCTTCTTTCACTCCCACTTCCTCCCTTCCTGTTCGGCGCGGTTCAGGTGTACACCGAGATGACGGAGAATTACAGCGCCATTTCCTTTCCTGAAAAAGCGTTGCGTTCAAAGAGCAACGCATCGCGCCGAACGGTTGGTGGCGTTCCGTAGACTCCCTGGCAGCGCTACAACAAGCTGTCGCGGTCCACTCCTAATTGGCAGTTAATTAATGCACCAAAAGAATATGAAGTGAACATTCGCGTAGCAGAATTCACCACTCAGGCTTTCGCCTTTCACCAATTTAGCCATCAAAGTTCCTCTTAATTTTTTTGTTCACTTTTGCAGACTGCTGGTGCTGAAGTTTGCGGCCATCCCAAGCAAAATCGACGTGTCCTCGTGCGCCACGGAGAAAGCGGGCAGGACTTTCGATTATGTATATTAATGCATCTTTCGACAATTGTCAATTAGATATGATTATCAGCAGTGTTCTAAATAATTAAATGAAAGGAACGTATAAGCGGTCTCTTCATTTCTCTCGCGGTCTACCAGCGCTCTGTGTGCACTTATGTGTCATTGTTCTCAGAGGGATTGTTTACTCACAAAAAGCTGTAAAAGTAGCTCTAGAATGACGAGAGGTCACAAGCAATTCTTGGTGCATAGCACACATGGTTCCATTATTGGTGACGTAGAGTTATCGCTGACAGATTTTCTCAGCATTACGTACCACTAGTCCATATTATTAACAGGTGGTGTGCTTTCGACACACCCTCTTCAAACAGAAACCACTGTCAAAGGGAGGTTCACGGAGATAGTTCTGTCACCCAACAAGTTAGTGCTGCAGTTTTCGTTAAGCACGCGCAACGCCAGCGGGCGCGCCGTTTATCCCTTAAGCAGGTCGCTAGTGCAGTTGTTATTGGCTGTGTATTTACCCTTTTGTTTGAGAAGGAAAAACTAACTATGTTAATCAATATGGCTGTGCGTATTTACACGAGTGTTCTAGAATACAGCAAAGCAAAACATAAGCTTCAGTCACCTAAAGCATGCTTCGTTACTTTTCTGACTCAAAGTTGCTCAAGCTACACTGGACTACGTATATCATGTTTTAAAGACGGGGCATCCACCCCGTATTTGGAAAGGCAGACCGATGAATTCACCGGAAGACCTACGGCCTATACGCAGAGAATGGTGCTACAGTGCTCACATGCCTAGAGTGACACCTATAAGACTTCCAACATATACCCCCTAAACTGAATAGCTTCAGCAAGCATGTGTGCTGCCAAGACATTGCTCCATGATTGTAGAAAAGCGCATTATTCTGGGTGTGTGTCGTGTGTCCATAAACTGATTTTCGGCAATGTCTCCCACAGCGCAGTCCTAGCCAACATTCGAGAAACCGATCCAGGTGTCCGACTATTCAACTAACAAAAAGCTTCTTTTCCGGTCGTTTAATACGACTCATTGACCGAGATAAACAGCCCTTACCACCGGTCCCCATGAAACGGGGCGCTACCCGACGCTCGATTATATCCGCTACAATGCTGAACTTGGTGATGAAACATCTTTGCAGCCATTTAGAACCATTTAGAAAAAGGCATCTATAAGAAATAAATGATGATCTGCTGTGCCCATGGTAACCCAGGTTGTCAGGAAACTACCGTCTAACAAGGCTGCCTGGGTGGTGCTTGAAGGCTTTCTTGGAAAATCAACCTACACTCTTGTTTTCAACCACAAGAGGAGGGCTGTCAATTCCTTTAGGTCTCTCATGAAATTGGAAATTGACAACCTCCCTTTGCACGTCAGGCACATGTTCGCATCCTTAAATTCATATAGCAACAGCAGAACAAAAACATGACGTAGACGTCAATAATCCTCCTGCAAATAATTACTCTCCCCCACTGCCCCCGCCCAACAAACGCACGCTTAAATGCATTACCCATACCAGCTAGTGGACTCGATGAACACGAGCACCACCACATTGGCTACCACGTTATAGCGAGTCCTGTATGCTCCCAGACCACCGCCGAACGAAAGAGTCAACTAAGCAAGATTCAAACAGCCACCCGCTAGTGCTTACTCATGAACCATAACATAAGAGTAGCGCAAAACCAGGACGACGGACACAAGGGGAGAGAATACACACCAACAACACAGGCGCTCCCCCCTGGTGAATCCACCCTGGTGAATTACTCATGAAGCTAGGTGTCCCGGTGTAGGCATCTGATTATGCTGCTTATCGTGATGCTCCGCACCACCGCTTGACCACCTGCCGTCAAGGCCGTGCCATACTTGAAACTCTTGGGAGGAGCACGTTGCACCTCCCACAAATCCCCATTTTAGACCGCGGTGCGACTATCTACTGCGCCACATTATCCTGCCTATACACCAAAACATGGATCTGGAGGGGGAATCGGCACGTCGATAAGAAAGAGCAGCTCCTCTCAGGGCCCCAGCCCAGGGCACGCACCACACAGATGCAACGTTAGCACTTCAACGCTCGAAGTTCCTCTGAATACACCCGCCATCATGAAGGTCCTGTGTCACATCTCAATATCTGATACGACCTCATCTGAAGCGCATGAATTCGTACAAACGATCCTTCACCACCCTCATCACACTAACAGTTGCTATACACTTTTCACTGAAAGGATATTGCTAAACTGACATGTATAATATCAGAGGACCTGCCAAGTACTATCCTCTCTATTCATATTCCTCTTTTTAATTCATTCTCGTGATCCGGATCTGGGGTCTCATATGGACACATACGGACAGTTGCAGAAAAAAAGGAATGCTTACGGCGAACCATTACAGATAGTATTTAGAGGACGGCTGGTTTTGATCGATCTACCTTCTGGTGCTGGCAGACGTGGCGGTGCCTCACTAGACACTGGTTGGGCTCGTGCAGTCCGGGTAAGAGAAGATTCCTCTCCTGGTTCAGTCCTTCTGTATGTAGAATCAGAAGACGTCCAGGATGCACGACTCCTGAGTTTTGCTTAATTGACTTTACTGCGTTCTTGCCGCTACGTATTCAGCTTTCCACATCACTAACGCAGAACAAACCACAGGCTGAAGAAATCTAGACCCGTGGTTGGGAGTGTATAACTCCATGGGACACCTGTGACCCAGTCGGCTACGTAGTGAACCGTTGCGAAGGGGACAGGCACTCCCGAAATCCTGCTTCTGCCAGCAATACTTCCTCTTTTCATGTTTCTTCAAGCTGCTAACATGATTAATGTGAACCTCGTCTGCCTATGGTCTCAAAATAGTGGAGTGCGGCTCCTATGACCGAAAGGATCAAAGTTCCTATGGCATCTAGCACAATCAGTGTGGTCCCCGCCTGAACCACATACAGCAAGGGCTGTGCTGTTCTCTATTTGAATGTTGCGCTGGCTGTAAACCAGCCGATGATTTTTATTCGTTGTTTGAAATTGTCACTCAATGTTACAGAAGTTGCTTGGAGCATTGCCGTGTGCGGAAATTTGCTGAGGAACACCTTGTGCTCGAAGATTTGTACAGCGGAATAAGTGTCCGCAAGAAGTTTTACAGCCGCACGCTCTGCCTGAAGCTAAATGGATATTCTGGACTTCGTATCTTGTTTCTACGAGATGAAAACTTGCTTTTCCAGATGTTCTCGACGTTGTTATTTTCGTTAATTTGTTCATGCACTGCGCGTATCGCAACCGTCCGTTGGTGACAGAAACGCTGAAAGTCTCCTTTTTTCGTGAAACAACATCTTCTACCTCTTGGTGGGCAGGCGGCTGCCCACACGATATGTCGTCTTGATCCAGACGGAAAGGACTGCCTGCTCTTTCGTTGTCGTCGAATCGTTGGACCGGAAAACACCTGTGATGAGAGCGGCGTTGAAGCTGCCCTCTGAACAAGGTGTGCCCCCATGTCGATCACTGGAGCGTCCGGTATGATTTGTTCATACTGCTTCCCGATTCGAACAGCTGTCCCTAATATCACTGATGACCCCTCGAGCAATAGTCTTTCACGGAATCGCTGAGGGGCGACTCTCAGTATGAACTGTTGAAGAAGCATCTCCTCACACGCGGCCTGTATGCGCGCGTTCGAGAAGTCGCGCGAAGGCATAACATATCGCAAATAGTTTACCCAGGCTTTTCCGTTCTGCCCCTAAAGCGTCGTCACTAGATGAGGGGATGCGATGCTGCGCAAAGTCTTGTTAAAGCACGACCACCGTAGCCCCATATTTATCCAGTAGTTCATTCCCTGTGTCGTCGGTTTCCGATCGAACCAGTTGGACCGCCGATAGTGCATAGTAAATGCGGTCTCCCTCATCCCCTCATCCCCGAGATGATAGATGAGGAGCGCAGCTCTGTAGTCGGCTGTCAGTCGTGACGCTGAATCGTGTCTGAAATTTCTGGTACGACTGAAGCCAGGGAACCGCGGGTCGGCCAGGCCTCGCCAGGAACGGAGAACGTGGGGGAATGCTGAACAAGTTCGTCGCCTGCATGGTTGGACAATTTTCAGCATTATCTGGAGGCGATTTCTTCAGAGAAATATCGAAAAGATTCTATTTATTAATGAATAATTTTCAAGTCCATTACGCTGTATTCAGCAGTCTTGTTTCGGTCACGCCACGCGTCTGACGGTCAGGCGTCAATGCTCTCTCCTCAGCGAGGAAGCTGTTGTAACACGAGACGTTATCTTGTGCGCTTTAAAAGAAAATGTGTCCCCTGATGCCAGTTACAGTAATGAGGGGCTCGACATAAATTTCGTGGTTCCGCTTGAAAATACTTGTGATTTGATGGTCGGCTACCTGTATCCTCATAGTCCTTTGTGAATTTTTTTTGTACCCGCACTCTTTTTATCGATCTACAGTGATTTTGAAGAGGTGCTTCCCCATTCCTGTTCCCACCGAGTTCTAAAGATGCCGGCCAATGCCACTTCGGAACCTTGAAAAAAATTCCGTGCAGTCGCATCGAAACTAAAAACGCAGCCGAGATGAGCTGCTTGATGCGTAACATCTTTAGAAAAACTTGTTTTGCTCCGTGCTGGTCGCCGACGCTGACTCCATTCGAACGAAGGAAATTACTTGAAGAACTCCCAATCGCAGTCGAACTATGCCGACCAAGGTTTGAGCTAAAGAACTCAGCTTAAAGTCTCATAGGAACCGTCGGGACATAAGAAATATTAGTTACCTTTGTTTTGGTAAGAATTATGTCGTGCGATTTAGCTATGTAACTGGGAACCCATGTCGGTGCTGCCCACAACGCGAGCCTAACGACCGATTGTCGCCACTGTTGGGAAAGAGGGGGGGGGGGAGGTAGAGCGCAAAGGAATGGAGAAGGGGCTGGAGCTCAAGTGCTAGACAAATAACTGTTTATTTAACCAGGACGTTGACGTTTACTCTCTTTAGTCACATGACACTTACACCAGCCATTCCCGAAGTACGCATCTACAAAGAAGAGTCACAAGACAACTATATAGGAACAAGATCCAAAACCACATGTCCAGCGTCTTCCGCTGCTCACATAACTCATTCCCTGCCTGTTTCATTCTGACCATAATGTTTTTTTTCGACCCCTTCTTCAACTTCTCAATCTTTCTCCATGATAGCTTGGAGAACAAAAGCCCATCGGTCCTCGCAAACCTATGTTAGAAGAGGCTGAGATCTTCACGAGAAAGTTTACCACCCCTTTCCTCTGCTTTTCAGCCTTTTTACTGAAGCTCTCGTGGAGACCCATGTTGTTGTTGTTTCCATAGGGAAACATGGGATCACTTAAAACATTTCGGCAACTCTGTTTTCGTGGCAGATGTGCTTGAAAGCGGTAAGGGGACCTAATACGCTTATATTTATTAGCTAATTAATAACAAAAAAAGAGAAAAAGATCTAGGAGTTGCAAAAAGGGAACTACCAAAAAAATGTTTGTTTGTTTGTTTGTTTGTTTGTTTGTTTGTTTGTTTGTTTGTTTGTTTGTTTGTTTGTTTGTTTGTTTGTTTGTTTGTTTGTTTGTTTGTGGGGTTTAACGTCCCAAAGCGACTAAGGCTATGAGGGACGCCGTAATGCAGGGCTCCGGAAATTTAGGGCACCTGGGGTTCTTTAACGTGCACTGCCATCGCACAGTACACGGGCCTCTAGAATTTCTCCTCCAAAGAAATTCAACCGCCGTGGCCGGGATCGAACCCACGTCTTTCAGGTAAACAGCCGAGCACCATAACCACTGAGCCACCGCGGCGGCTCCAAAGAAATGGGTAATAGGGGCACTGCGAAAACTTATGATGGTATACGCTTCTTGATTTTAGAAGAATACTTTGAACGGCACAGCAAACATTCCCTTCGGTATGTACAAGCATAGAAGCGCCAAGGGATCCAACGACCGCAAAAGACAGGCGTAAACTGCTTTCCGGAATGGAACTTCTAATAGTCGACTCCTCAGCGTTTAGTAGCAACGACAATAAAAAAGTGCTCTTCTCTTTCTGGCTCAGCACAATGAGGACACTATGTGAAGATCGCAAGACCTGGAATGTGAAGGTGAAAAATTTAGTCCCGGTGCACGGCAACCTAGTTGCGTGAAGGAAACTAAACGTTTGCGAGATCGCTAAGCTTTACTCTTCCAACGCAGCAGAAGGCGCTGAAAATCGTCCAAGGAAGTATGTGCTGAAGCGCCAAATTGCCATGTATAGTTGTCGTTGGTAGCTCTTCAAAAGATGGCACATAGCAACACTGCGCAATCGGCCAAGAATCGGGAAGCCGAGATCGTTATTCACCTCTACGTAATAAAGGCAAAAGAAAAGCACGCGGGTGAGAAACACCTGTGGATTCTACCTGAAATAGGACAGGGACTGAAAAAGGATCAGAGTTAGAATGAAAAAAATAGAGAGAGAAAAGAAGAGCAACACTTGATTAATTTCAAAAATATAATAATGCATAAAAAAGAAACATTTTAACATTTTATGAGGCAGTCGATGAGATTCGCAGTTTTCTTCGTCATTCGTTGTTGTTGTTGTCCTCTAAATAATGGCACGTACCCACTGCGGGGGATTGGCCAAGACATAGGCGGCGACTGATAGGTGCTTAGAATGTTAAACAAGAAAATAATGATGGATTCGTCTACGTATTCTACTTCATCTTCCTTCTCGACGCCCACATGGATAACATTCTAACTTGTGCACGTTTCAGTGTCTCCGGTCTATAACAGAAGCTTGCGGATGTGACGAACGGCGAAGTTGCGCAACTGTAAACGTAACTGAATTTCTGCTTTGGGATGAATCGCTTGCCCAGGGGGCTCCTAAATATTGGGACCTGTTTCCTTGCGCACGCGCAAAGCGAACGGAAAGAAGGAGAAAAAGAAACCCTTCAGTCCTCTGCTCGAGCTGCGCGAGACGTCGAAGGCACGCCATATTTTTTTTAGAACCGTTGTTTCAGGAGGCATCGCAGAGCTATGGGTGTCCAGCCAGGCCGTCGTCCCGACCAGCCCGTTGCTCAGCGGCCTCAAAGTGGTTCCGGACTCCACTACGCCATGCAGCAGAAGGTTGGACAAGGAGCTGCTATGAGAGCCGCCAGGACAGCGCTGCTGTGCCACTCTCCCAGTTGGGCCGCCACCGATCGCCGAGCCCTCCAAGACCATCGCGGCCCCGGTCGCTTATCATCGGAGGCCAAGGGGTGCTTAAGCCGTCCCCCCAGCGACGGGCACGGTGAGCTTGCTTCTCAGCCTTCTACTCTGCTCAGTTGCGTAGGCGCTCTTTCTGAATTCTTGTCAACCAGCGGCCTGCGCGAGAATTCGTCAAATCAGGTCCGGCATGGTAACGCGTGTTAGTTTTCTTAACGCCAGGATCCCTTTCGTGCTGCCTCTCGGGAAGAGCAAATAAACAGAAAAGCGATATTCGCTAGAGTTACGCTTTATTCCATTTTGTGTGTCTTCTCAGTGAAAAATGGGTACAGGGCTGTCGTGTTGCTTTTTGAAGTCATGAACAAGATGATGCGCCCCGGAGTGCGCTGTAGGGAGAACGAAATGTGACCGTGGCCTTAATCGTTTGCTCAGGTCATTTCACTCAGGACGACGACATCCCTCTAGACAGTCATGTATTTCCCATGTAACCAGTCAACCAATGTCGTATCATCGAGCTGTGATCATCGTTTCATTTTTCAGGCGCGTTGACACTGTAAAATGTACCGCTCGTTGAGACTTCCGTGTCATTAGCCGTTGTGTTTCCCTTGCTATAATTATTTTGCGCCTCGACGAATAAGCCATGAGGGTAAACTCCAGTGTTCTGGTGCTGCGACAGGACCTCGCTGAAAGGAGTTATACGTCAGTGTGGCGGTGGACGCAGAACAAGGCTTAATTCAGTTGAGGACAAGATCTTTGTCTTAATGACTCGTCGGATTTTCTGAAGAGGGATTTTATCTCGACAGGGATCGGGTCCTGGCGATACTGCAAACGGGCCGCCTTTACGTACTATGGTCATTAGTGTGGTTGTTCATTCCTGTTTCGATGAGCTGGTTAACCACTTTAATCTTTCGCCTTCGCCCAAAGTTCCTCGAATCCGTGTCATAACGAACTGAAATCTTAAAACGGCACGAAGTCGAATGGCCGCTGGCTGCCGTCTTTGTCGCGCACTGTTTCCGGACGGTAATTTCCTCACACTCTAATACCTCATAGAAGAAGAGGTGGGGTAGAGCCGCGAAGTGGTATTATTAATTTTGGCCACATGTTTATCACTTTTCAGCTCTAAATGTTATCGTAAAGGTGCAATTCTCATCTTAAAAACATCCTAAATAGCACTATTGGAGCTAGTTAGAGATGTCGGAAATTCGGTAATTATTATACCTCGGCAATTCGATCTCCCTTTTCGCAAACCTCATCCCCTCCGTCAACAGTTTGAATGAATTCCAAATTCCGTGTGAGCGCGGAAATTTACGATCTCGTAATGCTGAGCCAGTTTTGATGCACGAGTGTTAGTTTTTTCACTTGCGTTTACAAACTCAACTTCATTGTGCTTTTTGGTTTACCTGAATATTATTGCTCACCTCTTATTGTGTGCAGCCAACATCACCGTCCTCGAACCCGTTCCCAGTGGTGAAAGAGATGGGATCGCGCCCCAAGCAACGCCGCCTCTGTGGTGCAGACTCCGCAGGCAACGGTCGCTGCTTCCGCTTCGTGGTGACGGCGGAGTTGGTGTCGCTGGGAGGGTGTCCGCCCGCGGGGTCCCTGCTGCCGCTCCAAGCCACTTTTGTGAGTAGCATCTCAGAGACGCCTGCGCATTCTATCATCCCTCTAGTTGTTCCAATGACAACGCAACCGCAAATGTCATTGTTGGCGGTGCACCAAGCGGGTTTTCGTGGCGGAAAGTTTTATGCGAGTCAAGGTAAAAATTGATAGTATCTGCTATGGAGAAAATGAGAAAGCTAATATGTGCCAGGTAGATATTTTTTGCTGACAAATTTTTAGATCCAGCACAATGAACCAAGCGCTTATAGTCATGTAGCAACAGTTTTTAAATGTGTTATTAGGCCATAGAACAGCATCAGATTTACTTTGCGAAGCTTCATTGTGTTAAATCCGCAGTACTTGGTCCCTGCTGTAGTTTACGTACTAAGCAGTCACTTTATGCCCAACAGTGCTGTATGTATATTGCAAAGTATATTGCAAAGCTTACTGACTATAAATCCGTCCTGCTAACCACTGCAGTTTCCGCCATAGCTATGCGCGTAATGAGTGTCGGTTTATTGGGAGTTCACACCAACCACTAAAGCATACAGAAACGCTAAGATAGTTGCTTCAATCTTATTTACAGGGCGCTTTTTTTTTGTTGTATTCCCAAACAGTATCGCAGCACACCCTGCATGGGCAGTGTCCCTACAGACATTACCTGTAAATAGCAACATGGAGATTTGTGGATAGTGTGGAGTTAAAAACGCTCGTGTTGTCCACATTATTCGTTGTCCGTGTTTTTTTTGTTCTGGTGCGTGACTGCAATGCGCCAACTAGCCCAAAGGCCAATGCTCTTCATGCGGATATTCGTTTAAGTTCATCGGTAGGATGGAACAGAAATATCGTGGAGTGTACGATGTGAGTGCGCGAAGGACGGGACACAGGGAAGAAGTAGGCAGGATAGCAGAGGCATTCAGTCAGTTTATTGAAGCCACTGTCGATATTTTCGCCCACAACTACACTCATGCGCGACAAGCGCTGACCCTGGCAGCCGAACACAACTTATTTAGGGGATGAAAATAAGATTCTTTATGCACCAGTGAACAGAAGGCTCGCAGAGACATTTATGTGGGCCAATACTTTGTACTGTAAAGATTCCTGTTTCAAGCACTTTCTTCTCTTTGGTTCCACCGATTATCTTAGTGTCGTAGAAACGCAGCGTATAAACATTGTCGCATGACAGGCAGTGCTTAGGTGAAGGCTGGCCACGATGCGAGCCCAGGGTGTTGCTCTGCCCCTGTAAACGTTTGTGGATGCAGCTTCCAGTTTGTTCCACATAAACCAAACCATAGCTGAGCGGGAGTTCATAGTTCTGTGGTTGATGTATCGCAATTTTCCTTTCGTGTGTCTGTGTCTGATAGTTGGCAGAGACGAGACAACTTGTAGGGCGCCGTAAAAGAAAAGTCCACTCTGAATTTACCTTCTTCCCTCCACAGATAATGCGAGACCTTGTGTATATAAGGAAGAACTTAAAAATTCGGCCGGGCGCGGTTGTCTGTCGCGAGAACCGGTGTGTTTGGGCGTAGGCTCTTTATCAGAGACCCTTAAAACCCTTGAGCTCGGGGATGATCTGCGGAAGGTAGGCGAGAGAAGGGAGTGGAAAAACTAGCGTCCACCACGCGCGAACACGACTTAATGGGAGAGAACCTCAGGCAGGTAGACACCACTCCTCGCCTGACGACTTTTCAGTGGCTGGAATTGTAGTGTAGAATAGCAAATTTTCTGCTTCATATGTACCCCCAACACGAGTGAAGCTGATTAAAAAAACACGTTTATATAAAAATTTCAAACAGGAGTTCACAGGGAGTTCAAATATAGAATTGAAACTTGTGGCAGCCGTTTCAAAAATCGCTGAAACTTGTTTAGCGAGCCCGTTAGCTTATCATCGGGAATGAAACTTAAAAAGATTAAAAAGTCATCAGTGTATCTAAAACCTCGGGCAATGTGGTCGCCCGTAAGCACCCGCGAGATCGAGAGGTCAACTTCAGGAAAAAAGATATCAGGAGTCGGGCCACAATCGACCTTATAGAGATGCCTCGTTGCTGTACTCAGAGATTATCATGTTAATTCACAATGGTTGAAGAAAGGTGCTTTCAGCAATTCCAGGGACCCACCAACTGAAGTGCTAAACTCATTGTGGAACACGATAAACCTCGAACGGTTAATACTTTTGCGGAGTCTTACAAAAAATAATTTCAAAGAACTCAGTAGAACAGCTTCTCGATGTCTCCAGAAACGCCCGAGTTGATACCTGGTAGGTCCTTTCTAAAGCTTGCCGTCACTCTGCCAGAGCGGATGACCTTGTAAGGATCCTTGGCTGCAACGATCTTGGCAGATATTTGTAGGTAGCGGCTGACGACTGCCTGCCATGTTCCTTTCGCCTGACGATGGCATGGAATGAGCAATGAATTTTGTGGCTCTTGGAAATAAAGAACAGCGGAAGGACACGAAACTTCTTATATACCTCACTTTTAATCCGCTCTAGCTTCAGTTGATCCATGCGCGCTACACCTTTGGCCTTTTCTAGAGTGACGGAATTTTTCAGTCAGAACTTATTAGGAGCCCAGTCCGGCTTCTCAGTAGGCATGGAGGAGCTGTTCTACTCAGTTCCTAATGATGAATTGTTTGAGGCAGTCCGCAAATGTAGGGACCATTCGGGGGTGGTCGTGTACAGCAATGCGCGTGGCATTTCAGTTCAGTTTCAGGAACTGCTAAAAGGGCGTCTTTCATCTGATATCGTCAATTTTCAGGATTAATTCTATGTGCAGTTAGGGGGCATCTGTGTAAGGTCGAGTGTGGCCCTAGTCCTAACACAAATTTTGGTGCTGAAGCTGACTGCTGACTCTCGCGAGTGTTTACTGACGACCGCATTATCCGCGTTTTTATATGCATTGACGGGTGTTTAATATTTTGGAAGCTAATAATCTCGAGGATGACCTCGAAAGGGACATAAAATAGTTTTAGGGGCATCTAAAACGGCTGCTCCTAGTTTCAATTCTCCATTTGAACTCCTTGTGATCTCCTCTTTGCTGTTCTTAGATCGAACTTCTTGGGAATCGCGTCAACCCGCCTGAGGTCGTCTCTCATTAAGTCGTGTTCGCACGTGATGCATCTTAGCTTTTCCGCTCAAGTGACTCGCCTACTTTCCGCTTGTTTTCCCCCTGCCCTCCTCAAGGCTCTTGGCGAGTGTCTGCTAAAGAGCCTACGCCCAAGCACACACGTTCGCACCACAGCTAGCAGCGAACGGCGAAAGTTTGAAGTTCTTCCTGATGTACAGAAGGTTGCGCATTATCTGAGCAGGGTAGGAAGTAAACTCGGTGTGTTCTTTTTTTTTCCGCGCCCAGCAAGCTGTGCCGTCTGGGCCAAGTACGCAACAAAAATATTCGAAAGGAGCCTACCTGTGCAATTAACCACAAAACCAGCTATGCCCTCTCCAAGGCCTCGGTGGTTTACGAAATCCTGCTAAGCTGTGGTTTGGCTTATGTGGGACAGACGGTACACTTCATCAGCAAACATTTACAGGAGGAAAGGTGCTCCGTAGGCTTGCACTTTGTTCAGTCTGTGCCTGTGCACTGCCTATCATCCGACAAAAATTGTACGCCGCTTTTCAAGAAAACTAAGATAACCGGCGGTGCCAAAGACAACAAGTTGCTTGAAGTGTACGAAGATTTACACATGCACAGATATGGCCAAAATAAACGTGTTAGCGAGCCTTCCGTTCACGGGTACAAAAAGGAACTTATTGTGAATGGCTTGAGGAGGTGATTGTGTTCGAGTGCACGGGTGAGTGCTTGGCGCGGAAATTATCAGGCGTTGTTTTAATAAACTAGTTGAAAATCTGTGCTCGTCATGTCTACTTCTGTCCGGTGTTTTGTTCATCAGCAGTTTGATGTTTCATAATATTCAAAATGGAATCGATAACAAAGTGAATGTTCCAAAGGAACAAGTTCATAGGGCACGCAATCCTCAAAAAACAACGCAGTTTCATTTCTGAGTCTTTGAGGGAAGGCCGTGATTAAGCCCCTCTACGCGGCTTGACGGGAAGCCCGGTGGCGAAACCAGCTTCTCGTTGTTCCGAGTCCCGATTTGTCCAGAGCCTCCTTTACTATTCGATGGCTACCACATCATACCAAAAATAATCGTGTCGTTCATAGTGGCATGTAACTCATGCCACTAAAGAACCCCAGGTGGTCGAAATTTCCGGAGCCCTCTACTACAGCGTCTCTCATAGCCTTAGTCGCTTTGGGACGTTAAACCCCATAAACCAACCAACCACATATTAGGAACTGATACGTACAACGTTCTTGTAATAAGCTTCAAACGAGTGATCTGGAATGTCACCCATGGATCAATGGCGCATTCAATCGATCGGAGGCAGTCTCATGCTTTGCCAGAGAGATTGTTTCTATGTGTCGAAATCAGCGCCTGCTGTATACGTCGATCAGTCGTGGGATGTAATCAAATAGTGCTAAAGAGACACCGAAGACAAAGGGATGTCAGGCGCCTCCATAAATTAACCTGCACATATGAAAAGCGCGTACATTAACGGAAAGAGGGAGCATTTTTAACTACAGAACCAGCAAAAATCAAACAAGTATAATTGTCGTCGGCAGTTTTCGCAAGAGACTTGGGCCACGTCAAGTCTATTATTTTCGCGCTCATCCTTGAGTCAACACAGGTATTCACTACGAACGCCGTGACTACGGAGTCCTTTTCGCTCTTGAGGTCATGAATTTGAGTCGGGTGGCGATCAAATTTTTGAATCAAAATTTTTCTCTAATAAATGGGTATTTTGCTGCCAGAAAAAATATCAACACAATCATAAAAAGCTAACAGGTCGATTTTTACTAAGACTAAAGGTTGGATGGACTTTTCCTCAATGCCCTTCTCAAGTGCACAGAGCTCACGCTAGAGCCTCTGAATATGCACTTTGTCGACAGCGACGAGCCCACGCAAATAGAATTTATAAAATGCACAGAGCATTTATCTGCGTCGCCTCTCCTTTTGAATATTTTACTAGTTTTTTATGCTGTAAATACGGGTGAATGCATCGCCTGCTGATCGCACTCATTGTTTAACGGCCACATGGGGTAGCGTAGAAGTAACCACAAAACTCAAAGCAGCGAACGTGCTCGCATACTGAAGTATAACTTGGCTCCACGTGGTTAGAATATGCAATATCCAAGACTGTGAGTGGCTAAAGCTATTGTGTCGTGGCATTACGATGGAGTGTAGCACAAGGAGCCGGCGCCAATTCAGAGGGTGCCTCAGTCCCATCGGAACTATACCTCAGTATCTCAATTTGTAGTGACTTAAATGAGCCTCGAAAATCACTGCAAAAAATATGCTCTGGTGAACACGGTTCCTTAGTGAATGTAGTCGGGGTCGCTCCGGTTGATTCAACAGCCTCATTCGCTTTTTTTTTGTTATCTTTTGCAGACTTCTGGCCATGAAGTTTGTGGCCATCCTGAGCAAGTTCGACGTGTCCTCGTGTGCCACGGAGAAAGTGGGCAGGAGTTTCGATTATGTATATTAATGTTTTTTCTTCTTTTGTGAATTAGATATGATTATCAGCAATGTTGTAAATAATTAAATGAAAGGAACGTATAAGCGGTCTCTTCATTCCTTGCGCGGCCTAGCAGCACTCTGCGAGCACTTATGTGCCATTGTTATCAGACGGATTGTTTACACACAAAAAGCTGTAAAAGTAGCTCTAGAATGACCTATGTATATTGCGAGAGGTCACAAGAAATGCATGGTGCATAGTACACATGGTTCCGTTATTAGTGACGTAGAGTTATCGCTGACACTTGTCCATATAATCAGAAGGTGGTATGCTTTCGCCACACCCTCTTTAAACCGAAACAACTGTCAAAGGGAGGTTCACGGAGACAGTTCTGTAGCTCAACAAGTGAGTGCTGCAGTTTTCGTTAAGAACGCCAGCGGGCGCACCGTTTATCCCTTAAGCAGTTTGTTAGTGAAGTTGTTATTTACTGTATTTTCGTCCTTTTGCTAATGTTGAGAAGCAAAAACTTCATATGGTAATCAAAATGTCCGTATTTACCCGACTGTTCTAGAGAACAGCATCACGAAACATAAGCTTCTCTCACCTAAACATGCTTCATTAATTTCTTGACTCAAAGTTGCTCAAGCTACACTGGACTACGTGTATCATGTTTGAATGACGGGGCATCCACCCCGTATTTAGAAAGGCAGACCAATGAATTCACCTGGATACCTACGGCCCATATGCAGAAAATGGTGCTACAGTGCTCACATGGCTGGAGTGACACCTATAACACTTCCATCATCTACCCCCTAAACTCAATAGCTTCAGCAAGCACGTGTGCTGCCAAGTCGTTGCTCCATGATTGTAGAAAAACGTACACGCAAACCCCTGCGCTGTCCAACTACACATTATTCTGGGTGTGTCTATAAACTGGCTTTCGGCAATGTCTCCCACAGCGCCATCGTAGCCAACATTCTAGAAACTGATCTAGGTGTCCGACTATTCAGCTAACACAGAACTACCTTTCCGATCGCTTAATAAGACACACTGACCCAGATAATCAGCCCTTACCACCGGTCCCCTTAAAACGGGGCACTACCCGACGCTCGATTATATACGCTACGTTGTTTAACTTGGTGATGAAACATATTTGCAGCCATTAGCTATCTACAAAATGGCATCTATAAGGAATAAATCATGATAAGCTGTGCCCATGGTAATCCAGGATGTCAAGAAACTACCGTCCAACAAGGCTGCCTGGGTGGGGCTTCAAGGCTCACTTGGAAAATCAGCCTACGTTCTTGATTTCAACCAGAAGAGCAGGGCTGTCAATGCCTTTAGCTCTGTCATGAAATTGTAAATTGACAGCCTCCTTATTGCACGTCAGGCACATGTTCGCGTCCTTGGCTTCATATAGCAACAGGAGGACAAAAGCATGGTATAGACGGCAATAATCCTCCTGCAAATAAATACTCTCCCCCACAGCCCTCCCCCAACACGCTCGCGCTTAAATGCATTACCGATACCAGCCAGTGGACTCACTGAAAACGAGCACCACCAGATTGGCGAAGCTACCAGGTTCTCGCGAGTCATGTATGCTCCCAGACCACCGCCTAACAAAGGAGTCAACTCAGCAAAATTCAAACAGCCATCCGCAAGTGCTTACACACGAAACTAGGTGTCCCGGTGTAGGCATCTGGTTATGCTGCTTACCGTGATGCTCCGCAGCACAGCTTGAGTCACCTGCGGTCAAGGCCGTGCCATACTAGGAACTCTTGGGAGGAACATGTTGCACTTCTGAGAAATCCGTATTTTATATCGCGGTGCGACTATCTACGGCCCCTCATTACCCTGCCTATACACCGAAACAGGAATCTGGAGAGGGAATCGGCACGTCGATAAGAAAGAGCATGCTTCGCCTCAGGACCCCATCCCATGGCACGCACCACACAGATGCAACGCTAGCACTTCAACGCTAGAACTTCCTCTGAACGGACCCGCCATAATGAAGGTCCTGTATCGCATTGGAATATCTGATCCGACCTCATCTGAAGCGCATGCATTCATAGAAACGATCCTTCACCACCCTCACCACACTAATAGTTGTTATATATTTTTCTCTGGAAGGATATTGCTAAACTTCCATGCATAATTTGAGAGGACCTGCCAAATACGATCCTCTTTATTCTTATTCACCTTTTTAATTTACTCTCGTGATCCGGATCTGGGGTCACATATGGACACATACGGACAGTTGCAGAAAAAAAGAAATGCTTTCAGCGAACAGTTACAGATAGTGTTTAGAGGACGGCTGGTTCTCATCGATCTGCCTTCCGGTGCTGGCAGACCTGGTGGTGCCTCACTAGACACTGGTTGGGCTCGTGCAGTCCGGGCTGGAGAGGATTCCTCTCCTCGTCCAGCCCTTCTGTACATAGAATTAGAAGACATCCAGGATGCACGACTCCGAATTTTCGCTTAATTGACTGTACTTCGCTCTTGCCGCTGCGTATTCAGCATTCCACATCACCATCGCAGAAAAAACCACAGGCTGAAGATATCTAGACCCGTGGTTGGGAGTGTATAACTCCAGGGGACACCTGTGACCCAGTCGGCTACGTAATGAACCGTTGCAAAATGGACAGGCACTACCTACGTCCTGCTTCTTCTTCTTCTTCATCCTCTTTATAATGCCAAAACCCTACGTGGGGGGACTGGCCAAGGTATAACGGTATAAAAAAGGAAATTTCCACAGGATTACGACAAATACCGGAGCCAAACGTGAATTTTGAAAAACGTATTCATGAAAAACGACCGAAGAATATTTGAAGTGAAATAACAAAGAACGTTTTGGTGAAAAAAAAAGAAAACTCCAAGTCCTGCTTCTGCCATTAATACTTCATCTTTTCATGTTTCTTCATGCTGCTAGCATGATGACTGTAAACCTGGTCTGACCATGGTGTCAAAATAGTGGAGTGCGGATCCTTTTATCGAAAGGTTCAAAGTTCTTGTAGTATCTAGCACAATCGGTGTGGTCCCCCCCTGAACCACATACAGCAAGGCCTGTGCTGTTCTCTATTTGAATGTTGCGCTGGCTGTAAAACAGCAGATGATTCTGATTAGTGCTTTGAAATTTTCATGCAATGTTACAGAAGCTGCTTGGAGCATTGCCGTGAGCGGAAATTTGCTGAGGAACACCTTGTGTTCAAAGATTGGTGCAGCGGAATAAGAGTTCGCAAGAAATCTTATAGCCGCACGCTCTGCCTGAAGCTAAATGTATATTCCGAACTTGGTATCTGCTTTTTACGAGTTGAAAACTTTATTTTCCAGAAGTTCCTCGACGTCACTATTTTGGTAAATTTGTTCATGCACCGCGCGTATCGCAACCCTCCGTTGGTGACAGACACGCTGATAGTGTCCTATTTTCGAGGAAGAACCAGGTCTACCTCTTGATGGGCAGGTGGTTGCCCACGCGATATGTCGGCTTAATCCAGATGGAAAGCGCTTTCTGCTCTTTCGTTGTCGCCCAAGCGTTGCAGCCGAACGCGCCTGTGATGTGAACGGCGTTGAAGCCGCACTCTAAACAAGGTGTGCCCCCATGTCGATCTCCGAAGCGTCCGATACGATTTGTTCATAGTGGTTCCCGATGCGAACAGTTGTCGCGAATGTCATTGATGAGCCCTCGAGCAATAGTCTTTCACGGAATCGCTTAGGGGCGACTCTCATTATGAACTGGTCAAGAAGCATCTCCTCTCAAGCGGCCTATATGCGCGCGTTCAATAAGTCCCGCGAAGGCTTAACTTATCAGAAATAGTTTCCCCAGGCTTTTCCGTTCTGCCCCTAAAACGTCGTCGCTCGATGACGGCATAAGATTCTGAGCAAAGTCTTCTTAAAGAATGGCCACCGTAGCCTCATATTTATCCCGTTGTTCATTCTCTGTTGCGTTGGTTTCCGATCCAACCAGTTGGACCGCTGTTCGTGCAGAGTAAATGCGGGCTCCCTCAACCCCGAGATGATAGATGAGGAGCGCAGCTTTGTAGTCTGCTGACAATCGTGACGCTCAATCGTGTCTCAGATTTCTGGTACGACTGAATCCAGGGAACCGCTGGTCGGCCTGGCCTCGCTAGGAACGGAGAAGGCGGAGGAATACAGAACAAGTTCGTCGCGTTCATAGTTGGACAATTTTCAGCATTATCTGGAGGATATTTCTTGAAAGAAAAAATCGAAAAGATTGTATTTAATAATGAAGAACTTTAAAGTCTATTACGCCGTATTCAGAAGTCTTGGTTCGGTCACGCGACGTGTCTGACTGAAGAGTCAACGCTCTCCTTCATGAAGAAGGTGTAAAACGAGACGCGATCTTGTGCGCTTTGAAAGAAAATGCGTCCACTGACGCCGGTTACCGAAATGAGGCACGCGGCATAAATTTCGGGCTTAGCCACCCTCTGCGAGCATTTACGCGCCGTTGTTCTCTTATGGGTTATTCTATCAAAAAAATCTGGTAAAGCTCGCTGTAGATCAAGTGTATAGCACACTGGTGGACAAACCATTCAGTGAAAGAAAGCTCCGTTAATTGTAACGTAGAGTCATCACTGACACACGTGGACAACATTACCCACCACTACGTCCATATAATCACTGTGGTACGCTCTCAACACCACCCACTTCAGAGCACATCATCTGTCAAGGGGTGGTGAACGGAGATAATTCTGTGCCTCAACAAGGTAGTATGGCAGTTATCACTTACTACGCTCTGGGCCAGCGGCCTCACCGTTTAGTAAGTTTCTTATTATTGCAGTTATTGTTCTACTGATTTTATCTTTGTACATTTTCTTAGTTTTGAAGGAAAAAACTTTGCTATGTTAAGCATAATGCCTGCCCGTATTTACACGACTCTGAGAGAATACAGCACCGCAAAATAAAGACTCCTTTCATCTACAGCATGCCAAAGTTGCTCTAAGCTGGACCACATCAATCATGTTTTGAAGAGAGCAGATGCACCACTTTATCTGTAAAGAAGCCAATGTCGTTATTCTACTAAAACCAGGTAGACCGATGAATTCACAGGAAAACCTTCGCGCTATATAAACGCGACAGCGTTAAGGGCCACGTGTCGCTGAAAAGCCGGTGTCGTCGTCGGCGTCGGCGGCGTTCGCAGTGAGCGAAATATCCCAGAAGCATTAATAAATAAATTTGTTTCCGGTCGTTTCTTAGATTATTCTACAAGGTTTTAACTGATCACTACAAGGACGTGCAGGCTTTTCGTCGGAACGGAAATGCGGCAATCAAGTTCGCCGGGTACCTCTGCAAGTTTCTAAGCATAATGAGAGAGGGAGGCGATGCTAGCACACAGCTGAGCAAACTTGACACACTGTTGTTTAAACCAGTTGCTTTGGCACACTCTCGCGCATGCGCCCTCATGTAAAACATGCGTGAGTGCCCCGGCCATGTTTTAATTTCTACTTCCACTGCTTATCTGCATCCTTGCGACCGAAAGCTAGCACTCCACGGTCCAGTGTGATGCCTCGCAACCCGCGTATCTCTTACTCTGGGGTTACAGATAAAAAAAAAACAAGAAATGTCATGGTTGTCACCACGTGTCAACGCGATATACAGCGTCAGCTGTTATGCGATATGTTGTGGTGGAGAATATGAGCCCGACTTCTTATCTGTGTAGTTCTATGGCGGGCTTTTCAGCTTCCCACACACAGTCGTTTACGCACCAGTGTGTGCAGCTGGTTCGGTCGAAAAGCCGTCGGCGTCGTAGAAATAGTTGTCGGCACCGCTCCCCGGAAGAAGTATCATGCCAACCGTTTGCCGCAGAATGTTCCAGATGGTGTAATATCATTGAGGCTTTCGAGGAGCACAAACTTTCTACTTATGTTAGGTAGCTTACGGCAGGAATTCGAACCGGCCACCTTTAATCGGGGCTGCGGGTGTCCACCAAGATGCGTGAGACAACTACTGCAAGTTCCTTTCCTCAAATCCAATTTTCGTTTCCTTCATTACGGCACCTCTTTCTCTTCTTCCACTCTCACCTTACCTCCCTTTCCTTACGGCGGGGTGCGGGTGTACACCGAGATGTGAGAGAATGATTGAGATTTCCTCTCCTCAAAAATACGTTGCTTTCAAAGCCATTTCCGACGGGCAAGTGTCGCGGTGAACGGACGATGGCGTTCCGTGGACTCCCTGGCAGCGCTGCAACATGCTGTCTCGTTCCCCTCCTTAAGGCGAAGCTTAAGCTTGTTCCAAATTTTCACTCCGTTCCTGTATGGGAAAGGCTATGGAGTCAATGCTGCCCACAGTGCTCACTCTCCTGGAGTGAGACTTATACACTTCCATCGTCTACCACCCGCACTCCATGCCCTCGGCAAGCACGTGACAAGATATTTTTGCATGACTATAGAAAGGCGCATACGCTGTCCCACGCGCGGCCCAACTGAACACTGCTGTGAATGTGGACATCAATGGGCTTTCGACAACGTCTCACGCAGCGCTATTCCAACAACCTTCAGGTAACCGAACCAGAAGTCCGACTATTTAACTAATACAAAAAATCCTGTCCGATCGGTAATCAGCCTGGGTAATCAGCCCCACCCACCAGGCCCCATCAAACGGGGCACACCTCGATGATTGATTCTATCCGCCACGTTGTTTAACTTGGTAATAAAAAATCTTGCCAGCACTCTCCACCTAAAACATGCCATCTATGTGGATGACATCACGATCTGCTATGCTAATAGTAATCCAGGATGTGAAGAAGCTACCTATCGTCCAAAAAAGCATGGAGATTAGTCATGCCCACTCTGCCAGCGGGGCGCCCCGCTCGCGAATGCTCAACCGGAAAATCAGAATACACGATTTTCAACTCCAAGACGAGGGCCGCCAATGCCTATCGCGCTCTAATTATTTTGAAAATTGGTAACCTTCCGAGTCCACGTCCGGCACATATTGACATCCTTGACTTCACATAGCAACCGAATAAAAAAGTACGATGTGGACATCAATAATCCCCCGACAAACAAACAGCCCCCTCTCCACAAACACACACGTAACAATTAACTGATCACGAGCTCCACAAGACCTCCTCCCGTCATGGCGTGTCATACTAGGAAAACTTGGATGGACACGTCGTACCTCCCGACAATCTCCGATTTTCGACCGCCGTGATACCAACTACCACTCGTTACTATCCTGCCTCATCTGTGCAGCATGCACCTGGAGTGGAATTCGGCACGCCCAGATGCAAGAGCATGTCACTTGAAGACCGCATTCCTCGACACCCACATTTCCGACGGAATGTTAGGGGACTTCAACGCTACAATTTCGACTGCAGGCCCTTGCCACCAGAAAGTCCAACCCACATCGGCAATTGAAACCTGACCTCATTAAAGACACAAGCAGTCGCAGAAGCGATCCTTCACCACCGTCACCACACTCATGCGATCACCGTCTTTACGGAAAGCCAGAATGCCCTCCAATACTTCGCCACTCACATGCCCCCTGCACATATCCCGTCCAGCTAAAAAAATACCTTTTGACCAGTCCTAAAACCTCCACGACCTTCTGGAATTGGTTCCCGTAGACCAGACAAGAGTAGAAACGAATGGGCACACGCCCTAGCCCGCGACACGTCTCCCAACATTCCTTCCCCTCGGCCGATTGATTAGAACCCCTACGATGAGCGGGCAGTGCACCGAAAATACTTGACAGAAAGACAAAGAACTGCGACACACCTGCTGCCTCCTTCCTGTCCCCTCTCCACATTTTACCGCGAATCTACTTTCGTTAGACCGGCGGAAACAAATTTTCTACTGTTTAGCCACCACTCACTCAAGTCCTCGGGCCATCTCCGCTTTCACGTATGTTGTGCCTGTTATGACAACGTACAGACATAATCGACCTGCACACGTGCCACGCCGTCAACACACTGCCCCGAACCAAGATACCTAGCCACCAATCGCCCTATTCTTCAGAGATCAGGGTCGCTCCTCCTGCTCCGCTCCGTCCAATGCTGTGGCCACTGCTATTTGCCCATATAGATCAAGTGTTGGGCGATATTCGTTCCAACTCTTCAACTTGAGGCGGCAACTCGGACTAGGGTCGCGAAATAAATTTTTCCTGTCTGTCTCTTCTGACACTTGGTGCCTATGGCCAGCTGCCGAAATTGTTCGGTGTGTGACTGGACGTCAGCCCTCACACCTCGCATGCGGACGACTCCTTTCCCCTCTCATATTCAGGCGGTGGTCTCCAGCGATTCAAGAAATAAAACCGTCTAGTGTGGCAGGAATGACCTTTTCGCTTCACATTATTTTACCATTGCGAAAGCACTGTTGTTTCAATCAAGCAGCGTGTTTCACTTGGGGCAGTCACAAGCCCATATTCGTTTTTGTTTTGGCGTATTTGCTTCTAGCAGGAGGTGTCTCGTTCCTGGAGAGATTTTAGGAAGCCGGCCTCGTCTCGCGGCCGGCTTCTCGCGTCTCGCGGTCGATATGCCTTTGTGGTATGTGGTTAAATGTATGTCGAATCGGCTTGTTGTAGTACCGCGCAAGCAAATTAATGCTGTACATTCCCATGACCCTGACCAGGAGCTGCGTCTTCCAACTGGAATAGGCGCATTCATTTCTGCCCCTACCTTCACCCAATATACCCTTCTTTCTCCTCCTCCCCAGTACTGACTACCAGGCCAGAAAAGGACACTGAAGGCCCACATTGCACGCTTTCTCGAAAATAAGCACATTTGTTGTTAGCATTACAGAAGGTGGCACGCGCACTGGGGGATCGGCCAAGAATCGTCAGGCATGAGTTGCTGTACGCCTGTACATAATAAAGGCAAAAGGAAACGCATACCTGAACTGAAAGAGAAGTGTTTGAATGGAAAATTTAAAAACATGATTAATTGGTTAAGCGAAGGCGGAATAATGCATAGAAAAGAAAGAATTGTAAGACTTAGCAAGGCAGTCGATGAGATTCTAGAAAGAAAGTTTGGACAAGACTACAAACAGGCCAGCGGCTGAACCCAAGTGCGGTGACGCCAAATGATAGCAAGATCGGGCTTCTCAAACATAGGCCAAGATGCAGTAAGCGCTCCTCCAGTAACCTTCTTCTCAATGAGGTGAGCAGGCCACGATAGAGACAAAATTATATACAGGGTGTTTCACCTAAGACTTTCTGCAATTTTTAAAAATAAGCTATTTCAATTAGATGCGCGCTTTTTCTGGCATAGCATTGTCACTGGTGTAGTACATCATAATGCAGCTAAGACGTGCTAACTAGCAGGCTTGTTAACCAATATTTAGTAGTTAAGTTTTAAACTATTACCGTTGGGCTCCTTAATTATTGAGAGGCATGTAGCCCACCGTAAGTAATGGCCATATCCGTTTTTAGAATTTCGAGAACGCGATTATCCTCGGCGCTGCGGCCCAACAAATTTTGGCTATTTCGACGAGTTAGGTTCACTGGAGAGGTTGCTTTGCCTGCAAGCTTCTCAAACCGCATGTATTTTGGCGCGATGTAGGCGAAATTTGTTGGGCCACAGCGCCGAGGATAATCGCGTTCTGGAAATTTTAAAAACGGACATGGACATCACTTACGGTGGGCTGCATGCCTCTAAATAATTAAGGAGCCCAACGGTAATAGTTTAAAAGTTAACTATTAAATATTGGTTAACAAGCCTGCTAGTTAGCACGTCTGAGTTGAATTATGATGTACTACACCACTGACAATGCTATGCCAGAAAAAGCGCGGATCTAATTCAAATCGCTTACTTTTAAAAATTGCAGAAAGTCATAGGTGAAACACCCTGTATAAATTCAGGTTCACGGCAAAGTGCCCAGAACGGAGATAGCGTCAAACCAGGGCTGTGTCGACAGAAATTTAGAGGATGGATATTGCAGCGGAGCCTCTTCAGAGAGTCTTCAAGCTGCCTGGCTCGAGAAAATTGCTTGCTTAAGGGCTATCTCATATCTGAATAATCTGTGAGGTTAAAAGTGTTGTTTTGCGCGCTCAGCAACGCACGTCACCGGAACATATATGCTGTGATATACGCAGTAGCCGGAAGTATAGGGCAACACGGCGCCACTTAGGGATGCCTTTGCGAGGCGATCAGCAATCTCATTTACTGTCACACTGCTCTGACCGGGTACCGATATTAAATGTACGACTACCAAATGCGAAGTAAGCAGGGATGAGAATGTGCTTAAAGTTTGAGATTCAACAGTCCAATCGAGGGACAAACACAAAAGTAAAAAAATCGATAATGACTGCCACATCGGTAGGAGCGATGTGGCAGTCATTATCGCCCAGAGCGAAAGACGCCCGTCTGTTTATTGCAGCCAAATATATACAGGCCCAATAACGTCACAGTTCTCACGTGACTCGAACGCAGACGCATGTCAGCACATCCCCCTTTTTGGACATCAGAAATCCCGTTATCACATTTGAGGGACTAAGTACTTCACAGGCAAACGTGCGAACTTTACAACCAGGTAACAACAGCTTTGTTCTGTTCAAAAAAAAAAAATAATAAACACTCCGCATGGTTCAGCCAGAGAACGCCTGGTCACCGACCTGGTCACCGTGACTGGAGCCGAAGGCACCTGGCGTTCGGCTTTGGCCCCACCGGACAGCTGTTTAGACTGGCAGGCGCGTCCCTGACTGACTCATCTGGCTCCTCCTGACCATGTTCATTGGGGAATTCATAACTTCCTTTTGCTTTCCCAACAATAGACAAGCGGTTTAACATTCGTCGATTACGGCAGAACAGAACACCTTGTTCTGTGCGTACTACGAAGTAGAGCACTGCACGGGCCTCAATCTTGGGCCCGAGCCCGGCCCGGGCCCGAGACCTGAAGCCCGAGCCCGGCCCAGGCCCGCAGCTTCAAGCCCGGGCCCGGCCCAGGCCCGCTAAATTATCGCTCTAGCGAGCCCGGCCCGGCCCATGAATCCCGGAGTGAAGCCCAGCCCGGGCCCGGCCCGGCCCGTTTCACAGTAACGCTTGAGGTGCACTGCTGTCTCTGAGCAAGTAGACTGCTACTAGACCGATAAAGAACTGGCCAACAAAGGTTCTGAAACCACAGTTTGGCTTGCAGAAAGTTGGTTCTTTTTAACCCAGAAGGAAGTGATTAAGCGTAATGCTCGCCAGGTCCTCTTTTGGACAGTGATCTCGTGTAGGTACGCAAAGATAAACTCGGAAGTTCCGAAAGCGAAATAAAAAGGGCTCCATACGCGCGTGATAGACTACTTTGCATTCCCCCATGATTTTAATCAGTTATATTTTGCCGCCCGGAAGAATAAACATTAAATCTGCCTAGCAAGCAGTGGGATGACGCGATCTCACACGTTGAAATCATAGCCGAACTGGTCGCCTTTCAGCAGAAACGAAAAGCTAAAAGATCTGAGTATTTCATGGTGTGTGTTTTGAAGACTATAAGCGTCCTAAACTTTGAGATGACGAATGGTCAATGGCCAATTAAGACCGGTTGAATTTTACTCTTACTGGTGGAGCAGAAGATAACGTGCGAACGACGTGATAACTTACAGGGCAAAACCCTTGTCATGGCAACCAGGCTGAAGAAGCGAGGAGAGATAGATGTGCTTATTCGATGAGATTTACAAACTCTTTTGTAGATAGCTTTTGTGGCTATTTCATTTACGAGACGTTCCGGTCAGCTCATCAAAAAGAAAACCAAACGCGCTTTAGTTTGTGAATTTTCTCACATGAGAAGAATATAGCTATATATAGTTAAAGCTATGTTTTTGGGGCTTAAGGGCCCAAGGGGAGTCAGGCTGTGAGAGATACCGAAGCAAAGGGCTCCGGATCATTTCGACCACCTGGGTTTCCTCAACGAGCAATCATACTACAAAGTACATGGTTGTCATGCTTGCCCCCTAAGCAGAAATGCGGCCGCTGAGGATAGGAGCAAACCCTGGTTCCCCGGCTCAGTAATCAAGCGCCTTGACCACTAAGCCACCACGGCGTGGAAATAAGGAAATAAATAAGTCAATGAATAAAGTTTAGTTTTTTTCTCAGCGCGTACTATAACCCATAGCTCATCCGTGTCGCTGCTCCAATGTCGCAGTTGTGTACTTCACTCTGCAATAGTGAATGAATAGAGACACCATCCGTTTCTGTACGGACCCAAGCCCCACTCGCGTCCGCAGCTTTAAGCCCGAGCCCGGCCCAGGCCCGCAACTTCAGGCCCGGCCCAGGCCCGGAAAACAAATCATGTCCAGGCCCGGCCCGGCCCGCGGGCCGGGCCGGGCCCGGGCTTTCGGGTCGGCCCGAGCCCGTGCAGTGCACTACTACGAAGGACCGCGGGGTAGCTGCAGCACAAACAACAGTGGCCCGGGTTTTCAAGTCTTGAACCCACATAAGATCACCGACCTTCAACCGACCGAGATCCCTAGCACGATGACGTTTGTTGTAGTAACGCGCTTGCAATTTTCGTTTCGAATGATCCTTAGCTGTAAGATCAGTCATTCTACTTTGTGTTGGGCCCCGCAGTTGAGGTGCCATCGGAACGCGAGCTCTTAGGCGTCGACCCATCAGGATTTCTGCAGGACTGTAGCACAGCACTCCTTGTGTCGCCCTGTATTCGAGAAGTGCGAGGTAGGGGTCTTTCGATTTAAGTATAAGACGCTTGGTTGTTTGCACCATTCTTTCCACTTCCCCATTAGCTTGCGGGTGCCTTGGGCTTACAGTCACGTGACTTAAACCATACACAACAGAAAAAGTTTCAAACTCGGAGCATGAAAATTTCGGTTTATTATCTGTCACTAGCGTTTCCGGAGTGCCATGACGAGCAAAAATTCTCTTCATCCTCTCTATAACGGTTAGAGCTGTAGTTGAAGGCAGAAGCGCAATTTCCGGGTAGCGAGACAGATAATCGACCAGCACTAAATAGTGGCGATTATTGATAACGCACAAGTCAACACCAACTCTTTCCCATGTAAAATTCATAGTAGCCGTGGGCATCAACGGCTCTGCATTCTGAGTACCACATCGCGCGCAAGTTTCACAATCTTTCACCTGCTGCGCAAGTTGTTCGCTAAGGCCTGGCCACCAAACCAACTCTTTAGCCAATGCTCAGCTTCTAGAAATGCCTTGATGCCCGTGGTGCAACTTTTCTAGCACTTCTTTTCTCTGGGACTGAGGCACTACGAGTCCGGTTTCTTTTAATAGCAACCCGTTGCCTTCAACTATAAAGGCGCACTCTAGCCAATGATGTGCTCGGGGATCGGGACCAGGGTCTTCACCGCATTAGGGCGAAGCAGGCAGACTACGGAGAGAAGCCTTCGGGAGGAATGGCAAGCTGGGGGTTTATTTTACATTTTGTACAGTAGCAAGTAGACCAAAGTCGGAAAATGAGGGAGGATCCCTGGCACACTGCAGATTGCTGCTTAAATGCAGTTCACATTCCCCAGACACCCAGCTAGGGAATCTGATCTCTGGTTGAGCGTCCAATGGGCTGCTAGCGTCTTCTTAGGCTCCGCCCTCCCCACGTGATCGCGCACACCGCACAGACACACACACATGGGCAAGGAGGAACTTGGCGTCTCTGAGTCGCGAACTGTTTGACCAGGCCCAAAGGTCGTTGCGGCTGTGTGATGATCTTGATCGATGGGGACGCGAGCGCTGACCGCTCAAACCGGTGGCCTCTTCAGTTCGGTGGAAGGGACAAATCAGCCGTGTCGCCCCTCTGCTTTGTCTGCTGCCCAGGGCGCACGCGGGTAATGAGTTAGCGGCGCCGCCGCCCCGCCGTCGTTGCCACTGGGTCTCGTCGGTCAGTCCACGGGCAGTCCAGGAGAAGCGCCGCACTCAGCCTTCCCGGCGAAGGGATTAGACGCCTTTGTGTACGCCGATGCCGTCGCCAGTAGCTGCCCCACGCAGTGTCTCTTTTGTCTCCCCCAAGCAGCAGCGCTTCGGCCGCATGCCTGATGGCGGCTGACTGGCTCGCCGGTTTCCGCTGCTAGTCCCCAGCAGCGCAGTTCGGCACCAGAGCCGCAGTCAGCATCGCCGGCGAAGGGGATTACAGCCTTTGTCCGCCGACGCCGTCGCCAGAAGCCGCCCCAGGCACCCTTTTCCTTGCATCTTCTCCGAAAGACAGCAGCGCTTTTGGCCGCATACCTGACGGCGCCTGTCTGGCTCGCCGTTCTCCGCTGGCTGGGCCTCCGATCATTACACCAATAAGGGGCGAGGTGGGAAGGAAGCCTCGGTTTTTCTGGCCAGCCTTGGCGACACACCAATCGGAGTGCTTTGAAACCTGCATCGGTTTTTTTAGCTTTTCTCACTCTTTTTAGCAAATTATCTCCGGTTTCCAGTCCCTCAATGCACGATTTTGCATAGGAAGAAACTTCAGACACAGTCAATTCTCCGGCTATTCGCTTGTCTCCACTGATTGGCGCTAGCGAAAGAGTGTCGGCAGTGACTACGTGTTTTCCCGGAACATAGACTACATCAAAACGATAGCGCATGAGCCGCAATCTGAACCGCTGAATTCTTGGTGGGACCATATCAACAGGCATTTTTCCTAGTAAGGAAACAAGAGGCTTATGGTTCGTTTCGAAGACTATGTCCCTACCTCTGAGGTATTCATCGAGTCTTTCGGCAGCCCAAGTCAAGGCTAACGCCTCCTTTTCTGTCTGCGCATAGCGCTCCTCAGTTTTCGTGAGGGAACGCGAGGCGAACGCTACTAAGCGTCGCTCAACGTTCCGTTGCGTTTGAGAAAGGACTGTGCCCAGGCCGAAAGGCGAAGCGTCTGCCGATAGAATCGTGACAAGGCGAGGGTCGTACAAAGCCATCCATTTCGCGGAGCAGATAAGAGATTTCACACTTTCGAACGCAGCGTTCTGCGCTGGGACCCATATCCAGGCCCTATCTTTACACAAAATTTCGTGCAAAGGAGCTGTAGTGTGAGCAAGGTGCGAAAAGAAGCGCCCTAAATGGTTTCTCATGCCCAGAAAGCTGCGCAATTCCGCTACATTGCTCGGTGGCTTCATTTCTTTCCCAGCATTTACCGTAGCTGGATCGGGTTGTACGCCTTCCTCACCAAGAAGATGACCTAAAAAAGTGAGCCTTTTAACGCCGAAGACAACTTGGATTTGTTTAACGTAGCATTGGATTCTGCCAACCTGGTCAAGACCTTTGCAAGTCTAGAATCATGTTGTTGCTTACTGTTTCCAAAGACTAAAATACCGTCCATTACCTTGACGACTTCAGGCATGCCTGCCAGGATTTCGGACATTCTTTTCTGGAAATACTCAGGTGCTGAAGTAATTCCGAAAGGTAACCTGGTGAAATAGTACCGCCTGAACGGAGTAATGAAGGTAGTAAATCCTCCGAAGCCTTGCTTAGGCGTACTTGATAGAAACCAGAATTTGCGTCCAGTTTAGAAAAAAGTTTTTCACCGGCTATAGAAGCTAGAGCTTGATCCACTGTGGGGAGGGCGAACTTCTCTCGCAGAACGCACTTATTCAGTTGTGTAGGGTGTACACAGATCGTGACATCCCCACTCGGCTTTACCACTGGTACTATACCGGCACACCACTCCGTAGGCCCGTCAACCGTACGAATAACGCCCATTCGCTCCATTTTTTCGAGTTCAAAGCGGACGCATTCCCTGAGCGGAATTGGAATTTTGCATGGAGCAGTTATAGCATACAGAACCGCGTCTGAGCGAAGCCGAATCTGATACTCTCCTGGCATTGCGCACAGGTTACTACAAACCTCGGGGCCTGGAACACTACCGATAGAACCCTTCTGCGCGACTGAATCGACAAACGTCACGGCTCCTAGTGCCTCCAGAGCGGGCAAACCGAGAAGAACACGTCGTAGCGGGCTGACGACATAACATGTTTGGCGAGAACGTTTCCTCTTCCAAGCGATTTCTGCCTCGAATTTGCGCAAAATATTCAGGCGTGAACCGCTCACGCCTGAGAAAACCTCGTTTGCTCTCGCTAACTTAACAGGGAGACCAGGAAAAGATGACGGAAGCACGGTAACTTCGGCCCCAGTATCAACTTTTGCAAACACTGGAACAGAGTTAACAAATACTTGAATGTATCGCGCTTTTACACCTGGCGTTCCAATCTCTCCCACAAAAAAATGTCCCGTCTGCGCGCTTGCACAGAAGAAACTCGTACCTTGCGTTGGTTGCCCGTGGAAGTCTTTTTGAGGCACGCTTTAGCAAAGTGTCCCTTTAATTACGCCGCAGTAATTACACTTAACTGTCCTCGCTGGGCAAAATGTTCGTGGATGCAGGGAGTTACCGCAGTAGGTGCAGCGTCCGTCATGACGCACTGAAGAGCTGGCGTTCCCGCGTTGAGTCTTTTTGTTACGTCCCACGGCGTCGACTGTTGCTGCGGAGCCAACTGTCACATTTTTACAGGCAAGAGGTACCCTCGAGGCTTGGTCTGCCGTGGAGTTGCGAAGGAGTTCCTGCTGGTGCTGAACCGTCTCTTTAAGGCGTGCTTTCGCAACTGCGGACGCAAGAGAAAGCTTAGTCTATCTGGAGCGACTCTGAAAGTTTTTCGTCTGTTACTCCGACGACGAACCTGTCTCTGATAAGTCGATGCTTAAATTCGCCAAAATCGCACCGTTCTGCTAAGAAATGCAACGCCGTTATGAACCGGTCTACTGACTCACCGGGCATTTGATGTCGCTTGTGAAAGCAAGCGCTCTCGTACACGACGTTGACCTCTTTTATGAAATATGTGTCGAATTTCTTCTTGACGACGTCGAAATTCTTCGAGTCCTCGTCCGAGAGACCGAAAGTGGCAAAATATCCCGAGTTTGCCGTCCCATAGAGTAGAGAAGCGTTCGTACCTGTGCTCCCTCTGAACGTTCGTTGAGGCCCGATGCAACGCGATAGTAATCGAAATGCTGAATCCATGCCGGCCACTCCGATGTATTGTCGAAGTCCAGCGGTGGTGGCTGTTGAAGGCCCGGAGCTGTGAAGATTTTGGCTCCGTCCATCTCTCGACGCTATGCTTCTCTCCCCGGTTCCAGCTAATACTTCTGAAACCATGTCGTAGCGGCGTCCGGCCGCTATCGGGGTGAGCGTTCCAACCGAGAGGAGACGCATCGAGAAGCAGCGAGGTCTGTGTCCAAGCCCAGAGCGAAAGACGCCAGTCTGTTTATTGTAGCCAAATATATACAGGCCCAATGACGTCACAGTTCTCACGTGACTCGAACCCAGACGCATGTCAGCACATTTCCTGCGTTGCTTTGGGAAAGGTTTTTCTTCTCTCCTGCGGTTGGGTTGAGTGTGAGGCGATGAAGGGAGCTGCGAAAACGCGCTGGCACTCGCTCGTCCTCGTTGAATTCGTGTTATACAGTTCTTTGCGCCTTTACTCGTGTTTCCTTGATCAATCCACGATCGAGGATGACATCGCCTTCTATGCGTACGTCGAGTGCAAGAATGTTGGAACCCTATCGTCCCTGTCTCAGTGATGAATGAGTTCGCTCCGTAAGACGTGAGTGGTGAACAGTAATATTTACTTACGTTTGAGAGCTGAAGGCCACGGCGGTGAAGGCGGATTTGATGACGGCGACGTCGTGCTGCTGGGACGTAAGTACGCATCTGAAATCACTCTGTTGCCTAAGTACTGCCTCCGTCTCGTTCATATGCTCGGCATCAACAGAAACTTTCTAACTGTTCAGTGTCCTTTTAGCTAGCAATTTGTAGATTGCACTGGGTAGAGAGATGAAATACCGCAAAATTGTCTTTCAGTTACATAGGGAAATTGCTTGACCTTCATGTTAACATGAATAAATTAGTTTTAGGGTTTGTATTCTTTTATTTTAGAGAGGCGTATGGTGTATATCTGCGAGAGAAATCAGCGACAAGCATCCTGAGGGGGAGCGGCTCAAGGCCCTGAACAAACATCACGCATCGCATCGATGCTGCGGAATGTGCCGCAAATAAATGAGGATGACCATGCATGCATTGAAATCGTCCGAGCAACCTGTTAATACACCAGCAATGTTACGACACTGATTTGCAAAACATTATTAATTCAAATACCAAAGGCGTGAGGTGCATTCTCGGTACTGAGCATTGCCAATGCTCAGGGCCAGGCGTCATGAGACGCCTGGCTTGTCCGGGTCTTCTTTTTCGTCCTGTCTTAATTTGCGCGCATTATCTTTTTTTAAGTAATGCGACGTACAACTTCCGCTGCGTGAGATACTCGGTACCTCCTTCTCCTCCTTTTCCTCTTTTTTCCTTTTATTATTTCTTAGCGATTACCAATCCACAATCACATTACCGATCACGATCGTCGATTACAATCCCAATTATTGATTATCTATCATCGATTTCTATCTAGCTTACTGTGCACGGCATAATACGCTACTTCTACACATACACACCATTTGTTTCAGAACGATGAAGCACCATAACGCCCCTTTTCATTCCGTCCAACTTCTGACGTGTAATTAGCACATTAATATTTGCTTCTTTTCTTCACTACTGTAAGAGCAGAACACATCCCAAGCACAGGTTACTAAGGCGTACACTGGGCCACCCGTTCAATGGGTGTCCCCCAAACACGCCTGAAACCACCACCCTTCGTGGCCTACGGGCAATAAATAACCAAGAAAAACCTTCGTGGCGTACGCATTGTGTGCCCACCTGGCGCACTGGGGACGGGTTCGAACCCAAACGTCCGCTATTTCCTTTTTCTATTTTCTGTTTACAGGAATTGTGGGATTTTTCCCGACTGACGACATGCGGCGCAAGGATTTCACCTGAACAAGCTCCTTACCCTGTTGCTTAATATCTGCTATTGCAGAATAGACCTCACCCGGAGTGCATCAGAGCTCGTGTTTCTGGTTCGATGGGCAAAAGATAGCCCGCATCGAGGTGTTTCTAATCGGGAGAAGAAATAGGGCGGGTGAGCGATCGCCCCAAGAAAAACCGGTTGAGAAGCAAGAGTTGGTTTTGCCTTTAAAAGAACTGCAGATTTGGCTAATTAGTGTAGATTCATAATGGTGGTTCAACCGCGCAAACACACAGACCAAGAAAGAGAGAGGACACACACACCAGCCCAGAATTCAGCGCTTGTGTGGGCCCTGTGCCTTTCTTTGTCTGTGTGTGTCTCCCTGTGGGCCTTGCATGGGTAGCCCATGTGGGCCTGGCGTGGGGCGGGTGTGGACTTGACCACGTGGTCCGGGCTTGCGCTAGCCCGCGTGGGCTGGGCTTGGGCTAGCCCATGTGGGTCCCCGCTGCACTGCCGCCTAGGCCCCCCTGCAAGTCCCCTCTCAGAAGCCCATTACTGCCCCTATTGGTCCCACAAGGGACCGAAGAAAGCCGCTTTTATCGTTTTTATGCATGCACACCATAGGGGTCCTATGTAGCAAGCCCACTGGCTGCTCCTGAGGGTCCCGCGCGATGCCCAGTTGCAAATCCTGCACATACCCCACATCAGGCCCGCATGGGCAAACCGTGCGGGGCCCACGAGGGACCGCAATTCCGAGCCCCGTTTGTGCTACTGGGGAACTTTCTGCTTGATTTATGTTTTGCATGATCCGCTAAATGGAGCCTTCTAGGAACATTCATTTCACTGGAGCTGAATGCTGTGGCCTTAAGACTTTTCACCAAGACTGTACATAATATTCAACGTGTTCGCGACCCACTGGCAAAAAACTACGCGGTATGTTACGATGGTTGCTGGAATCATGTAGATGGCTTAGGCACTAGTATAAGGATGGAATGCCAGTGGTCGACAGCAAGTAATGACTGCAGATCGAGACCATGGCAGGAAAAGAGGAGAGAAAAGCGCTTGGGTACATTTGGAAGGTATTCAAAGGTGATCGATAGCAGTTTAGAATTACACCTCGAGAAGAATGTTTCAGTAGTTGTATGTTGCAAGTGTTCACTTATTGGGCAGTAACACCTAGAATTTACAAAAGGTTTGAAATTAAGTTGAGGAAAGCGCTGCGAGCTTTGAAATATAAAATGATAGCGGTAATGTTAAAGTGACAGAGAGAAAGCGAAGTGGGTTAGGAAAGAAATGCGAGTTGATGATAACCTAGCTTAAATCAAAAGTGGAAGTGGGCATAGCTGGGACATGTGTAGCGGAAGGCAAAAGAAAAGAAACCGACGGCCACTTAGGGTATCCGATTGCATTCCAAGTAAGTAGATGGACAGGGGAGGATAGGAAGTTTGTGGCTATATGCTGGCCGCGGCTGGCGCAGGAGAAAAGTTGAAGACTATGGGAGAGACCTATTTCCAATAGAGGTAGTAGTTAGGTTGTTGCTGATGACGCTGTCACCGTGACCGCTACAAAACTATGTGATTTACACTGGTGCACGGGCGGCAAAACATAAATGCTCACTCATTTTTGCTGACTTCCTTTATTTCGTTCAGTATCTTTGACGCCTCGTCATGCTCTTCAACCACCATGAAGCATAGTTGAACAGAATCGTTAAATGCTATGCCCATCACAGAAAAAGTGTGTCGTTCAGGAAGAACGACAGAAGACTTTGTTATTATCTTTTCAAAACATTGCACACACCCACACTGGGGGATCGGCCAGGAATCGGGAGGCAGAGGTTGTTATTCATCTGTACACAATAAAGGCAAAAGAAAATTACGCGAAAACCCCGGCAGATTCCACCTTAAGTAGTGCAAGCACTCCGAAGGGATAAGAGTTGGGGTGAAAAAGAGAGGGAGAGAATAGAAAAAGAAATAATTGATAAATTTTCATAATGCAATTATGCATAAAAAAGAAATTATTGTAACATTTAATAAGGAAGTCGATGAGAGAGAGAGACGGAGAGAATAAATAAGAAATGATTACTTAAATTAAAGTGTAATAATGCATAGAAAAGAAAAAATTGAACATTTAGCAAAGCACTCGATGAGATCCGAAGTTTTCTTCGTTCGGCTGCGTCTTCTTCATCTTCTTTCTCGAAGCTCATATGAATAACATTCTAATTTTTTCATCTTTTAGTGTCTCCTGTTAACAAGAGAAGCTTGCGGACGTAATGAACACTCAGATTCAGCGATTGTAGACGTCGAAGGAGCTCCTGCATTGGGGTAAATCGCGTGGCCAGGGACCTCCTAGATATTGGCAACTTGATTGCTAGGGCACGCGCAAAGCGAACGGCAAGAAGGAGAAAAAGAACCGCTCCAGTCTTCTGCTCGAGCTGCGCGAGCCGTCGAACGCACGCCATCTTTTCGTTAGAACCATTGTTGCAGGATGCATCGCAGAGCTATGGGAGTCCACCCTGGCTGTCCCGACCGGCCCGCTGCTCAGCCCCTTCAAAGTGGTTCCGCACTCTACCTCGCGGCGCAGGAGAATGTTGGACGAGGAGCTGACTGCTGCCATGAGAGCCGCCAGGAACTCGCAACCGTGTCACGCGCCCAGCTCGGCAGCCACCGGTCGCCGAGATCGCCAAGACCATCGTGGCCTCGGTCGGCTATCATCGGAGGACAAGGCACTGACGACTACAAACAACCACGGTAAGCTTGCTTCTCAGCCTTCTACTCTGCCCAGTTGCATAGGCGCTCTAGCTGAATTCTCCTCACCAATCAGCAGCCTGCGCGACAATCCCTAAAATCACGCCCGGCAAGGTAACGAGCGTTAGTTTTCGTAACGCCGCGATGCCGTTCGTGCTTTCGTCTCGTGAAAAGCGAATAAACGGAAAAGCGAAATTCGCGATAGTTACGCTATATTTCATTTTCTGTGTTTTCTCACTGAAAAGTAGTTAGTGCTGTCGTGTTGCCCTTTGAGGGAACAACATGAAGTGCTCCGCAGCGCACTAGAGAGAGAAAGCGTAAGCAGTGGAAGAAATGTGACCCTGGCCTTAATCATTTCTTGTAATTATTTCACTCAGGACGATCACATTCCTCCAGGCAGTCACAGACTTGCCTTGTGACCAGAGTATCAATGTCGTGTGATCGTGCTTTGATCATGGTTTCGTTTTGTAGGGGCGACGATACTGAATAATGAACCGGTCATTGAGATTTTTGTATCATCTGCAGTTTTTACCTTGGTATAAGTGCTGTGTCCCCTCGACGAGTAAGCCACGAGGGCAACACTCCAGTGTTCTGGTGCTGCGACACGGCCTCGCTGAACGGAGCTGTACGTCAGAGGGACGGTGGAAGCAGAGTGGGGCCTGCGTGCTTGAGGACAAGTAGATCTTTCGCTTCATGCCTCTTGGGGTTCTCCGAAAGAGATTTTATCACTACAAGAGATCTGGTGCTGGCCATACTGCAAACAGAATGCCTCAATGCACAAGGTTATGATTTCCATGCGGTCATTAGTGTGGTTGTTAAGTCCTGTTACGAGGAGCTGGTTAGCCACTATAATCTGATCGTGTCTGATCGGTTAGCCACTATAATCTGATCCGTGTCATGACGAATACAAATCGAAGAACGGCACCATTTCGAACGCCCGCTGCATACCCAGGAGGCTGTCATCTTTGTTTGCACAGTGTTCCCAGACGGGTGATTTTACCCCTTAGTTTCATACCTCTTTGACGAAGTAGGTAAGGTAGGGCGTGGAAGTAGTATGATTGAATTCGGGCACATGTTTGAGAGAGCTATAGAAGATTTTTGGTAATTGCGAAAGCAAATATTGTCAGAGATGAACTAATGTCGTAGCATTCTTTCGCACGTTGCTCAATATGGACTTGAAATAAAATTGTCATAGATGAAGTATTCACGTAAAAATCTTGGGCACATCACTTATTATGGACTTGTGTATTATGGATTTGTGTATGATCAGCTGCCGTGTGTGTGGCAAAGTATTTATTCTTTGCTTTTACAATTCATGGTGAGGTAGGCCAAATAACAGTACATATTTAACACTTTAATTTTTATTCATAATAATTGTAAACGTGCATATGCCATTGTGACATCATACGGTATAACCCAGTTGACGCCAATAGAGATGTAAATTCGGTAATTATACGTCGGCACTTGCTTGTCTTTACTCATAAACTTCACCCCATCGATCACCAGCTATCATGAAGTCAGTGCGTGGGCACGATTTTAGCATCTCGTACAGCGTAGCCAGTTGTTTATTTCAGTTTACGAGCCCATATTCATCGTGCTTTTCGTTTACACCAATGTGATTGCATATATTTTATCAGGTGCAGCCAACATCAGTCCTCGAAGCCGTTTCCAGTGGAGAAAGACATCGGCCTGCGCCCCACGGGACGCCGCCATTGTGGTGCAGAGTCCGCAGCCAACGGCGGCTGCTACCGCTTTGTTGTGACGGCGGAGTTGGGGGGTTGCTAGGAGAGCGTTCGGCTGCGGTGCTGCTGCTGCCGCTGCCAACCGCCTCCGTAAGTGGCAACTCACAGACGCCTGTGCATTCTGTCGTTCCTCGCAGTTGTTCAGCTGACATCCCAGCCGCAAATGCGATTCTTGGCGCTGCAACAAGCGCGTTTTGGTTGCGGAAGCTATTACGCCAGTCATGGTGAAAATTGATGGTATGCGCAGTGCAGCAAAGGGAATGTTAATGTGGGCCACGGAAATATTGTTTGATGGCTAATTTTTTTTATAGAGCAGAATGATGCGAACGAGACAAATTTACTTTGGGAGGCGTTATTACGCGTATGGGGAACCTGCGCTGAAGTTTGCCGTGTCGATTGCAGCGCCGTAACACACAGCATAGAGAGGAGCACGCAGTTTTTGGTGCATTTGTAGTTCTATTCCACGCCATCTTTCTGAGCTTAGTGGCATGAGCTTCTGCGCTCTGTCGAAGCCACACGTGGTGCCTGTCAGCTATCTGGGTTATGTCTACAGAAGCGACGCAAATAGTGCTATCAACAAAACGCGTGCTTCGAATCGTTCAGAATGTGCACTCGCGTTTGTAGCGGCCCAAGCGACTGCCGGCAGCAGTTTTTAGTCGAATAGTGGAATAACTGCAGTGCCACCTGGGCAGCGCAGGCTCCCCATAGCCGCAATATGGGGTCCCTGGTGCTGTTTAATCAGCTTGGTTTGGTTTATTGGGGTTTAACGTCCCAAAGCAACTCAGCCTATGAGGGACGCCGTAGTGAAGAGCTCCGGAAATTTCGTCCACCCGTGTACGTGCACTGACATCGCACAGTACACGGGCCTCTAGAATTTCGCCTTCATCAAAATTCGGCCGCCGCGGCCGGAATCGTACCCGCGTCTTTCGGGTCAGCAGCCGAGCGCCGTAACCACTGAGCCACCGCGGCGGGGCTGTTTAATAAGCATTCACTTTACGCGCAGCAGTGTTGCTTGGGGAGCATGTATAGGAAGCATAGAAAATATATTGCAAGGCTTCATCATCATCATCAGCCTGATTACGCCCACAGCAGCTCCAAGGCCTCTCCCATTTGTCTCCATTTAACCCTGTACTTTGCCAGCTGAGCCCAACCTATCTTTGCGAACTTCTCACTCTCATCCGCACACCGAACTTTTTGCCACCCACTGCTATGCTAACCTTCTTTTGGAATGCACTCCGTTAACATTAAGGACCAGCGGTTATCTTGCCTCAGCATTACATGCCCTGCCCAAGCCCATTTCTTCCTCTAGGTTTCGACTTAGATGTCAATAACCCACGCTTGTTCCTTCAACCACTCTGCCGGATTGCACTCTCTTAAAGTTAGTTTTCTCTCCATAGCTCTCTGCGTTGTCGTTAACTTAGGCTTAACTCTTTTCGTTAGCTTCCATGTTTCTGCCACATAGTTCAGTACCCGTAAGATACAGCTTTTGTACTTTCCTTTTGAGGGATATTGGTAAACTGCCATTCATAGTCTGAGAAAACCTGCCACATGCGGTCCACCTCATTCTTATTTTTTTTCTTTTGCTCTCATGATCCGGATGAGTTGTCACCGCCTGCTCTAAATACACGCATTTCCTTGCCACTTCCATCCCGTTGCTACTGGTTGTGAACAGTTGCAGTTCCCATGCAGGGTTGTTCAACATTACTTTTGTTGTCTGCATGTCAACTTTTATACCCATCGTACCGCTCTGCCTGTCCAATTTAGTGATCAGAGTTAGCAGTTCGTCTCCTGAGGCCCATGTAGTGTTCGATATCAGTGCACATTAAGCAACCCCAGGTTGTCGAAATTTCCACAGCCCTTCACTAGGGCGTTTCTCATAGCCTGAGTCGCTTTGGGACGTAAAACGCCCATAAACTTAAACCTGATTTAACAAGGCAAGGTCATCAGCGGATCACAGATTACTTCCAGTTCTCCAGTAGCTCTCCAGTAGATTCTCCAGTAGCTCTGATCCCCATCTCTTCCCAATCCTGGCCTATAAACACCTCCTCTAAACCGGCGCTTAATAGCAATGACGAGATCATGTCTCCCTCCCTGACACTCTTCTTTTTGGAATTTTATTGCTGACTTTATGAAGGACTTTGTTAGCTGTGCAGTCGTTATAGATCTCTTCCAGTATTTTCACGTTACACCGCCTACACCCTGATTCCGCAATTCCTGCATGACGGCTGAGGTTTCCACTCAGTCAAATGCTTTATCGCAGGGAAGGGTATATATAGGGGTTGGTTATTTGCCGCAGATGTCTTTGTCACATGATTGGTAGTTTGTAAATGGTCTATTATCGAGTATCATTTCCGAAAGCCTGAATGATAATTTGGTTGTTTGAAATCTAAGCTTGTCCTGCTTCTATTTGCGATTAAGTTTGTAAATACCTTGTTGGCAAAAGACAGTAGGCTAATCGGCCTGTAATCTCCCAAGTCCCTGACGTCTCGTTTGTTAGGAATTAAGATAATATGCGCGTTCTTCCAAGCGTCTGGTACGCTCGAGGTTATAAGTCATATCAAGTTCACCGCTGGTTAATACTAAATTCTAACTAATTCTAACTAATTTTTTCAATGCGTATAAGGTGCACACGAGCCCAGGCGACGGCGGGGAGTGACGAGCGGCATCGTCGTGCGGTGGTTTTTTGCCCGTGTCGATTTCCTCGCCGTGCGATTCTATGCACAGGCACTGATTGAAAGCACATCACTGGCTCACGCACCTCGCTTATGTAGCCGCGGCTAGGTTGAGGTCAAATAAGTTAAAAGTCAGAAGGGTTCCCACTTCTGATTCCAACTAAGCTAGCTCTTTACACTACTAAGATACGGGGTCGTTGGTCGTGCTGGCGTTGTCGTCGGTCTAGCGTGACAGACCGGTGCATCAGCGACCGAATCTGCGTACCTATAGCACACCGACCGTCGATCCTCGTCGTATCGACCTAGTTTGGACGGACCCTACCTATACAGAAGAAAACTACGTTGCAGTTATTGCTTTTGCGGAGCCAGTAACTCATATATGATGGATGACTGCTACTTCAACCGGCCGCAAAAGTCCAGGGGACAAGAGACCTTGCTGCGCGCATTACAGAAATGATAGCAGACGACGTTGCTCTATCTTTGCCCTTGTGACGTCGTGATGGTGGTCGCCTCTGGTGGGACGACTTTCCCGATCTCAATTTCGATCGCAATTTTTCGAAATATACAGCGCGTACAGGCCACCCGAATTTTGGAAATCGATAAAGAGGCTCTTGAATTCGTTGCTGAAGTACAAAAATGCAACATGAAGAACGGTTTAGGTGTGTCGATAAATTAACCTGCACATATGAAATAGGATACATTAATTGAAAAAACAGAGCTTTATTAACTAGAAATGTTGTAAAAATCAAGCACTCTTATCTTTATCCTCGGAGGTTTCCACCAGGAAAGTGGGATGCGCGAAAGCATTTATTTTTGTCCGCATCCCTGAAGCTAGCCCACACTGGTGTTCACTCTAAACGCGGTGAGCATGCAGTCGTTTATCGATCTTGACATCGCAACTTCAAATTCGGTGGCGAGAAAACTTTTAGATCGAATTTCTTCGGCAATAAATGCACATTCTGCTGCAGAAAAATTATCAACATTGCCATAAAAAGCCATCAGTTCGGTTTTTAGTAATACTTAGAGCTGGATAGAGTGCCCTTCTTAAGTGGAAATAGCTCACTCTATACCCTTCGCCTATGCAATGTCGACAGCGACGAGGCGAAGAAAACAATTTTTGAAAGGCGCGGAACATTTTCTGCGTCGCTTCTCTTTTCGTATATTTGGCCAGTTTTTCTAAACTTTCAATAATGCTGCAAGAATTTCCTGCTTATCACATCAACTGTTTAACGGCCACGTGGGATACTGTACAGAATAACGGCATGATGCAGAGGAGCGAACGTACTCGCATTCTGAAGAATACTTTGGCTCCGCGTGTGCAGAATATGCAGTCTCCAAAACCGAGTGTCAAAGCTTTTTCTTTGCGGCATTACGATGGAGTGCAGTTGAAGGAGCAGCCATGATTTGCGAGGGTGCCTCAGTCTGACCGGATCTATACATATATAGGCGCCTCAGAGATCAATGACGAAAACTATTCTCCTTTGAGCACGATTTCTTAGAGACTAGTGTGGGTCCCTCCGTGTGATTCACCACCGTCATTCACTCCTTTTCTCTCTTTTTCAGACTGTTGGCACAAAAGTTTGAGGCCATCGACAGCTCATTCGACGTGTCCTCGTGTGCCACGGGGAAAGCTGGTGGCAGTTTCGAATTTATAAATTGGTGTTTTTTTCGATATTAGTGAATTAGGTATGATTATCAGTAGCGTTGAAATTTATTAAATGAAAGGAACGTATAAACGGCCTCATCATTCCTTTCGCGGCCTAGCAGCACTCTGCGAGCGCTTATTTGGCTGTAGAATGGTGGCTGTAGGTGGCTGTAGAATGGCCTTATTTGTACTGCGAGAGGTAACAAGAAAGGCTTAATGCATAGCACACATGATGGAAAACAGTCAGTTGAAGGAGGTTCTATTATTGGCGTATTGTAATCGCTGACACCGCTTCTCCGCAATACGAGCCACTAGTGCATATAATCAACAGGCTATATATTCTCGACACCACCCTCTTCAAACCAAAACGACTGTCAAGCGGTGGTTCACAGGGATAACTCTCTCGCTCAACAAGTTAGTGTGGCAGTTTTCGATTAGGACGCGCAGCGGCAGCGGGCACGCCGTTCATCCCTTAAGCAGTTTCAGTTTTTTAGTGAAATTATTGTTCCATTTGCTGCATTAGCGTCCGTTTGTTTATTTTGAGAAGGAAAAAACTTGGTATGCTAATTAAAATGGTTAGCCGTATTTAGAGGAATGTGCTAGAATACAGCATCGCACAACACGGGCTTCTGTCACCTAGAGCATGCTTCGTAATTTCCCTGACTCAATGTTGATCGTGCTACACTGGACCACTTAAATCATGTTTGGAGGACGGCGCATTCTCCCCGTATTTGGAAAAAAACCAATGTCATTCTTATAAACAAGGCAGGCCGATGAATTCTCTGGCAAACCTATGGCCTATACAGAGAGAATGGTGCTACAGTGCTCACTCGCCAGGCTACCCCGTATTTGTGAAAAAAACCAATGTCATTCTTATAAACAAGGCAGGCCGATGAATTCTCTGGCAAACCTATGGCCTATACAGAGAGAATGGTGCTACAGTGCTCACTCGCCAGGCTACCCCGTATTTGTGAAAAAACCAATGTCATTCTTATAAACAAGGCAGGCCGATGAATTCTCTGGCAAACCTATGGCCTATACAGAGAGAATGGTGCTACAGTGCTCACTCGCCAGGCTACCCCGTATTTGTGAAAAAACCAATGTCATTCTTATAAACAAGGCAGGCCGATGAATTCTCTGGCAAACCTATGGCCTATACAGAGAGAATGGTGCTACAGTGCTCACTCGCCAGGCTACCCCGTATTTGTGAAAAAACCAATGTCATTCTTATAAACAAGGCAGGCCGATGAATTCTCTGGCAAACCTATGGCCTATACAGAGAGAATGGTGCTACAGTGCTCACTCGCCAGGCTACCCCGTATTTGTGAAAAAACCAATGTCATTCTTATAAACAAGGCAGGCCGATGAATTCTCTGGCAAACCTATGGCCTATACAGAGAGAATGGTGCTACAGTGCTCACTCGCCAGGCTACCCCGTATTTGTGAAAAAACCAATGTCATTCTTATAAACAAGGCAGGCCGATGAATTCTCTGGCAAACCTTGGCCTATACAGAGAGAATGGTGCTACAGTACTCACTCGCCAGGCTACCCCGTATTTGTGAAAAAACCAATGTCATTCTTATAAACAAGGCAGGCCGATGAATTCTCTGGCAAACCTATGGCCTATACAGAGAGAATGGTGCTACAGTGCTCACTCGCCAGGCTACCCCGTATTTGTGAAAAAACCAATGTCATTCTTATAAACAAGGCAGGCCGATGAATTCTCTGGCAAACCTATGGCCTATACAGAGAGAATGGTGCTACAGTGCTCACTCGCCAGGCTACCCCGTATTTGTGAAAAAACCAATGTCATTCTTATAAACAAGGCAGGCCGATGAATTCTCTGGCAAACCTATGGCCTATACAGAGAGAATGGTGCTACAGTGCTCACTCGCCAGGCTACCCCGTATTTGTGAAAAAACCAATGTCATTCTTATAAACAAGGCAGGCCGATGAATTCTCTGGCAAACCTATGGCCTATACAGAGAGAATGGTGCTACAGTGCTCACTCGCCAGGCTACCCCGTATTTGTGAAAAAACCAATGTCATTCTTATAAACAAGGCAGGCCGATGAATTCTCTGGCAAACCTATGGCCTATACAGAGAGAATGGTGCTACAGTGCTCACTCGCCAGGCTACCCCGTATTTGTGAAAAAACCAATGTCATTCTTATAAACAAGGCAGGCCGATGAATTCTCTGGCAAACCTATGGCCTATACAGAGAGAATGGTGCTACAGTGCTCACTCGCCAGGCTACCCCGTATTTGTGAAAAAACCAATGTCATTCTTATAAACAAGGCAGGCCGATGAATTCTCTGGCAAACCTACGGCCTATAAGGAGAGAATGGTCCTACTGTGCTCACTTGCAGGGAGCGACGCCAATAACACTTCCGTCATCTGGCCCCAAAACTCGATCTTCAGCAAGCACATGTGCTGCCTAGGTGTTGCGGCACGGTTGTACAAATTTGCATAGGCTGACCCCAGCGCTGTCCGACGACACATTATTATAGGTGTGTTCATAAACTGACCTTCGACGATATTACCGTGTTCTACCGATTCATGTATGCTCCCAGACCATCAGCTAAATGAAGTGTCAACTCAGTAAAATTCAAAACAGCCATCCATAGGTGCTTACTCGCTGAGCTAGGTGTCCCGGTGTACGCCTCTACTTATGCTGCTTACCGAGTTACCGATCCAGGTGGGCGACTATTCAACTAACGCAACTTCCTTTCCGATCGCTTATTAAGACTCATTGACACGGATAATCAACCCTTACCACCGGTCCTCATCAAAATTTACGTTTGGAATTTCTTTACTTGCTTTGGAAACAAGAATTAGCTATTAACCCTGCCCCATATCTGTCGCTTTCAACGTCGAGGTACACACGCCACCATCATCCTAATTCTCTGACGCCGTATTTTGCACGAACATATTTATTCAAGTTTTCATTTTTTCCTCGCACAGTAATGGACTGGAATGAGTCTTTATTGCCTTTCGCCACACTTTGATGTTTACTAACTTTGTTATTATTGTTTTGTTTGTCATTTTACCAACCCTGCTTGGACCTGTATAAGGTTTGCAGTATTCTATAAAGAAAGAAGAAACGGGGCACAGCCCGACGCTCCATTATGTCTCCCCGTTGTTTAACTTGGTGATGAAAATCTTTGCCGCCATTCCCCATCTACAAATGGCATCCATAAGGATAACATCATGATCGGCTGTTCCCATGGTATCCGAGGATTTCAAAAAACTAGCGTGCAACAAGCCTTGGATGGAAAATATTCAAGCCCAAGTTGCCAGTGTGGTGCTCGAGTGCTCGATGGGAAAATCAGACTACACTGTTATTTTCAACCGCAAGAGGAGGGCTGCTAATGCTTTTAGCTCTTTAATTAAACTGAAAATTCACAACCTCCGCTGTGCGTGGCAGGCGCTTGTTCGCATCGTTGGCTTCATTTAGCAAGAGGAGAACAAAAGCGTGGTCTAGACGTAAATAGTACTCCTACAAATAAACATCCTCTCTCCCCCCCTACCCCCCCCCCCCCCACATGCTAAAATGCCTTACCCATACCAGCCAGTGGACTCAATGAACACGACCTCCACAAGATTCCCGAAGTTACCGTGTTCTACCGATTCATGTATGCTCCCAGACCATCAGCTAAATGAAGTGTCAACTCAGTAAAATTCAAAACAGCCATCCATAGGTGCTTACTCGCTGAGCTAGGTGTCCCGGTGTACGCCTCTAGTTATGCTGCTTATTGTGATGCTCGACACCACCACTCGACCGCCTCCCGTCAAGGCCGTGCCATATAGGACCACTTGGGAGGAGCATGTCGTACCTCCCACAAATTGCCTAGTTTTGATCGCCGTGGGACCATCTACGGCGCCTCATCATCCTGCTATACTCCGAAATATGTATCTGGAGAGATATTCGGCACGTAACTAAGAAAGAGCATGTCCCATCAAGAGCCCATCTCTTCACACGTGCCACACAGGTGCAACGTTAGCCCTCTCCAACGCTACAGCTTCCTCTTAACTCAACCGCGATCATGAAAGTCCTTTATAACATCGGAATTTCTGATCCGACCTCATCTGAAGCACAAGCAATCGCAGAAACGATGCTTCACCACCCTCGCCACTATAACACAATCACAGTTGGCATGGACATTCGAAATGCCCATAGTTGCTTCGCCGCCGACAGCCTCCCTGCAGATATTCTGCCCAGGTAAGCACCTACCTTCTCACCATCCCCCCAAAATGCACGTCCTTCTGAAATTGGCACCAGTTCTCCTGTCAAGCGAAGAAACGAACGAGCACGTGTCCTCGCTCGCGACACACCTCCGAGCAACCCTTCCCTTGGCCGGGTGATTACTACCCCAACGATGAGCGGGCTGTGGACCGAAAATTCTCAACAGGAAGACGAAGAACTACGATACTCCTGCCGCCTCCTTCCTGTCCGCTCTCCACATCTTACCGCCAATCTACTTTCGTTAGACAGGCGCAAATAAATTCTCTACCGTGTTACTTGTTCGACCACCACTCACTCAAGCGCTCCGGCCATCTACACTTTCAGGTATGCGGTGCCTGTAGTGACAACGCACAGACATAATGGACCTGCACATGTGCCACCCAGTCAGCACACTGTTCCCCCCCCCCCGGCCATCAAGCACCGTATTGTTGAGAGACCTGGGGCGCTCCTCCTGCAGTGCTCCGTCCGATGCTGTGGCCTCTGCTATTTGCCCATATCCACCACGTGTTGGGCAATACTTGCTCCGACTCTTCGACTTGAGACGATAACGCGAACTGGGGTTGCGAAATGAATGTTTTCTGCCTGTGTATTCTGACAGTGGGTGCTTCTAGCCAGCTGCCGAAATTGTTCTGTTAAGCTCGGCTGCGGTAAACCGGGATCCACAGTACGGGAGCAATCGCCGGTTCTACGAGCAGACGGCGCACCATGTTGCTGCACGTCCCCCGTCTCAACTCGTCTGCGGACGACTCCTTTCCCCTCTGAGATTAAGGCGGTGGTCTCCTGCAATTAAAGAGGTAAAACTCTGCAGTCTGGCAGCAATGACCTTTTCTTTTCGATTACTTTTACCTTTGCGAAAGCAGTGTTGTTTTAACCAAACAGCGTGTTTCGCGTGGGGCAGTCACATGCCCATAGTCTTTTTGTGCTGGTGTAGCTGCTGCTCGCAGCAGCTGTCTCGTTCCTCGAGAGAGTTTGGGAAGCCAGCGCGAAGAGGGCAACCAGGCGGAAGTTTTGAGAATTCTCAAGTCTAGCCACTCCGCCTTAATCTCTCGCGGTCCATGCATCTTTGTTTGACGTGGTTAAAGGTATACCGAATCGGCTTTTTGTAGTACTGCGCACGCAAAATAGAAGTCCACATTTCCATGACCCTAACCAGAAGCTGCGCCTTCCAACTGGCATAATCGCAATTTGTTCCTGCCGTTATCCTCATACCCTTCTTTTTACCCTTCTTTGTCCTTTCTTTTTTTTATTTTTCTTTTTCCTGCAGACCAGACCTGTGTAGATTGAAATTTATAGTGGGGTATGGAACCCGAACCTCGTCAGAGGGGTTTTAAGCTGCCGAGAACCACAAATTTTGCTGCTTCAGGAATATATCCGATGTTGACAATCCGCCGAGGTTAAAGGTGCACTGTTTTGCGCGCTCCGTAACGCATGTCGCCGAAACCTAGAGAAACATACGCTTTAGCCAAGAGGATAAGGCAACACGGGGCCGCTTAGGGGCGCCTTTGCGAGGCTATTAGCAATCTTATTTAGTGTCACACTGCTGTGGCCGGGCTCCCATATTAAATGTACAACGCTCAAAGGCGAAGGAAGCAGGGATATTAATTTTCTGAAAGTGGGAGAGTCAACAGGCGATGCGAGGGAAAAACATAAAGATAAAGAATTGGCGATGACTTTCACTGCGGTGAGAGAGGGGTCTACCTTGCGTAGAGCAAGCACTAATGCCAGAAACTGTGCTTGGAAAATTGGGGTGAAATCTAGAAAGCGCAGCGAAAAGGACCAGCCTGAACGCGGACAAATTCTTCCCACACGTGCCTTTTCGCTGCATTGCGAGGCGTCCTTTGTTATTTCAGTGTTTGCAGGAAGGGTCCTCAAAATATCTTTCTCATCCCGCCTTTCCTCTGCTTTACTCAAGCATTTTTCCGGAGCTCCCATTGAAACATCTGTATTCTTTCGAGGTTTTCTTTTCCGTTCGCATACATCTTAAATTTTTTGTAAGGCTCACATGAATGACATTAAAACTTCTGCACCATCATCCACTGAGCCCAAACAGAACACCGTGGACACGACGGACGTCGAGGTTCCACGAATGCAGACGTCAGATGCATTCCTGCATTGAAATAACTGGGTACTCAGGGACCTCTGAAATGCGAGGTGCCCCTGACAAGCCTTCCTGCACGATTCGTCCTGTAAACATTTATCTGCATAGATCTGTCTGTTCTTTCTCTGCGATTAGCATTCTGCAATGAACCCGTGATGTTGGATTATTTCTTCCTGTCGTGTCGCCGTTCCGCCTCCCTTTGAGAACTTTTATAGGAAATTCCTGTTAAAAATTATGTCTATCTATGACTTTTCCCAATTTGCTATAGTTTGGCTCTACTCAGCTGGAATTCAGAAAAGGAATAGTTCGCTCCTCTGTCCACAAGCTCATTACTGCCTCTGAAAGGACCGTGTGCTAGATCTACTGATTGCGCTGCCACCCCTTCTTTTTCTTATCTGTCCAAAACTACTCTGTTTTTTTTTTATCTCCCGGCTATTCTTGCCTCTGCTAATATATTCTTTTTTCTTTACGTCACGCACTCAAATTTTTATTTTTGACGCTTGAATGTGTGGCCAATCCCCTTCGAGGGTATCTGCAGTTCTCCAACGGCACAGCAGCAACAATGTCACTAGACTGCTCCTCGAGCTGGACGAGGCATCGAGTACGCTGTCTTTTCGCATAGGACCACATGAAAGGACCGCATAGGACCGCATAGCACCACATAGGACCACACGAAAAGGGCTTTAGCCGAGGCGATATGCAGATGCCGTGTGCACGCAGACGACATGGGAGAGGGAGCGCGTGATACACAATATTCAATGATTTCGCGACCCACTGGCAAGCAACAACGCGGTACGTTAGGGTAGTAGCTGCAATAAAGTAGATGGTTTAGGCACTGGTATAAGGGCGGAGTGCCAGTGGACGAGGGCAAGTAATGACTGCAGTTCGGGACCATGACAGGAAAACAGGAGAAAATAAAAGGAATAGGGTACATTTGGAAGGTATTCAAAGGTGGTGGATAGCAGTTTACAAGCATACCTCCAGAAGAACGCGTTTGCAACAGTTGTATGTTACAAGTACTCACCTATGAGGCAGTAACATCGTGACTAATGAAAAGGCTTGAAATTAATTTGAGGAAAGCGCAGCGAGCTATAGAATATAAAATGATGGGGGAAATGCTAACTGATAGAGAGAGAGAACGGAGGGTTACGGAAAAACGGGAGTTTACCATACACTAGTTCAGATCAAGAAGTGTAGGTGGGTATAGCTAGGACATGTATTACGGAGAGAAAGAAAAAAAGAAGAAACCGACGGTCACTATTGTGGCCGAGTGTGTTCCAGGTGAGTTGATGAACAGGTGAAGTTATGAAGTTTTTCATAGCATACAGTGACCGCGGCTGGCGCAGGATAGTGTTAGAAGTCTATGGGAGAGACCTTTTTCCAGCGGAGGTCGTAGTTAGGTTGTTGATAATGATGATGTCACCGTGGCCGCTATTGAGATTTGAAGTGGTGCAGTGGCGGGAAAGATGCTTAGTCATCTTTACTGACTTCCCTTGTTCCGTTCCTTATCCTTGATGCCTCGTGGTGCCCTTCAAACAACACGAGACATAGGTGAGAAGAGTCGTGAATTGCTATGTGCATCAAAGTAAAAATGCAGCTTTCAGGAAACACACGGGACACCGTTAGGACATAAAGGACTTTTTGTCAGTCCCAAGAGTGTCTTCGGTTCGGCAAAGTGGCAGCAGATATTCCAGCTCTCAATAACTGAAGTATCAGCGTGGCGTGCTGATATGAGAACCGTTTCGAGCGTGAGTCAAAAGTTGCACAAATCCAAACGATTTGGCGCAAATCATTCCGCTGGAGGAAAAAGGCTACTGTGTTAGCTGAAGTGGGCTCAATAGAAATAATTTGACAGCAATCTCCGCCCAGTGGTTGGGGCTAAAATACTTGCCCTAGTCATTTTACCGCATGTCTTGGGAGATGTTCCTTCATTCAGTTATGAAGAAGGTAACGTGCACGCTGCGTTGGGGTATTGCCGGGTATGGTCATGACTGTCATGCTAGATTTTCACTGGCACACATCGGCGGAGATTAGTTGTCAAAAACCTCAAGGGGTGAAAGATGTTCCACAATAAGAAAACGAAGCTACATTCTAATAAGTCTCGTTGCATGGACCTCTGCTCGTTTAACCATCACACGCACTGAAGCTTGGATGATCCTTCCCTCAGTGAGGCGGGTATGCAAGGGGCTTGTTCTCGTACTCACTCCTGCACCCTATTGGCTTTCCTAGCTTAAATGCTCCTGGCTTTCCATTTGCCGCGTTGAACACAATTTCTTAGTGACTGCTGTCTGGATCTCCCTTTTGGATTCACCGCATTCATTCACGCTTTCCTTGCCTGCGCAGACTGTTGAAAAGGAATTTTGTGAACTTCCCGAAAGAGTAATCAGGGAGTAATTACTCACTGACGTCCACCTGAGCGCAGCCATACGGCTACAAAGGAAAGCTATACAGCTTTCACAGAAACTTCGTAGTTAAAGAAAAATTCGTCCTGGTCCGGGGTTCGAACCCAGGACCACCGCTTCACCGGAGCAGTCGCTCCACCAACTGAGCTAACCAGGACGGCAAGCTTACGGTAGGGCGAGAGCGAATTGATCGGTAACTCGAAGTGGGAACAGTGTTGTCCTGGGTTCGAACGCCGGACCAGGACGAATTTTTCTTTAACTACGAGGTTTCTGAGAAAGCTGTATAGCTTTCCTTTGTAGCCGTATGGCTGCACTCAGGTGGACGTCAATGAGTAATTACGCCCTTATTACAAATCTACTCCACCTTGGGGGATTCCCCTAAAACATTTGGTCAACACTGTTCCCGAAAGAGTTTCATGTCGCCTTCACGTAGAGCCGGCGAGGAGTCTTCAATTTTATGTTTTGACTTTTTTCTGATATTAGTAACTTGGATGCGCTTGCACAATAATGTATTTTATTAAATGAAAAGAACTCATCAGCCGTCAGTTCATTATATTCACATCCTCGTAGAGGTCTTTGAGCACTTATCCGCCGTTGTTATCAAAGGAATTTTTCGCCCCCAAGAAGCAGGACAAACTGGAGTTCCAGCAATCCTTGATCCACAGTGTTGATCCAGCCGGCTCTTAATGGCCCGTGGTGAGTTTTGGACACACGGGTCACCACACACAAAATGCGGTGAAGGAAGCTGAGAGCGCTTTCGCTAGCTAAGACAAATTAAGAAAAAAAAAGTGTCTGCTGACCAGGATCCTCAAGACATGAGTGTGGCTACCACCATCTGAACTGTCCTAGAATAGGCTATGCCTTTCCTGCAGTGAATTTCATGTTAACATTCACTATTTACGACAAGATAGCGCTATGTTTCTTTATTATACTTAAGCGAAATCCAGGAAACACTGCCAACCTTAAAGCGTCGCTTTTCAACGCTTCCAGACGAGGCGCTAAGACAGAGCGCATTCGGCCTTGATTTTTTGTTTTCGTTGCATAATATTTCTCAGTGTGTTTTTACAGCCTCTAAGGCCCCATCACCACGAAATAAAATTTTAAAGCTCGTGGTGTCAAAATCGGCCGTCAGGGCTCAGTGGGTGTAAAATGCGAACGAGGCCGCTTTGGTTATCGCAATTCAAAAAAAAAACGTGAACGACAAAATTTCTATATTTGCAGAGTTGAGAACTCTACAGAACCTTTTTTCACTTTGTAAGGGATAGATGGATCAGGCACTTGCCACAAAGGCCTCGTGCTCTCCAGTTTACCTTCCATTTTGTATCATTTCTCCTCGTTGTTGTCGTTGACAGCTGTGTGTTCAAGCTGATAGCATGCCACGTCAGCAACAAACATGTTGAAAATTTCGAAAGCCTTCCTGGTAGGCGACTGTAGACAAGATGAGGGCTTTCCCCTAATCTTTTACGCCCTCTTTTATCGAGCTTCATGAAGTTCTTCCGTAACATTCAGCGAAGAACCCAGCATGTTTCAGTTGCCAGCTAGCGCGAGGCAGAATACGTCTGGTTTGGATCTGTTTTCAAACCACCTGTCTACTGTAACAAAATTCATAGAGAGGAAGATAATCTGTCGTGCCTGCAATCACGACCAAACGCTGTTCTGTACAGGCGAGAAGAAATTCGCTCTCAGCCATAGGCTTACGCAGCGCCGATATCTCCTGGCCGGGGAGAAAGTGGAAGCTGCGTTTGAGTATATGGAATATGTGTTCTCAAGAAAGAGGAGACAAACACGCTGCATTGCTCCTAGCGACGAGGGTGCGACAGAGGTGCTGCGCAAGCAGCGGTGCGCGAGTTGCAGTGTGAATGCCCCATTCGCTTCTTGAAGCTGACTGCCGACGCTTACAGAAGGGGGAAAGCGCTATAAAAAAGTTGGAGGCTTATCAAGGTTAAGCCCAGTGGATGCGAAGCAGACTTCGTTTTGCATTCTTATTATTAACGTCCTTAGCGTTTGAAGGCATCTTGACCGCATACACGCCCGGCGCAAAGACCCTGGCGCGGTTGCGGGCACAGAGACTGACGCGACGGCGGGCGCGCGCCGCTTCATCCCTGGCGTGACGTCACATATCACGTGATGCAGCGATGGTGGTGCCGCCGCCGCGTCGCGCGCGACGGCGCGAACCGAAGCGTGGAGGCCTCCGCCGGGCGACGTCCAACGGCGCGATATGAGGCCCCATCTATAGCCGGTGTGACGTCATCAGGTGACGTCACATCATGTGATCTCACTTCAAGGTCAATGGTGGCCCCCGCCGGGCGTCGCGCGAAGGCCCGAAACCTACGTTAATATGCTTCGCATAAAAGAAATCTACCAGGTCAGGCGTCCATTCATGCGCACTGTTCCTTTGCTCCAGTTGCTATTCGTCTACACCACTTTGTCATTTCTAGGCTCGATTCCAACATTCATTTTCTGCAATAGAGAAAAGTTCCGCTTTCTAGCTAATCAAAGCTCAAATTTTAATAACTGATCTATTTGCCGCGAGGAATATTCTTGTAACCAGCCAAAAATCAATTCAGTACAAGTGCATCAGCAAAAAGACTAGCTAAACCTCCTATAGAAAGACTGCGATCTTCACTCAATATCCACAGCTCGTAACCGTTGAGCCCTGGTGCTGTCAAAATAGCTCATGTTAAAAACGTGTTGCAGCGCAGCCCCTTCACCTTCAAGAATACTTGAGACTCCGAATATGAGCTTTGATAGGTGTTTTACAAAACATTTCAAAATCTGAGCGGGAAAGAAGGAATAGAAACTCAGATATAAATCTGCAAATTTGGTTTCTTCTCCGCTTTCTTCAAGCCTCAGTTTCTTCCCCGCATGTCTACCATACTGCTGCTTGTTCTTCCTTTTAGGCTTCAAAGCTCATTGAAATGCGTGAACAATTCCGATAGCAAAAGGGGCCCCGAAGGGACTATCCTTTAAAATTAATGGTATTTTCATCTGTTACTGGGGCGCGAGCGGAATATTTGGGTTGATGTGTGAATTGACGCCAAAAGCGCAGAAAAGGTTAAATGCTGTCCTGTACTCTGCCTGGCATTTGCCGTTGTCGTGCGGTATCCGCCAGCATCTACTGACGCGCAGAAGAAAGTAATGAGATGCATTGGGTATGAGCTCGAAAATATTCGCACTTCAGCACCTATCGTCACCAAGCACCAGGCTAGGAAGTCACAATTAGGGCAGACCAGAGTACCTTTTTATTTTTTTTACTTTTCTTTTTCCTGGGGGGGGGGGGGAATCATTCAATGAACGGACACGAGGCTGCCGGCCGTGTGGTAGACAAAAGTGCCTCTATTTTATGCGGCGACTGATGTATACTCCTTATTAACATGACAATTATATAAGGAAATTAAAGAGTTCACTGCTACAAAGACCAGTTTTAAGACAATCCACTAAATTGGAACAGGAACCAAAACCACACATACAACACATACTCCCTCCTTTTCAGAAAGCAAGATCAATAGAAGGGACTAATATCAACCACCAAGAATCAACATGGAATTAACTGCGTATCATTAAATCTAAAAACACTACTGTGAAAATCCATGAAGGTACGTAAAATTAAAAACCGAACACCCACATGCCCTTCCCCCAGGGCGTCCCCTGAAGATCCTGTTGCTGGGCGTCACAAGAAATGTGGAGAGATTTTTCCAGACGTCATTGTAAAAGGCTCTGCACCTGAAGAATGCACACACATCCGCCTCATCAGCACCCAGGCTGCGCCGACTGCGCGGCAAAGGCCTCTACCAGACCTCTCCAATTAACCCTTTCGTGTGCGAACTGCGGGCACCCAACCCTTGCGAACTTCCTAATGTCACCCACCCACCAAACTTTCCGCAGCCCCGCAGCCCCCAGCTTTGTCTTTGAAAACAGTCCGTTACCCTTAAGGACCATCGTTTATTTTGCCTTCGCATTAAAAGTCCTGTCCAAGCGCATTTCCTCCTATTGGTGGATTATGGTAATGGAAAATACGTTGGAATGACTGGGCATGTTGGAATGACTGGGGCATGTTGGAATGACTGGGGCATGTTGGAATGACTGGGGCATGTTGGAATGACTGGGCACGTTGGAATGACTGGGCATGTTGGAATGATTGGGCAGGTTGGAATGATTGGGTACATTGGAATGATTGGGTAGGTTGGAATGACTGGGAGATGTTGGGGCAGGGGCCATGCGGCAATGTTATGTCTGTCGCAATGAGACAGCAAATTTCAAAATAGATGAAGCTCCTACAGCCAGTTTTATTTTGTGTTCATGCTCCTCTTGCTCTTATTTAGCGACTTGTCAATGCAGCCGGGCCCCATGAAACAGCCTTGTTGATGTACCACCGGTGCATGAGGGCTTGGGAAAACTGGGCGATGCACTCTGCAGAAAAGATTGAAATGAAAGAATTAGGATCCACAAGTTTTTATTCTTGCCAGTATTAGAGTGCTAAAAAGTAAACTCCGTATTGTGGCCACAGGAATAAAGTGAGCCTAAATCAAGAACCACTGAAGCTATTCGCACTCAAAAAGAAAAATAATTTGAGGTTCTTATTCAATATATCATATGCTCGTCATTAAGTACCATCATCAGCAGCATAACTAGCACCACTGCAAGACAAAGGCCTCTCCTATATCCCTAAACATAAGTGTGCCATAATGAGCAAAATAAAAAAGCCATCGTTTTTTGTCCTCTGAAGGCTTTTAGTGGGGTATTAATAAGAGGGACAATATAAAGGTAACATCAGAAGGGTGACTGCAGTAGCACAGCTGAGATGTCGCAGACGATACACTAAGAAAAGAGGCATACAATCCATTGATACATCAGTTGCAAAAAATAAAAACAGCAGCAAACAAAAGGTAAAACAAACTAGTGTCAATGCTCCAAGCGATATCACTTATTTCCATAATTATGAGGGACCACATGCAATGAAAATGTGGTGAGGTAGCCAATTTATTCTTCAATGGGAACAGGAAAAATTTCTTGATTTAGTTGTGATGGCATCCTGGTCTGAAGCGGGGCAGCAACATTTAACATTAAGTTGTGGAAAAGTATTGTAGAGTATATGGAACACACCTAAACGAGCGATTTCCCCTTTTATGCAGTGATGTCTGGTGGTCAAATGAGATGACTGATTACACATATGCTGTACCAAGTGTCGCTGTTGGATTAAAGGGAGTTGGCAGTGATGTGATTGGCTGAAGCCATTTTGGAGCAGCTTTTTGGAGCAGCCAAATGGGAATTTTGGAGCAGGGAAACAAGCTTTTGGAGCAGCTCAAGGCTCATTGCAAGTGAAAAAATTGACTTTGCGAGAAGTAAAATAGTAAAATAAGGAGGAAACCTTAGGGAACAAAAAGGTGCTGTTCAATAGGATGTTAGGGGCATTTCGATGCGAGCAAAATGCAAAAACACCCGTGTACTAAGATTTAGGTGCATATGAAAGAACCCCAGGTGGTCCAATTCTGGAGTCCCCCACTACGGCGTGCCTCATAATCAGATCGTGGTTTTGGCAATAATTTAATTAAATTAGAGGCAATTGTGAAACATCATATGTTGGCCCAAATAACTAATTTTAGAACTTCAGTGTCATGTAAATTTTTATGCGACCAAGTATAGATCAGCGCTGTGTTATAGCCGCCAAGCACCTATAGGACAGCAGTTATAAATGGACAACAAGGAATTCACTGGAACTTTTATTTAAAAATGACTAGAATGCAGATCACAAGCTTACAGAAAAACAATGAAATAACACTATCAACGTTTCGAACTGAATAATAATTATGTACACGACAGCACAACTTTTCGGCTTCTTGGCCTATCAAAAAGCAGTGGACCAATTCTGTGCCTTTTTTCTGTGAGCAACATCATTCAGTCTTTAACTGCAAAATACTGCCCAGTTGGCTGCCTTAGGCGACATTTTGTCAACAGCAGCTGAAAGCCTTGTTTTTCCTTCAGCAAGCATGGCCTGCCCACTTTCCATATCACCAAAATTCTTCATCTTTATGCCATTGTTCATGAGCAGCTCTGCATTCACCAGCATTTTCTTTGCTGTTTCTACTTCCAGCTTGAGGGTTTTGTCAGCATCACTTGGTGTCATCTTCGGCACATTGGCACGCTGCCGTTTGGCAGCCTGCTCTTCTTCAGCTGCCAAACGTTCTCTGTACCTTTTACTTGCCTCTCGCACTGCTCTGACAACATCAGGCGTAACATCAAAGTGAAAATACGCGTTTGGCGCAGCTTTGGCGCACAATAACAAAAATGTAGCAGGATGTAGCAGGTTTTGCCTTTTGGCGCACATCGGCGCAATTGGCGCAGCTATCACATCACTGAGTTGGTGGCGTAGCATCAAACAGTTTGGTGCAAAATTGATAGAGCTAGGTAATACTTCAGTTTGGAATCAATAAAATTTTTATGCATAAACTGCGCAGCACGGCAAGCGCACACAGATCATGACATCTCCTGATAAACCCGAGTGCCCTTGTGGTGCCAGCAGCATGTATCGTGACATGGTCCAAGTATGTGGGGCTGCATCTGGTTAAGGTTTCTCCATACCATTAACCCTACAGGTGGGAAAGGAGGTCAATACGTTGTGACAAAACAATGCAGACAAGACAAGGACAACGAAGGAATAAATATGATGGCATGAGTGCTGACTATCGCCAATGTGTATTGGAAACCACGTCAAAATATATGCACTGTGGCCTAAAAAAACAACGAACAAAGGGCACCTTGTGTCAACCACATTGCATGAGTGTAAAATAAAACAAAAACTGACAAAGAAGCATTTAAGAGCATGAACTCTTCCTTAGGAAGCGATAAAGAAGGTGTGCTAACACAGTGATTGCGCTTTTTTTTTAAATTTCAGCGGCCTCGATTATCTCACGCACAAGCTTTTCTGTGTCTGTCAGGCAAAATGCAGAACATGAATTCCGGTTCACAGCGTTTAGGATCTGGCAAACAATTGCAATTGCGACAGTGAATCATCAAAGTTCTCCCGCAAGCTTTGTTCACATCGTCGTGGTGGTCTTTTAAACCTCTCAGTGACACACTTGCCTGTTTTCCCAATGTAAACATAGCCGCATTTCAAGGCGTTCGAACACACTATGTCTTCTGTGCAGTGCACGAAGAGACTCTGATGGATAATCTCGGTTGACTACAGGTACTGAAACTTCATAGGGTTAGAAAAACAATATCAACGCCAACTCGACTGCCTATTTAACCGGTGCGATCAATTGTGGATGTAGGGAACAGGTACATACAAACTTCCTTTTGGGAGTTACAGTCTCGACGGGGGCACAAAAGGAATGTTTCAACTTCTGCTTAAAGCAATCGGCTAAAGACACTGACAAAGGTTCTGAATATCCAGTAAAGGACAAACGGCATATGAGCTGGGCAAAACTGGATGCCATGGCAATCAAACAGGATTTCAATACGGAATTTTTGAAGCAAAGGTTAGTGACACCTCTTGACCAGCTTAGACTGAACCGAAGAAAATGGTAAAAGTAGCTTGTTTTCCCTTGGCTCGTAAGCCCAACAAGTGTAGCCACCCAAGATTGAGATCCAATAAATGTGATGACATATCCTCTATAATTTCAGTGGTGATTCAAAGTGGACTGAGGCTTTGACTGAACTCCTCTCTCACCTTAGACAATGCTTCGTCAGGATTGGAGATCCTGCAATAAGCCACGTAACAGCGGCGTTAATACAGTTTTTTTTTTTGCAAAAACAAGCTATTCTGAAATGTAATAAAGGTGGACTGAAGGTATGTGCTTAAAAGTGCGACAAAATTATTCACCAAAATGCCTGAGACGTTTGGAATGCCACTGCTCCATTTAGGTTAATGAATTCAACACATCATTGATCCTGATTGAGGGATAGCGTAATATAAATCCTTGATGTCAACATAGCACCCCATGAAACTGGTGCGAGAGTTATTGTGTAGAAACTGCGTTATTTTCTCTGCAGATCTTACACGAGAGGAGTCATCAATGCTCAGCAACTTAATTTTATGTCGCAAAGAGAAGGCGATTTGTTTCTGACAGGTTCCATTCTCTTAAACTACAACCCTCAAGGAGCAGTCACCTTTATGGGTCTTTGCGGTAAAGAAGATAGCTGGACAATTTTTCTTACTGAAGTTGATGGCATTAGCCTGATGGTTAAACTCTAGATTGTTAATGTTTCTTGGCACTGGACTTTGCTTTTAACAAATCAGATAGTAAGTGGCACTCAAATTCAGAATACACTGCATCTGTGGCCTTGGACTGAAAGGCGCCTTTCGATACTACCACAAAACCACCGTTTATCAGCAGTTGAAAGCAAGAGGGCCCACCCTCTTAAATACGACACAGTTCGGCCTGTGGGCAAGTTCCTAAAGAGGGTTCAAACCGTGACACTGCATCAAAACACCCCGAAACACACCTGTCACACTCAGGTCTGGGCATGGAAAAGGCAACTCGTCAAACCGTGGCAAGCATCTCCACAATAGTTCTCTTCGGAGGAACGGAAAATTTTGGTCCATAAGCACTTCAAGGACCAGACGAGGCAGCGACTCAAAGCTGAAGGTGTGTACCTTGTTGTCAAACTCTTGTGCCTGAAAACAAGCCAGGGAGTGGCTGGTTGACGGTGTCACGCACCGTTGACCAGGTGAAAGCCATCTGGAATGCCACTTTGCAGCCACTTTGCGCTCACTAGCCCGGAGCAGAGAAGCCAAGGCACGAGTGTCTGAAAACAAGGTGCACAATGTCGACACTGAGTTGCTGCCTCGTCTGCTGCTTGAAGCATATACGGGCCAAAATTTGCCATTGTTCCTTCGAAGAGGACTATTCTGGAGCTGTTTGCCATACTTTGACGTCTTGCCTTCCTGTGCCTGGACCTGAGCGTGACAGGTGTGTTTCAGGGGGCGTTGGTTGATGGGGTGTCGTGGTTTGAACCATGCCAGGAACTTGCCCGCAGGCTGAACTGTAACGGGTTTAAGACGGTGGGCCCTATCGCATTCAACTGCTGATAAAGAAGGTGGTTTTGTGGTCATGTCTAAAGGCGTCTTTCTGTCCAAGGCAACGGAGGCAGTTAATTCTGAGTTCAAGTGTCACACAGCAAGCTGATTTGTTAATAGCAATGTCCAGAGCCAAGAAACTATGTAATAATCTAAAGTTGAACCATCTGGCTAATGTATCAACTTCAGCAAGAAACTAGCAGAGGTGCCAATGAGAGGTCAAAAGACCACCGTTACGATGTGAACAAAGCTAGCAGGGGGAATCTGATGTTTCACTGTCGCGACTGCGATCGTTTGCCACATCCTGATTGCTGTGAGGCGTAATTTCTTGTGCTGCATTGTGCTAGACAGACACAGAAAAGTTTGTGCATGAGATGATCGAGGCCACTGAAATTGTAGAAAAAACGCAATCAATGTGTTAACACACCTTCTTTATCGCTCCCTAAGAAAGAGTTCATGCTCTTAAATGCTTCATATTTGTTTTTGACAGATCCAAAGTGAATGTTACAAGGCGCCCTTTCTTCATTCTTTTTTTAGGCCACAATGTATATATTTTGATGTGCTTTCCAATAAACCTTCTTGAAAGTCAGCACTCGCACCGTCGCATTCCTTCCTCATCTTTCTCTTTGCGCTGTTTTGACACGATGAATTACAAACAAGCCCATTCATCCGTCTTGCAAAAGTCAATACAGTCAGAGTAGCTGAGATAGTTGGGGCATCCTTCTGAATAATGCAGTCATAAAGACAAGGTTGGGACATAAAGACAAAGACTGTTATTGAATGGCTAATATTAATGTACTTTAGTAATGTGCTTGGTTTGGTTTATGGGGGTTTAACATCCAAAAGTGACTCAGGATGAGGGACGCCTTATGATTTTGCATATTGATATGCTGGGCTTCATAAGACAAGAAGTACAATAGTTTTTTAAGGCCAGCCGTAGAACAGGAAGCAATGAATCTACACTAATATCAAAGAATGAAGGCTCAAGCATGAGAGTGTAGCTAAAAGGTTATAATGACAAACATGAAAAGCTTTGGAGAAATTCAAGTCGATGACACTTGCCTAAAATAAAGAATCTAAATTTGGGTGAAAATCTGTTGTGAATTCCAAAAGTTGGATTGCACATGAGTAAAGAGAATGGGAGCCGTGATGACTGGTATAGAAATATTAGTTTGAATTATGGTGGCAAGTAATATGCGGACTCATTTCGTGCTCTAACAGTTCATGCAAAATGCACATCAATAAAATAGGAGAACAGTTTGGGGATCAGAACGGTTTCCAGCCTTAATTATTGACAGGTCAGCTTCAGGTTGTCAGGGATAGAACCAAGAGGTTTGGATTGGCTAACAATTATTGGTAAAATCTGTCTTCAGATATCCTCAGTAGTTTAAAGTATGTCAGAAGGCTTCTCACACAGCCCTCAGGTACTCGAAAGCTTGTGCTTATCAATGACTTTCGAGACATGATGAGAAGCAATGGTTAATGCAGTGAAATGGGTAACAAATAACTGATTTTTCTCAAGAAAGTGCCCATGGAGTATGCTGTCAAACAAATTCTCAAGGATCCTTCAATTAAGCCCAAAATGACAGTTTATGGGTAGCCACTTTGTTATAACCATCACATACAAAAAAGAGACACCAGAAGCCCTCCTTATTCACTGAAAACAAGGGAAAATTATGAGACATCATTCCGGCACACAAAATCACACGGATGAAGAGAGTAGACTTCATCGACACCATATTTCAACTGAGGTTTATTCCACAACACAGACTTTTTATGTGCAAAGGGGTACTAGTGATCCCTGGGGCTCAAAAGTATTTCCGCCACCAAATAACAATTATTCAGGACGGCAAAAACCAAAACACAAAAAAACATAGGAGCAAAGGTATCTTGCCACTCACATTCAACACATCGGCACGCCTATGCATCACCTACCTGGCTGACCCAACAAACATATTTGCCACCAGATAATCTATTTCTTTTTCTGGAGCGCTGCAGAAGGGCTGCTGACGTAATTCTCTTTTTCAGCAGATACAAAAGGCTTAAAAAATTTCCCAGCCCTTTCAAGTGCTAAACTTGCACAAGGCATGTGTTTCTTTCAAAAACGCCTTGCATGCTCGCTTGTGCGAGCAAAGGCGAATGTGCTCAGCTAAATGACCTCTGCCACTTAATGAATCAGCTGTCCTGCAATGTTCAAGCAAGCGTTCATTGAAGCAAGCCTCGTCTGTCTAATGTAATGTTTGCCACAGGCAAGGAGGATGCTGTACACCATGTCAACCTCATGTTTAACGAGGGGTTTGGTGTGCTTAGTTTTGTAGGCAGGCTTTTTCGTAACGTCATTTATCAGGTGGCACATGCATCCCAGCTTTCCCAAGCTGAAAATACGACATGTACATCGTGTTTGTCACTGGCCTTCTTGAGGCGGTGTGACACCTGATGGCAATAGGGCACAATGACAGGTCACTGTTGCGAATGTGCGTTGCCTTCCGGCTTGCGCTGCCCAGCACACTTCATCTCTCGGACCTGGCTTTCTACCACTAAGGCGACAATTTCTCCTGTGAAAACTGCCTGCTCCAGTCTCCTTACTTGCGCATTGATGCTGTCACAGAGTGGTGACAGCGTCAATGCCGAAGTAAGGCGACTGGAGCAGGCAGGCAGAAAAAGAAACAGATTATCTCAATGCAAATGTGTGTTGGGTCAGCCAGGTAGGGAATGTTTAGTCACGCCAATGCATTCAACTTGAGTGACAAGCTAACCTTACGCCTATGTTTTTGTTTTTGAAACCTTGAATAATTGTTACCTGGTCGAGGAAACACTTTTCAGCCACAGGGGTCACTAGTACCACTTTGCATGTAAAAAGCTCATGTTGTGGAATCCAGCTCAGTTGAAGTCTGGGGTCTATGGAGTCTACTCTCTTCGTTCATGTGTTTTTGTACACTGGAATGATGTCTCATAATTCTACCCAGAACCAATTAGCTCAGCTCTCCATGCTTAGCAAAAACAAGGCAGCAGTAATGAAACCAGTTCTCATGTGTGCACTTTTTCTTTTACATCTGTGACCTGCGATGAGTGGCATAAAAACACATATTTAAGTTAACACACATGCATCATAATGTTAATATTCATAGTCAAATAGTATCACATAATGCAGCCAAAAACATGCAGACATTTCGCACTTCATGCATAGAATGCAACGGTTAAAAGACGAGCAATATTGAATGTAAAACTTCAAATGGCCTGCAACCGGCCCATTCTGACAGCCAACTAATATTACTCATATAAACATGTAAACATATCAGGCCAGAGCTATCCAAACTGGTCCAAGCAGTAGCATTAAGGAAAAGAGCAATGAAAGTAAGAGAACATTTCATGGCAACCACAAAAACAAAGCACAATGCAGTAACAACTTACAACACAGCTTTTGACTTCATCTGGTGGCCACAAAATCCATGCCATTGACTCGGACTGGAAGACAGATGTGCCACCTGCGGATACCAATTTCCCATTATCACTAGGACAGGAGTACAAAAACAAGCATGCGAACTCGGTCCAACAGTGAATATCACATGAATGTAAAAAGATCAGGAAAAATATACTTGCCCAAGTATACGGCTCAATACAAAGGAAAACTACCCTGTTTAAAATGCACCAGTTCCCCTAGCACTAGTAAAGGAATCTTGCTATGAGCAAAACAAATCTGCGTTCGAAAGCGTAGATAAACATAGTAATAACTGAGACAATTAGTGCGTCACTTGTTTTCCTCAGAAACCAATTTTCAAACAGCAGAGTGATCGAAATGCAAGATCCTATACTCTGGGTAGCCAGAAACGCTATCGGTATCATAAAAAAAAAATATCTTCACATACTGATTTAAAAATTAGATCCTGACGGCCGGAAATCAACTTTCGTTGGTAACTGCAACCTGAGACAGTGCTTTCTTTATAGTGGGGTTTGAATTCAGATGCGGAAAATGGGCACTGATCGTATCGGAGGGTTCCGGATTAATTTAGACCACCTAGAATTTCTTAACGTGAGCTGACATCGCACAGCACAGGGGCATTCTTTTTTTCATTTCACCTAAATCGAAATGCGGCTACTGCCATCAGGATCGACCCCACGACCTAAGGTTCAACAGTCTAGGGCCAAGCAAAAACCGCGGCGAATAAAAAGTGTTTCAATCCCCCTCAAAGTGCTAACGCTATCTTGAAAGACAATCATATATTTTACGGACAGCCAAAGTGCCGGTCCTTGAAACGTGCGCGGTGGTGTGAACAAGCATGGGCAGAAACGCGTAGAACGAGGCATATACGAGGACAAATCTGTGCTCAACAAGAAACAAAGCGCGCAAACATGCGCATACCAAAATCATGCAAAGCTAGCGCACGCACGGTCGCATCCCCTTTGCCAAAACAAGTACCGACAGCGGCAATTCTTGGCAGAGCAACTCACCGCGGCGACAACAAAAGCGCCTCAAAAACGCTTTTTATAGCATTGAACACGAATACTGCAGCAGTACGACAGGTCACCGTTCCAGCATTATATGCTTCGGATAATGCACGAGTACTGCTTACCTTTTCAGATGATTGCGTAGTCGTGCAGAACGCTGTTTGCCTTCGTGTCACGGGCACTACACCAACCAGTGAGAGTTCAGCACGAGTGCTACGTTGCCGGCACTCTCTACCACGTAGTCACACAGAAGAAAATATTCCAGGCCTTATTAGGAACATTTCCACCGCGACACTGCCCGCGCGTCTTTGTGCCTGGACACCCATCCTGGACTACACAAAGAAGCACACAGACTGAAAAGTTAGAGAGATCAGAAAAATGACACTTTGCCTCGAATAGGCTACGTCAACAGCACTGCGCGATTGTGCACCCTTGTGCAAGAAGAAACACACGCAAACCACAACACAGTTCACGACGGCTCACAATCCAAGTAGAGAATTGTAGCAAGCGCCGAAGCGCGACGCACGCGACGCAGCAACCGAACCGCCATGAGGGTTATACAGAAAAACAGATACCGGCAGCCACCTGGCGGTGACAACCAGTTTCTGTTTCGGTTTCGTTGTGAAAAAGCTTGTATCCTACTTTTTATTTTATTTTTGGTATTTTTATTGGGTATTCAGCCGTATCGGCATCCACAGAAATTGCAGCGATTGCGAGCAATTACCACTGGTAGAAACGCGCGAATTAACGACCTGTTGCTTGCGCTGCGGTTGAAAAATGCATGAGTTCTGACGGCAGTATTGCTTGCTGCTTTGCTCATTCACGAAATTACATGCCGATTTCTGTTTGTATGGGGAAGTTTTTTTTTATATTGATGGGAGATCAGCAAGGCTAACAAAGTACCCAACGTAGCAGTCGTAGAGAGTAGGTTGTCGTAAAAACATGGTGACGCTGTTTGATCGGCAGCATGACGTGAGAGGCGGCAGCGTTGAAACGCGCGTCGAGAGAACAACCTCCATGGTATATGCTTTCTTGAGACTACAGTGAAGGTGTGCATTTTTTATAGTAGAGTTCTCTCATCCAACGTGAAAACCAAATCAATTCTTAGTATGAAATATGCTGTGTAATTTATATCCTCATATTGTGTTTATATATATCTGCATTTCTATTTTGAAAAACAGTGTTGTACTGGCAATTGTGTACCAAGGTGCATGTATAAGAGTGCAGCCTTGTCGAAATATTCTGTGTATATATTTGTATTCGGAACCCTTCTACAAAGAAGCTGTGTGGCCAGCTATGTGGTTAGCAATTTGTTAATTGAATTAGTAATGTCTTGAAATGCACGCTCAATAAAATTTTCCGAATGAAATTGAGTGTTCGGATTCAGGCATGCAGGGCTCTGCAAACCTGCAATTTATTATTTTGTGAACAATGAAGTTAAACTTTTTCTCAAATATTTTGCTAATGATAATCTAAGCCCAAGTATATAAGTCGTTACTTTTTAAAAAAATTTTCTGAAACTGTCAAGTCAACAAATGCACGTGTAAAAAAGAGAAATTTGTCTTGCAGTTTTTATTCCAACAGCATAAAGTGCCAAGTGTACAGTCTTTGTCAAAAGTAACCAGGCTGCATGGTTTGCTTCTAGCTTGTATAGTGGAGCCCTTGTGTTATTCCTAAGGATCAAAACGTGTTGGAAGGTAATAAGACCCTCAGTCCTTACCTTTAGCTACCATTCCAGCTTTAGGGAAGCTGTGAGGGATCCACTGTACGAGCTAGAAGCAAACCATGCAGCCTGGTTACTTTTGACAAAGACTGTACGTTTGATGGATTTGACCCACTGAGATTGTTAGTGCATTGATGAGTTTCATTTTGTCAACCATATAGGCACATGCATGCAGTATCTGCTGCCCGGCATCGGCCATTCAAATGCAGCCATGGTTTGTGCCATGCCAAACAAGTAGGTACAGTCGTGGGTAAAAAAAGATTATAGCACACATGACGGAACACCAGAGCGCCGGAATGACAACGCCTGGCACTGCGGGTGGCGGAGAGGCTGATAACGGGAGTGCCGGGCCGTTCCCATTCTACAGTATTAAGGGGGTCTGCCACGGACAGTAAAATTACTGCGGACTGCCACGGACAGCAAAATTGCTGACTAAAAGCAGCGCTATCATCTATTGTTCCCGCGAGTTCCTTTTGACAAACCATCGCGGACATAAAAAAACAGTAATAAAAAGAAGCCATCTTTGCTCATGATAAACGAGCCAAAATAAATTCCGCAAGCACAGTCACGTAGGGTCGGCACTTCAACGCTCGGGCGGTGCACGCTTGATAAAGCTTACTTCCTGCCGTCCCCCCCCCCCCTCCCCTAGGCTGCAAACATGGAAACGGCCCGTTAGGCAGTTCTGCGCACCGCAGCGCCGCGTGGTGAGATATACGAATTCTGATCGCCAGTGATCTGTGCTAATATTTTTTGCTCGCGACTGTACACATCCATAGGCTCCCACCGTGGTTTCCACATAGTCCAGTGTTGCCTGCCAGGCCCACCGAGATAATCACGATGGATACCACCAAGCCCATCCCGTCCCATCGTGTTCACTGAAGTGTCCAGCGTGGTTTCCATTCAGCCCAATATTGTTTACTGAAAGTGCCAGTGCAGCCACCACAATTTCCACTCAATCCAGGGTGGCCCAAAGTCGCCATTAGTGTATCCAGCATCTCTCCCATTCGCTCCACCAGCACCCAGCGTGGAAACCAACACTTCCAATCAGCCCACCGTTTTCTCCAACTTGGAAACCAACACTTCCATTCGGCCCACCGTTTTCTCCAACGTGACTTTTTCCTGGAATTTTCAACAGGGTGTGCACCGAAAATACGGAACAGAAAGACAAAGAACTATGATACACCCGGCGGATTCTTCCTCTCCCCTCTCCACATCTTGCCGCGAATCTACTCTCGTTAGACAAGCGCAAATAAATTCTCTACCCTGTTGATTGTTCAACCACCACTTACCTAGGCGCTCTGGCCATCTCCGCTTTCAGGTATGCGGGGCCTATAGTGGCAACGCACAATCATAATGGACCTGCACACATGCCACACAGTAAACACACTGCCTCGAACGCAGATCTCTAGACACCAAGTACCCTATTCTTGACACACCTTGGTCGCTCCTCCTGCAGCGCTCCGCCCAGTGCTGCGACCACTGCTATTTGACACGTGTTGGGCGATATTTAGTCCGAATCTTTGACTTCAGACGGCAACCCGGACCAAGGTCGTGAAATATTTGTTTTCTGTCTGTCTCTCCTGACACTGGGTAGCGATAGCCAGCGGCCGAAATTGTTCGGTTCCGCTTGGCAGCGGTGAACCGGGGTCCACACAACGGGCGAAATCGCCAATTCCGAGAGCGGACGGCCCACCATGTGACTGGACGTCACCCCTGACACCTCGTCTGCGGACGACTCCTTCAACCTCTGAGATGAAGGTTGCTGTCTTCTGCGATTCGAAAACTAAAACTCTCTAGTCTGGCAGCAGCGCCCTTTTCGTTTCGCTTTTACCATTTCGAAAGCACTGTTGTTTCAACCAAGCAGCGTGTTTCGCATGGGGTAGTCACATGCCCATATTCTTTCTTTTGCTCATACAGTTGCTGTTCGCTACAGCTGTCTCGTTTCTCGACACATTTTGGGACGCACGCGCGAGGAGTGCAAAGAGGCAGCATTTTTGAGAATTATCAAGTCCGTCCACTCCGTCTTCATCTCTCGCGGTCCTTACACCTTTGTTCGACGTGGTTAAAGGTATATCGAACCGGCTTTTTGTAGTACCACGCAAGCAAAATAATGCTGGACATTCCCATGCCCCGGCCAGTAGCTGCGTCTTTCAACTGGCATAGCCGCAATTCGCATCTGCCCCCATTTTGATGATGATGATGATGTCCTCGGGCTGAATGGCACCATTTTCACCCAATATATTCATCTTTTTCCTCCTCTCCAAGGCTGACTAGCAGGCCAGAAAATGACGCTGTAGTTCTAATTTGCTCCCCTGACCACGGCGGCAGCGTTTCGATGGAGGCGAAACGCAAAAGGCGCCCATGTGCTGTTCGATGTCAGATCACGTTGGAGTTACCAGGTGGGCGAAATTATTCCGAAGCCCTACACTACGGCTCCTCTGTCTTCTTTTCTTCCCTCACTCCCTCCTTTAACCCTTCTCTTACGGTGCCGCTCAGGTGTCCACCGTGATGTGACAGATACCGCGCCATTTCCTCTCCCCCCCCCCGCCCCGCCCAAAAAATAAAAAACTTTGCGCACGTTCTCGTAAATAAGCGTATTTGTTGTTGTTGTTAAGATTACAAAAGATGGCACGTACCCACACCGGGCGATCGGCCAAGAATCAGCAGGTTCATGCCTGGCGATTCCTATCCGCCTGTACATAATAAAGACACAGTACCAACAGACCTGTGGCTGAACCCAATTGTGGTGGCGCCAAATGATAGCAAGAGCGGGCAGCTCACACTGATGCCAAGGTGCAGCAAGCGCTCTTCTACTAACCTTCTTCTCAAACGGGTGTAGCGGCAACAATAGAGAAAAAATGATTGATAGATTCAGGTTCACGGCGAAATGTAAAGAGCGCAGGTAGCGTCAAACCAGATCTGTGTAGATTGAAATTTAGAGTGGGATACGGCAGCGCAACCTCCTCAGAGAGACTTAAAGCGTGCGAGATTCGACAAAATTTCCTGCTTCAGGAATGTCGCAGAGGTTGATAATCCGCCGGGGTTAAAACTGCTGTGTTTTACGCGCTTATAAGTAACGCACGTAGCTGAAACCTAGATGCCGCGGTAAACGCTGTAGCAGGGAGGATAGGCAACACGGGCCCGCTTAGGGGCGCCTTTCCGAGGCTATCAGCAAACTTATTTACTATCCCACTGCTGGGACAAGATTCCCGTTTTCAATGCACAACGCTCAAATGCGAAGGAAGCAGAGATAAAAATGTATTTAAAGTGGTAGAGGCAAGAGGCGAAGCGAGGGACAAACGCAAAGATAAAGAATCATTAATTTTTGACACAGCGATAAGACAGAGGTGTAGCTTGCTTAAAGAAAGCACTCATTCTAGAAACTCTGCTAGGAAAATAGTTATGAAAAGTGGAAGACGCAGTAAAAAGGATCAGCCTAAACTTGGACAGAATATTCGCACACCTGCCTTTTCGTGGCATTGCGAAGCGTCGGCTATTTCAGTGTTTGAACGATGGGTCTTTAAATGATCTTTTAAATCATTCTCGTATCACCTTTCCTCTGCTTTACTCCCCCATTTTTCCGGAGCTCCTATTGAAACCACTGCATTCTTGCGAGGTTCTCGTCTGTGTTCAAATATATCGTAAATTTTTTGCAAGGCTCACATTAATGACATTTAAAATTCTGTTGGATCTTCCAGTGCGCCCAAACAGAAAACAGTGAATGTGAGGAACGCTCAGGAACGCGGCTGGAGACGCCGAATGCATTACAGCTTTGAAATAACTGCGTGTCCAGGAACCTCCGATACGCAAGGTGTCTGAAAAGTTTTAAGTGAAAGATTCCTGCTGTAAACATTTATCTGCGTAGATCTCGCTGTTATCCCTCAGCCATGTGCCTATTTCGCAATGAGCTTGAAACGTTGTATCATTTATTCCTGTCCTGTCGCCGTTTCGCCTCCCTTTCTTTTCTTGGAAACTTGTCTTCGAAATTCTTTTTAAAAATTATGCCTATCTATGGCTGTTCCCATTTTACTCTCGTTCGGCGCTACTCGCCTGGGATTCAGCAACGGGATAGTTCGCTTCGCTGTCCACAAGTTCATTACTGCTTCTCAAAGGATTCAATGAAGGATCTACCCATTCCGCCACCTTACTTTTATTGTAGTTCCAAAAGTAATGTATTTCTTTATTGATCCGTGGGCGATTCTTACCTTACCTACATTCTTTTTTTTTTCTTTACATAAAACAGTTTGTTATCTATTTTTGACTCTTTAATGCGTGGCCAGTCCCTCAGGTGGGTATGTGCCATTCTTCTAGGGCACAACAGCAACAACACCTACAGACTGCTCCTCGAGCTGCGCGAGGCCCCAAACGCACGATCTTTCTTTTTTTTTTTAGAACCATTCCTCCATGAGACATCCTAGAGGTATGTTCGTCCACCGAGGGCGTCAGGACCGGTCCGCTGCTCAGCACCATCAGAATGGTTCCGGACTCCACCTCGCGATGCAGAATGATCTTGGACATTGAGGGGCGTGTAGCGCACCTTTGTAGTATCTATATCAATTCTTAGAATTTAGAAAATGTGATTACCCTCGGCGCTGTGGCCCAACAAATTCTGGCTATTTTGGACGAGTTACGTGCACTAGAGAGGTTGCTTGGCCGGCGAGCTTCTCGAAAGCGCATGTATTTCGGTGCGATGTAGCCAAAATATCTTGGGCCACAGGGGGTTTTTGAGGCAAAAAGAAGCTTTTTGCGGCACAGTAATACCACAGTTGGCGGACGCCAAAAAGCAAACGAACCACGTTAATTTTTCAGTGGTTAACTAAATTCTAATGGCTAACTTTTTAACTATTAGCGATAGCCACCTGACTGCAATTAGAGACTTCTAGGCGGCCCTTAATAATAGCCATATCAGTCTTTAGAACTGCGAAAATACGGTCACCCTAGGCGCTGCGGCTCGACCAAATTATGTTACATCGTGCCGAAGTATACATGCGATTTCGAAAACCATGCAGACAAAGCAACCCTACAAGTGCACTGGAATATATAGCCAAATAGCACTCACTGCAGCAGTCGAACAATCGGACGTCACGGGAGCATCTCACCTTCAAAACATACAGACCAGCGTCAGGGCATGACGTCACGGAGGTGGGGCGGCGCTGGCGTACGCACTGACTTACGTTGTGTAATTAAAAGGCGTGATCACCCGCGTTCGGTGTGTCACGTTTGCGTGTTTTTGAGCATAATTCGAGGCATTCCAATAAATTGTGGTCCGGTTGGTTGAGTCACTGGACAGAGTAAAGGATGCGGCATAAGTTTTCGCACGTTTACTGCGGTGATATAGGGAGCGAAGCGATGGGCAGCGGCCGTGGAGGGGGACAAATTCGCCGACGGGTCGGCTTTGGGGCTAGGAATGCATTTCTGAATCGAAATCTCATTTAGTTGGCATCTCATAATTGTCATTATTTCTCATCAGTCGAGCGGCGAACAGTGAAAGAACCAATGTCTCTATCACGTTCGCGCTGAGTCGTGCTCTGAGCATGAGAAGGGTTGAAGCGATATTCCGTGTGCGTGCAATCTTAACTTGAATGCAGAGGCATTTAGATGCCTGTCACTCGGACTACGTGCCGAGCATCTGTTCGGGCGCAAAAAGGCAAAGCAAGTGCTTCCAGTCGCCTTCAGCGTTTTCAGGCGTTTTAAGCGGCAGTGCGGACTCGGGCAGTATTACTACGTACGACGCACAGTTTAAGAAAGCTTTGTAGGGGGCTAAGTGGTCGTGGATACTGAGACTGGGGAGCGCTAGGTTCTATACAAGGGAACAACACAGATTGCGCTCGTGTCTCGTGTTGTTCCTTTGTGTGTGCTGTTCACTTGTATAGAGCCTAGCGCTCCCCAGTCTCAGGACGCAGTTTCTTGTATACTCATTTTTGCTAGCTTCAGTAAGTGTTATTTCCCAGATTACAATAATTTTCCCATTGCAGGTCGATCAAAATATGACGAACATACCAAATATTACATGAAAAGACACTCTATTCGAGCAGAACGCGTGCACTTTAATGCTAATTTTAAAATAAGAAACAATTACTTATCTAGATCAGCAAAGTGAAATTAAATTTCGCTTCAAGTTTGAGGATGACGTCTATATACGCGCTTGCGCAGCTCACCCAAAGATGAGTGAAGAGAAAGAGAGCATTCGCGCGGACGATAGCAGGAGGAGCAAGACTTCGACTCCTGCCCCAGTGTAGGTTTCATCAAGCGGATTAATGCATTTAAGTTCGCTGTGTGCTCGGCAAAGTTCCGAAGAACAGAGAGATCGCATTTGACTTATTCAAAATACGCGACTGTATCACTAAAGTGTGCAGCGAGAAAACAGGCAGCACATTACGAGGTTCGTCGAGTGAAAAAGCTCGTTCGTGTCATGCATCGCGTCGTCCTGCTTGTTTCAGTATGAGGGGCTGTAGCAAACATGCATGCCTTATTGCCCCAAAAGACAAAAACTGTAGATGATTAGATTCTCCATATAACTCGTGCTTTCTCGGTTTCATTTAATCAGTCAACGTAGTCGCCCGCCGTAGCCGCGCTGTTCTTGCTGCCAACTGCAGAGCGCAGAAGGAAGTCGATTCACCGCTCTGCCTGGTAATTCCTTCGGAAGAACAGGCTGAAAAAGTGTAAAACTACTCTCCGGGATCAAGAAAAATGTTGCTAGCCCCAAGTGACGCCTACGCTTTCAAATATTTGCGTACGCTAGTTCGTTTCGAAGGCAGCGTCACTTGGCGCAATGTAGGCACACTGCGTTATTGCCTACACCCTGTGCCGCTGCCGACTGGAGCGGTGCCACCTTTGTTGAAAAACATGACGCTTTTAAATGGCTGACTAAGAATACAATCATACTGCGCGTAGCGTGCGCAGCCGTATGCGGTGAGAGCAGTTTCGCTAATTTCAAAGCAATGACAACAAGCCGATATGCTCTCGGCAAAGCGGGAGGCTGTTGAGCTTTCACGCGAGACGACTGCGCGGGAGGGCCGTTTCTGTTGACGCCAGGAAATGATATCTTATGAAGAGAAAAGCTTCACTAGGCTCGTCAACACCGCGCTTAGCGTGAGTCACACTACAAATTTGCCACAGCTGCGAATGCGCAAAACCGAATGACGTCACGCGGAGCGCAGGTGGTTGCTGCTGCCGCAGCCGTCGTTGCCGCCGCGCGCTTACTCCGTCGCCTGAGCCTTCGCTGCAGCCGTGCGCAGTGCGCATTTGAAAGGAGGGGTATATAAGGCGCGCTTGCCCATAGAACAGGCGCAGACGCTCTCCATGGAAGGAGAAGAAGAAGCAACAGTCGGACGGCGCAGAAACACCGATCCAGAAGTGGTAGCTTGGGAGTTGGCTGAAAAGTAGCGAGAGCTTTCCGCTTCGAGATATCCAGGCTTAACCTTAGCTAAGCCACAGCCAATTTTTGGGGGGGAGGTAGCTCGATATGTGTACATTAGCGGGTTCACATGCCGCAGCAATAAATATAATGCCGCAATAGGAAATACAGCTCTGTAGATATGGCTAGAGCTCTTTTAGACGCATCGAGTGAGTTGTAATCGTACCACCTGGAACTTTTCGATCGCGTCTGGACCCAGTACTTGTATTAAAATTTTCGTGGAAGCTCAATATACGTCCTGGATGAGTTAAATCGAATAGACAGCAGTAGACTACATAGCTTAGCAGTTTTGTCCTTTCATGCCGCTGATGTTTACTCTTGCCTAAAAAATGAGGGACTCCGTACGTAATACAGTAAATGTGAAAGTTGTGAATAACCCGCAAAAAATGGACATCAAGGGTTCTTGTAGTTAATTATGCAGCGTTTGAAGCATGAAATACTTTTAGCTCGCATTCTCGGCAAGCTCGGGCGAACGCCGTTCGAAGCCGAAAGATACCATGAGGTCAAACTACAAGAAGGACATGAAGCCGAACTTGTCGAAAACGCACCAAACATTTCTAGTACACATCTGGTGGAGCAGAAAAAATCTTACATTACTAGCCAAGTGCGGGATTCGATCCTCCGGCGGCCATAATTCCATTTGGCGATTCGGAGCGTCAATCTGAATGCGCGAAAAAGAGCGATGTTCATAGAGGTCTAATCAGAACTCGATATTTGAATCCATATCGCCCAGCGAAACACGCTGTTATGTTTCCGGAGCAAGAAAACTTGCTGCGGATTGCCGATATGAATACGTCTTTCGACCACTCGGCCATCACCCCAGCCTCTTTAACTGGCGCCCTCTCGCGCTGTGCTTTAGATATAATCGTCATCATGGCTTTTCATGCCTGATTTTTACTCTACGTATGTGCAAATATTGCTGAAAGAAAAATTCGGCAGGAACACTTAAGACTGCTTGCCTGTCTGAATGAGATCGCATTGCAGTCTCTGGGTGCATTGACATTGACACACACACACACACACACACACACACACACACACACACACACACACACACACACACACACACACACACACACACACACACACACACACACACACACACACACACACACACACACACACACACACACACACACACACACACACACACACACACACACACACACACACACACACACACACACACACACACACACACACACACACACACACACACACACACTCACACACACACACACACACACACGCACGCACGCACACACACATGACACAACCTGGAACGCTGTATGACGAACGATTGCATCACAATTTTGATAATGTCTGGTAAGGCTTACAATTGAAGGGAAGTACTTCGATGGTTTGAATCCCTCTCGCAAGCTACCCGCCAACATGACTAGCACATGTAGGCCATATGCAACGAGAAATCGTATGACACCACACGAAATGCTGTGCGACGAAAAGTTGCGTGAGAATTTTCGTACAAATTTCGGCAAAACTGGCGCCACATGAAAATCTACCAATTGCGAGTATATACATTTAGGCGGATTACATGTATACGACTGTCTGATGTGGTGGTACCCGCTTTCCTGTGTGCATCATATGGCAGTCACCACTTTTCTTTGCCATCACTGAGATCCTCTGTAGATCTACGAGCGCACTCACGCAGCCGGCTTTTCTCGTAATGGGACTGACTGGGAATACTTTAGCAGGAAAGTGAAATAATGAAGTGGCGTAATGGAAGATTCCGGAATGCTTTGCACCACCTGGGGCCCTATTCCATGGTCTCGACCGCATTTATTGCGATTACATCAGCGGGTTGGTCGACGCAGTGGCGGCGGTGTCCGGCTGAGGCGAATGTGGCTCTGGAGTCCTGCATGGACTCTGCGTAGAATATTCTACAGAGCCAATAAAGTTTTTTACTCGCTGACTCCTAGGGTGATGTGTAGCATGTGTTGGCGCCGCCTCCTCTTTGGCACGTGGTAAGCGCTGACAATGCGAGTCGCCGCAGACAAAAAGCGGCCGAAGAAGACGAGGGCGCTAAGAAAGGCTAAGAAATTGCTGTTGTTGACAATATTTGCTATAGGAATAAGGGGTTTATGCAAGTGGATATAGAGTGGTCGGGTCCCCAATCCGCTGGCGAGGGCTACAGTTTGACGAGTGTTTGTTGCTCCTCAAGGTGCGGGTGTGACCACCCCCTCTCCCACGTTGGCTGCCCTATAGTATCAATAGCGGTATTTAACATACAGTCTCATATCAAATGAAATAAGTCGGCTTTTTGCCTTCAGAGTTTGCACTGTGCGGGAAGTGATTCATTATCGATAGTGTGTAGCTGGTGAAGGTCATGGTTTGAAGCCGTCGGAGATGGCACAGTTCTGACTTATTGAGCCCTTGAGCAGGGCTAGGAAACGTTTGTCTCACAATACGGAGTTGCTGGAGTATGTTTGTGGTGCAGGGGAGCGATTTGGTATAGGGATGAGGATGGATCCCGGGTGAGAAATGCTTGGAACGAGGAGTGTGGCAATTCGTTTCCACCCTGAGGAATAGGTACCCACACCAGCTGCTTTAGCGACGTCTGTGCCTCGGATTGGTCTCACAAAATTCTTCAAATAATCAAAAGCTGACAAAAGAGAAGCAGTGTCTGATGAGGGAGCTTCTTCTAGACTTCAGTGCGGCTACCACAATATATGAGCCGTACTAGAATATGCTACCGTTTCCTGCAGTGCATTTCATGCTTACATGCACTTTCGGCAAGACAGACTTTGAATTTTTTTATCCACCCTAAAATAAAGCTGGCAAAACACCAACTAATACCTGACAGCGTCGGTTTTCAGAGCTCCTAGACGCGCGCTCAAAGGACGAAACCTTGGAAGTTCGCTATCGCCATCTGGGCTTGGTGCTGGCAGTGAGACATGCGGCAACTGCTGATGCGCCTTTGAAAGTGATTGGAAACATTAGGGATTCATTGTATGATCTCCTTCATTACCCATTACATCCATTCTTTTCCCTGAATCAGTGTTGAGTGACAAACCAGGAAGTCATAGTTAAGGCAGAACTGAGTGATTTTCATGGCAGAGATACCTGTTTACCTGCCTCTTTCATTCTGATCATAGTATTCCTTTTTTTTTGGTGGAAAATTCAGCGCGGAGGGACAAAAGATACTGGAAGGGGGACGAAACAAGCGCTGTCGCAAATAATATTTATGGTTTTGTCCCCTTTTCAGTGTCTTTCGTCCCTCCACGCTGAATTTTCTGCCAAAATGAGCTGCACCCAACTTGCCCAACTCGCTATACTTCTGCATAATATTGCTCTTGATCTACTACTTCTTCCAGTCTTCCTCCAAGCTCACCAGGCTGCAAAAACCGAATGTGTCCTCGCCACGCTAAGTGAGGAGAGGGTGAGGGCTTCGCAAGGAAGTATACCACGCCCTTCCTCTGCTTTTGTCCTTCTTATCGTAGCTGCCGTGCCAATCCATGTATTGTTGTTGTTGTTGTTTACGGCCATAAACATGGCACATACCCAAGCGGGGGGAGTAGCCAAGGTACGGTGGTGATTGACAAGGAACTATTTGTGCGGCAAAAAAAAAAGGCGTGAGTTGGCGAAGTAGAAAAGGGGAATGACTGAAACTAGAGAAAAAAATATGAAACCCATGTATTCATAATTTTTTTCTTCTTAGCTCGTCTGCGTCTTCTTCTTTATCTTCCTTTTGGAACCCCACAGGGATAACATTCTAACTCCACTATCTTTCCGTGTCTCTCGTCAACAACACAAGCTTGCTGACGTAACGAACGCCGATGTTCCGCGATTGTAGACATCAAATGAACTGCTGCATTAGGAAAAAGCGCGTGGTCAGGCACCTCCGAAATTTTGGCGACATATTTTCTTGCGCACACGGAAATAGAACAAGAAAGAGAAAAAAAAAGAACAGCTCCAGTCTGCTGCTCGAGCTGCGCGAGCCGTCGAACGAACGCCATATTTTTCTTCGAACCATTCTTTCAGAAGGCATCGCAGTACTATGGGCGTCCACCTAGGCTTTCCTGGCCGGTCCTCTGCACAGCTCCCTCAAAATGGTTCGGGACACCACCTCGCGACAGAGCAAAATGCTGGACAAGGAGCTGATCGGAGCCGTGCGAGCCACCGGAACATCGCAACCCGTGTCACGGGGCCAGCTGGGAAGCCGCCGGTTACCGAGCCTGCCAATCGCTTCGTGGCCTCGGTCCGACGCCTCGCCCTTATCATCGGAGAACAACGCGCTGGTGAGTACCACCACCCCCGCGGTCAAGGCCAAGGTGCACTTAAGCTCCGAGAAGCGCGTGCGTGAGAATGCACCCAGTTGGGCAAAGCAGCCAGGCGTCCCCCCCCCCCCCCCCCCCCCACGTGCACGGCGAGCTTGCTTCTGAGCCTCCTACTCCGTTTAGCTGCTTTGGTGCTCTATCTCAATTCTAATGCCAGGTGCTTCTTCAAACCTGTTATTCAACGCATTCGATCAGTGTGTGTGTTCAGAAGGATTACCCGTTGTCATACAGGTGCCATCAGCGGTAGTTAGATAGTAGGATAGGAAAACTTTTAATGTCCAATACAAAAAGCCTACCTAGAGAGCTACCTGCCCAGACGACGACCGAAAGGTATTGGCTCGTGGCGACGGCTTTGGCCAGTGGGACGCGTTGTAGTTGAGTTTCCGGGTCGCAGCTCACTAGTAGCCTCCCATTGGTCTTTCGACTTAGTGTCGCGAATCTCAGGGGGCATGGGGACACTCCGATACTATGTGGTCCAAGGAGATTCTATGTTCGCAGTTTGCGCATTTTTCTTAAAACTACTCTGGGTACACAAGACTCCAGAGGGCAGTGTTTGGATATTTGTAAGTTTGTAACTGGCGCCAACTGATGGCTTGGTATCATGGTTGAGGATCTATCCGCTGGCGGAAGTCTAGCTCTTTGAAAATGATAGTGCAGCGTAATTTCTCTACAGCGCACCATGCGATCCCTGTTTGTGAAGATCACTTCTCTCGGGCCTGCCCGGAAGGAAAAGCCTGGGGCGAACTCCTATGCCGTCTCATTACCAAGCAGGGATGCATGTACGGGTGTCCAGAGTAGCGGAATTTTTCGGTCTATTACATGACCGCTTAGAATTGTATTCATCAGGGGGGAGGTCCGACCCCCGCTGAAATTTAGTATGGCAGCTTTGTAGTCAATGGTGATATACTTCGCTTTTGTTCTTACACAATCCAGTGCTATGGCACCTTCCTCGGCAGTCTCTGGGTTACCGAAAAGTATGGGGGCATTTATAGAGTTGTTTATTTTTGTAGGCTGCGAGGGGAATCATGCTCTTACCGAACTCAGCGGCATCCATCTAGAGCACGCGTTCATCTTTGTAGGAGAGAATGAGTTTCTCAAGTGCTTGGGCCCGTTTGGCGCTGCGCACGGAGTGATGAATAGGGTGCATATATTAATATGTTGCGGTGGTACAATTATATTGTTCTGAACTTTTTCGAGAATGTTTACTTTTGTGGTTGTTCTGCTCTTTCCACTCAGATGGAGTATGTCTAGAATGGCCCTGGCGGTCGTGGTCCCGTATAAGCGTTCGATTTCGGACGTTCTTACTGCGTCTGTCATTTCTTCCAGGGTAGTGTGCATGCCTAGCTCTAGGAGGCGATGAGTGTATGTAGGGATGGGAAACCCTGGAGCTTGCTTCGTGCAGCGCCTGATAATTCCATCTATCCTTTACTTTTCTGCTATTTTAAGGTTGAGAAAGGTGGCAGCATGCGATTTACAGCGAACTGCGAAGACCTGTACAAGCCGCAGGAGATTATGCTCTTTCATGCCGTGTCTAGCTCTTGTTGGCAATCCGCTGTGTGACGCGCATCGTTTGCTGTGCGCGATTGTCCTTCTTAGTTACTGCGTCACATTTATACCCGTTGCCTTGCTTGATCACGCCTAGAACTTTGATTGTTTTCAACCTGAGGGATATCTGCCCCTTGCGCTTGTAATTTGATGTTAGGGAAGGTTCTAGTTTGTCTCTGGTGCAGAGGTCGATAAAAAAATTGGAGGCTTATCAAAGTTAAGCCCAGTGGATGCGAAGCATGTGACGTCACATATCACGTCACATATCACCTGATGCAGCGATGGTTGCGCCGCCGCCGCGTCACGCGCGACGGCGCGAACCGAAGCGTGGAGGCCTCCGCCGAGCGACGTCCTACGGCGCGATATGAGGCCCCATCTGCAGCCGGTGTGACGTCATCACGTGACGTCACATCATGTGATCTCACTTCAAGGTCACAGGTGGCCACCGCCGGGAGGCGACCGACGGCGCGATATGAGGCCCCCCTGCAGCCGGTGTGACGTCATCACGTGACGTCATGTCACATGACCCCACTTCAGAGTCAATGGTGGCCACCGCCGGGCGTCGCGCGAAGGCCCGAAACCTACGTTAATATGCTTCGCATAAAAAGGTCTGACTTCTGCGGCGAGCTTTGCAAGCCGCTGTGGCTGACATTGTTTTCGACCTCATTTATGGCCCTCTCTAAGGTACTTTCGATGTGCAAGTCGCTTCCACGGGTCATCCACATGGTGATGTCATCCACATACACGTAGAAGGTCAAGCCATCTACCCCGTCCAGCCTCACCGGTAGTCGTATCATGGTAACGTTGAAGAGAAGGGGGAAAGTCCCGACCCCTGCGGGGTGCATATGCTGCCCAAGTGTGTATCTTGACTGAGTTTCACCAAACTGGCTGCACGCTATGCTGCCCAAGAGGAAATTCGCAATGTAGTTGTACGTGCGTTCTCCAACGCTTACGAGAGCCTGGTTTTCTAGTATCGCCTCGCGTTTTACATTATCGAAAGCTTTGGTGATTTGAAGCCCCACTAGCACTTTCGCATTGATTGAATTAAGAGTCTGATAGGTCATGTTTGTGTTGTATCATGATATCTCGCGTGGACAATTGCGATCCAAAACCTATCATCTAACGAGGGTATAAGTCGTTGTCTTCCATGAAGTTGTTTAATCTCGTTTGTATCATACATGGTCTGTTCTGAAAGTAGTAGGACTCATTTTTTAAACAAAATTTGTTCAAGAGAACAGTACAAACGATTACAATTTTTTCCCTTCCGCACCTACACTCTGCTGCCATTGAGTTTTACAGTTTTCGTACGCCTCCAGGAACGCATGGACCGGAATGCTGTTTAGCTCCCTCGTCACGGCCTGTTGAACCACCTCTACGATCCGGGATGTTTCCCCTCCAGCGTCGATTTTATTCTCGGGAACAGAAAAAGTCTTGCGGGGCCAAGTCGAGGCTGTAGGGGGGCTGTCGCAGCGTTGCCGCCTTGTGCTGGGCAAAAAATCGGGGTCCTCATTCACATGATGAAGAAGATCCGACCGGTTGGCCTTTTCCTCCTTTGACAACACTCCCGGCACCAACTTCGCGCACGCTTTCCTCATGGATAAGTTTTCTGTCCCGATCTCAAAAACTTGGGTTTGAGGAATGCTCATGTCATCAGCAATCATTCTGATACTCATCCTACGATCACTGTTCAGTAAATGTTTCACTCGCTACACATTTTCGTTGGTCTTGCTGGTCGAAGGGCGTCTGGAGCGGTCGTCTTCCTCCACTCTTTCCTTACCTTCTCGAAAAAGCTTGTGCCACTCAAAAAACACTTGATCTACCCACGGAAGCGTCATCGTAGGCCTCCTTAATCATGTTGGGACTCTCTTTGCCCATTTTACCAAGATTTACTCAAAATTTGATCGCGTATCGCTGATCCAGTAAACGCTCCACGATTCTGCGTGACGAGACGTTTCGACAGGGGTTCACAGTACAAGCGACCTCCTCTCTTCAGCGGCCGAGAGCCGACTGCCGATTTTCCCCAGCATCCCCAATATCCCCCTTCAACGATCCTGCACGCGCAGACCACCTCTCGTCCTCCCGTTCGCGCAGGAAAAACCAGTCCTACTACTTTCAGAACAGACCCTGTATAACGATTAGTTTTCCAACGCAAGATGTGAGGGCTATAGGACTTAGATTTTCTAGGGTGAGCGGCTTCCCAGGTTTAGGTATGAAAACTAGCTTGGCGGTTTTCCACTCTTTGGGCATCTCCCCCTTCTTCCAGCATTACTGCATGAAAGTCGTCAGCGCCGTTATAAATTTTTCGTCTAGGTTTGAAGCATTTTGTTAGTTACACCATCCGGCCGGGGGATGATTCGGTTTTGAGCTTGAGTATTTCGGTTCGAACCTCGAATTCGGTGTTAGGGGCGTCTAGTTTGCTGTTTGATTTACCCTCATAACGCCGTAAGAGAGTTTTGGTGGCGGATTCTACATATCTGCAACGAGTTGCTTCGAGGAGTTCCTGTTCCGAACTTTCAAATTTATAACATAATCTCTGTAAATTTTGTCGCTGCGTTAACTTACTACCTTCTGGATACAGGAGGTGACGAAGGAGGTTCCATGTTTTGCAGACGCCGATGTTGCCCTCAAGATGGTCACAAATTGTTCCGCAGCTCTGATCGCAGAGTTTAAGTCCCTATTCATCTATCTCTTTGTTATCGCTAGGCGTCTTATCAGATTGCGATTCCGCTTTTGTTTCTTTAATCGTTTTTCCATAATAGCTTTGGCCTCCCTTATGGCCCGTGTACTGTGCGATGTCAGTGCACGTTTAAGAACCCCAGGTGATCGAAATTTCCGGAGCCCTTCACTACGGCGTCCCTCCTAGCCTGAGTCGCTTTGGGACGTTAAACCCCATAAACCAAACCAAACCATCATGCGAAGAAGGCGTCTGTCTAGTACTTCTAGTTCCTCATAGTCATCGAGAGTTTTAGTCGCATTCTTGGTATCATTGCGATGCTCCTCCGGCCAATGTTGAATGTTTGTGTTTTGTGTCAATCTCTCGTTCTGGTTGCGAGCGTGGCGGAAAGCGTCCCATTCAGTGACATGCGGGGAGCGCGTTTGGCGCTTGGGAGGGCCAGCGTCAGTTTCTGCGACAAGGATGCAGTGGTCTCTGCCTATACTCCGTTTCATACATCATGTGCAACGCTGTCAAGGCTACGGAAGTAGTCCGCAAAACAAAATAAAGAGTTGGTATCACTCCGCGCTGTTATGTGGCCGTGTGGTCTAACGCGTCGCCCCGGAGTGCCGACAGGCCGCAATGGGGGGAGTGCTTGGGTTCAAATCCCGCGTGGTGAAACTTTTTTTTTCGCACATTTTTTTTTCTTTTTTTGTCCATCGCAAGTTGCATTTCGCGTGACTTGATCGAGAAATCTTGTTTTGTTCACAATCGCTTGAACATTATGCCATGTTCTAAAAAAAAAAACTGCATGCATCTGTTCTTTGATGCATACCGCGTTAATGTGAGCTGTCTGAAATTCGTTGTCAGTGAACTCGGACCTGCTTTTGGTCAGCAGTGGCGGTTTTCTTCCCGATTCTGCAGCATTGTGACTATGCTTTTTAGATGCAAGCTAGAGATTTGAGCGAAAGATGACGTTCATTCGTCGGGTATAATTAATAAGCACAGTGGTGAGTGCTCCGCCGTGGCCCAATTAACAAGTGGCCGTGTGCAACTTTCGATTTCGCTGTTGCCGAGGAACCCACTCTTTTGTGGGCCTCTCTTAAGGTATCTGGAATGTTATGAATTGTTCTGAGCAACCACTTAGCGGCTGATCTAGTCTTCGCCAAAAGAGTCTGGGACCGACTTTGGCACTATGCTGTAGAGTAGCCCGAAGGACTTGGCGAGAGCAGTTATTTTTTACTGATCGCACAGTTGAGAAGCAAGATGTCTGTTAATTTAGAATGCGGTTTAGAATTTAGAATACAGGAGTGCAGAAAACATAATCTAGACTACTTAATTGCCTATTTTCTAAACTGTGTATGCGTAACATTCTTGTGCATATCTGCAATTCTTTTGTTTTTGTTAAGGTATCTTTCGTTTTTAAGCAAAGCGCGTTTTCCTTGGTCATTGAAGATAGCTCTATAACTTGGCTATTATATGCGGAAAAAGAGCAGTATATTTAAACTGATGGGTCAAAATATTTTTACACACACCACCTCGATATAGCCTGTTTCCTGTGTTGTGTTAAATTTAGAACATAGTGTTGATTCACACAGTGACAGAAAACAGTACTGCCTCAAGAGTTACAGATTTGTTGTTGTGCACAAATGTATATGAAGGCAATACAGAGGCAAGTCAGCTTGTCTCTATTTTCCTGCTCACCTTGAAGAGCAGAAGCTGCTCAGGCAGGATTTTCATGCAGCCAGGTAAAAAGAGTTCCAAGCTGTGGGAGCGTAAAGTAAGAATGCAGAAAAAGTTGTACAACACTAGGAAAAAACATTCTCTAAATGAGACAGGACAATAAAGAATGTTGACCCCGCAGTGTTTGCGAGAAATGGTTTATTCTGGAAACAGCCAGTGGCCCCCTTGCCCGAAGGCGCAGCCAATCCCGTTGTTAAACCTTTCAGGAAAGCATCCTGAGATGACTTCACAGTCTTGTCCTGTCAGACGTTTTCTTTTGTGTGCCCAGCGTTGACCCAGGTTTCATCTAGGTAGATGATGCACCTGTAAATGTAAAACAATCGAGTGCACGAGATAATGGTATTAAGTAAACAAACATACTTCAGCATGTAAGCAGGCAACGCACTGCAGGAAACACACTGCTGACCACTGTCGCACAAATAGCCGCTCAAAGAGAATCGAGAAAAAGAATTATCTCAGCTTTATTGCTCCCTTGTTCGGGATTATATTTCGCGCCCAGGCGGCATTTGGTAGCCAGTTTATATTCACTGTATGTTTGCATGGGTTACTTGACTAATTCGGCCAAGTTTGAAATCTTTTCACTCGCGGCGACTGCGAACAAAAATTCCCAACGTTGGCAGCAGTAGCGCCAGTAACTCGCACCACTGGAGCAACGGGCAGTGTACAGTGGGTGTTTATTCGTTCCTAGCGGAGACGACGAGATGGCACTACCCATTGCGGTGCTATGACATTTTTGGCAGTTTTGTTGTTTTTGCTTGCCGGACCAATTCGGATTTAGCGATTAAATCTGACCCATGCAGACACGTGCCCCACCCAAACGTAGCGCAAAACTGGCCGTGAAACGTCACTTGTTGTTTCATTGCATTTGTTATTTTGTTGCATTTGTTATTTTCCGCTCACCACAAGCAACGCACTATTTTGTGTCACGGATGCAGGTTGCGCAAGAAGGAACGCTAGCTTTGGCAGCGTTGCACCTGATGTATGAAACGGAGTATAGGTTTAGTAAGTAGTTGTACCAATTAGCTGTAGCCGCATTCTTGACCAGGGTAAGGTCTGGGGACGTGTCACACACACGCTGCTAACCATTCTTGTAGGGGTGAGAGGATCCGTGAGCTGGGGGAAGCCCATGTGCTGTAAGCCTAGCAACAGATGTCTCCCCTTCGCACAGTGCCTTTGGTAGCAGACCAGGTGCGGGCACACGCGAACAAAGGTGGAAGACTCGGTGAAAACAAGCGCTCTTGTGTTGTTTGCGTAACAGTTAAGTCACTGCTTATGAGAGTAGTTTTGATATGTGCGTCCTGCTCTGTCTTTGTTGGTGTGCGCTCGTACGTGGTCTGCAATGCAACACCAACCCACCTATCAGTCTCTGCTTTTGTTCGATAGTAGCCCGATGGTACTCCATTGCGAGGAGCACTGGTGGGAACGTCGTTTTGTTTTCCCTAGCGCTTGGAACAAAATCCTCGCTAGCCTTAAGCTTTTGCAGGACATAGTGACACGGGTGTAGCATGCCTTGCAACAAATGGAAAAGCTAGCATCTTGCAGAGTGCCGATGACAGCGCAGTCCCTGCACTTCAAAAAAAAAAAAATGCCCGGACGTATAATCCTGTGTCGAATTTGAGCTACACCAGTGGAGGGGAGGGCAGTGCAGTGCATATGTCGTTTAGCAGCGATGGGCCGCTGTGTCTACTGTCGAGATCGAGAGTGCCGGAGTAGCCAGGAGTAGTCACCAGTCAGGGGGTTTGGAGTATGGTTTGGGTGTTGCGCATGACGTAGGGTAGGGGTGCGTCGCGAACGTTACACGCTGAACGCACGGCCACGCATCATTCCTTATAAGACGGCCGTATGTTCTGTGGAACAAATACTGTGAAGGAGAATTAAGGTTAAGGAGGTGAGGAGAGAGAGGGAGTCCGAAGCTGTCATTCGTTCGGTTCGAACTAAACAGTGATCCGGATTGTGAGGAATCAGCTTGGCGCAAACGGAACTTCATCTCATTTCGGTTAGTAGCAACGATTACGACCGCACATACATGGAACGCAGCCCTAAGATATAACGCTGTAGGAAAGAAAAGCGAATTTGAAACTGTCGTGTTTTGAATGTTGATGTTATAAACTAGAAAGCATGGAGTATGGGGAGATATGGTCTCGCAAACAGCAGCTCAAGATAATACCTCGCCAACCAGCGACCTGCGCGAGAATCTGTGAAAATCAGGTCCGGCATGGTAACGTGCGTTAGATTTTGTAACGCCGTGACGCTAGGTAAGATGCCATCGCGTGAAGTGCAAATAAATGGAAAAGAAAAACTCGAGGTAGTTATGCTGCTTTCCACTTTGCGTGTCGACTCATTGAAAAGAGTTTCCAGTGCTATCTTGTTGCATCTTGAAGGATCAAGAAAATGTGCCCCGGAGAGCGTCAGAGAGTAGTGGAGCCTTAGTAGTGGAAGCAATGTGACTGTGACCATAATCGTTTGTTCGAATCATTTCACGCAGGACAAGTGGATCCATCCCGGCTATCTTCAACTTGCCTTGAAATCAATCTTTCAATTTCGCATGATCGTGATGTGATCATGTTTCGTTTTGTATGCGCGGCGACCTTGAAACTGATCCTGTCACGGAACTTCCCGTACGATATGCAGTTGTTTTTACCTTGCTACAATTGATGTGGGCTCTCGACGAGTAAGCCATGAGGCAAGCTAAATGGCTTACTGTTGTGGCTTAAACTACGGCTTAATGTTATTGCGCTCGTGGTGCGATAGCGCCACGCTGAACACAAATGTTCCGAACACAAGCTGGGGTATGAACATGCATGCCCCCACCTCCTCTCACGTCCCACTAACACACATTCCAGTGTACTCCCTTTTAAATCCGTTCTTGTTAGGAATCTGCGAGAGCGACAGTCCATCTGTCGGACTTAGGTGGTGGTAGTGAAAAGTTTATTTGCAACAGGGGAGTTTGGGGCACATAGGTTCGTGGGCCCCCACACGGCCCCAATGCACCAAACCTTCATGTTCCGGAGGCTCACGACGCTGGTAGCCCGGCCTGCGGCGATGGCTTGTTTGGCCGGGTTCTAGAAACGCAGTAGGGTGTCCCAAGCCTCCCAAGTGGTAAGTTGCTCCAGGCCCCGCGGTGGAGGATCCGCCAGGCATAGGGAAAGGATATGATCGAGAGTGGCTTTGGGGTGGTGGCAGGGGGTACAGGAGAGGTTTGTGTGGGCCTGGTGATAGCCCGAGCGTATATAAGGGGAGGGTAAAGTGCGTGTTTGGAGCCGCCTCCGAAGTGTTTGATGATAATTGTCGAGGGTGGGATGGGGTGGAGCGCTCACACATAAAGTTTCGGTGTTCCTTGCCCTCCCTCCAACAGCTCATCGCACAAGATGAAGCTATCGGTCATCGGACGCAGACGACGAATCGGTGCGCAAAGGCATATTGCAGCGTGTAAACCAGCACGAATCCAAAACTACTCCGGAATACTTTCCCCTGATAAATTTGCATGAGGACTGGTTGTTCCACGGAACAGCATGTGCATCAATGACGACGTTGATAGGCACCCAGAGCATGCGTCATAGCTTGGTTTCAGGATACTGACAGGCAGAACATCGTTTCCGAATGGTAGTTGTTCAAGCGCGGTTTACGGAACTTCAGCTTTACAGCAAGGGCAGCCATTTCACTGTTTCTCATGTGAGAATTTAATGATGTTCTAATGAGACAACCGCAGTGAGATGCTACGCTTCACCAATGAACTGGCTGATAAAAGTGGAGAGTGTTCATTTATCTATGTCTAGCCAGGTTGGCGATAACAGTAAAGTGATTTAGCCTGTAGCAGGAAATTAGCTTTGAGCACAGTTGCTTGCACCCTTCAGACAGGCGCCGATAGCGTGACTGCACTGAATTTCCACTTCGTCGGGGTCTCTGAAGAGGCATTTTGTCTTGACAGGGACCTGGTGCTGCCCATACTGCAAACCGGATGCCTCCAGACACAAGGCTACGATTTCCGCGTGGTCACCAGCGGTGGTTCTGCCTTCCAGTTACGATGAGCTGGTAAGTCACTATAATCTGTTCGGCTCCGCCAAAGCGCCGCGAATCCATGTCATAACGAATATAAATCGAGAAGCGGCCCCAAGTCAAAGGGCCGCCGCCATGGAGGAAGGAAAACTCAGGAGAGGCTCTTGCTATCCGAGGCAGCACGCCAAAAAGTGTGGCGGAAGTCACGCGCTTTCGCAAGCACTACACGGAGTCTTTGGCTCACGGCGCAGCCAACAGTAACGCTTGGCGCAGCGGCGCAGTCTGCTGCAGTGCGTGCTGCGCATGTGCAACCGCACTGGTGGCCAAACGGGGGGGGGGGGGGGGGGGACAGCCGGGGCGAGCCGGCTCCAAAAAATGCGCGGCTGGCGCCTCTCCTGTGTTCTTTTCCTTCCTCCCATGGCCGCCGCAGACTCAGATGAGCGCCATCTTTGTATTGCGCAGTGTTGCTAGATGAGTAACTTCCTCCACAGTTAAATACCTCTTAGATGAAGTCGGTATCGCAGGGCGTCGAAGTAGTAGGACTGTGTTCGGGCATATGTTTGAGCGCTCTATAGAAAATTTCCTTTTATTACGAAAGCAAATAAAACTTAATAGGAACTTGAATTGTGATTAGGCAGTGCCAGTGTTTGATCAGCTGTCGTGTGCGTGGCACAGTATTCATTCTTTACTTTTACACTTGGTGGTCAGATAGGCCGATTAACAGTACATATTTAACATTCTGACTTTTATTCATAATAACTGTAAACATGCATTTGTCATTCTGACAGCATATGGTATAACACAGTTGAGGCCATTTTGAGAAGTCGTAAATTCGGTAATTATACAAAGACACTTGCTTGTCTTTCCTCATAAAACTTCTCCCCATCGATGAGCAGCCATCATGAATCCTAGAGTCAGTGCGTGGGTAAAATTTTAGCATCCCGTACTGCTGAGCCAGTTGTTTATTTCCGGTTACGAACCCATATTCATCGTGCTTTTAGTTTACTTGAATATCATTGCTCACGTCTTATCGGGTGCAGCCGACATCACAGTCCTCAAACGCGTTTCCAGTGGTGAAAAACATCAGCTTGCGCCCCACGCAACTCCGCCTCTGTTGTGCAGAGCCCGCAGCCAACGGCCGCGGCTACCCCTTCGTCGTTACGCTGGAGTTGGGGGAGCTAGGAGAGCACTGGACCGCGGTGCTGCTGCTGCCGCTGCCAGCCGCTTCCGTAAGTGGCATCTCACAGACGCCTGCGCATTCTATCATCCCTCGCAGTTGTTCAGATGACAATGCAAGCGCAGACGTGATTCTTGACGATACACCGAACGCGTTTTCGTGGCGTGAAATATTATGTGGGTCATGGTGAAAATTCATGGTACCCGCAGTGCAGCAAATGTGGAAGGCGATGTGTGCGAGGTAAATATTGCTCTTGTGGCAAATTTTTTACAGCGAGCACAACGAAGCGAACATTGATGTCCGCGAAGCATCGGTTCTTAAATGCGTTAATAAGCCGTAGAAACGAGACAAATTTGCTTTCCGAAGCCGCGTTGTGTTTATAGCCACAATACTGGATGTCTGCTGCTGTTTAGTAAGCAGGCACTTTAACTGCAACAGTGTTGCTTGGGGAGCATAAATACGCAGCAATGACAATATACAGGGTGTTTCACCTAAGACTTTCTGCAATTTTTAAAAATAAGCTGTTTGAATTATATGCGCGCTTTTTCTTGCATAACATTGTCAGTGGTGTAGTACATCATAATTAAACTAAGACGTGCTAACTAGCAGGCTTGTTAACCAATATTTAATAGTTAACTTTTAAACTATTACCGTTGGGCTCCTTAATTATTGAGAGGCATGCAGCCCACGGTAAGTAATGTCCATATCCGTTTTTAGAATTTCGAGAACGCGATTATTCTCGGCGCTGGGGCCCAACAAATTTCGCCTACATCGCGCCAAAATACATGCGGTTTGAGAAGCTTGCAGGCAAAGCAACCTCTCCAGTGAACCTAACTCGTCGAAATAGCCAAAATTTGTTGGGCCACAGCGCCGAGGATAATCGCGTTCTCGAAATTCTAAAAACGGATATGGACATTACTTACGGTGGGCTACATGCCTCTCAATAATTAAGGAGCCCAACGGTAATAGTTTAAAAGTTAACTATTAAATATTGGTTAACAAGCCTGCTAGTTAGCACGTCTTAGCTGCATTATGATGTACGATACCACTGACAATGCTATGCCAGAAAAAGCGCGCATCTAATTCAAATAGCTTATTTTTAAAAATTGCAGAAAGTCTTAGGTGAAACACCCTGTATAGTGCAAAGCTTCTTCACCATCAGCAGCAGCCTCACTACGCCACTGCAGGGGAAAGCCTCTCCCATGTCTGTTCAATTAACCCTGTCTTTTGCCTGTTGTGTCAACCCTATCCTCGCGAACGTCATAATATCATCCGGCCACCGAAATTTCTGTCGCACCCTGCTACTCTTGATTTATATAGGAATCCAGCAGCTCTAAGTATACTTATTTTCCTACCATTTCCAGCATCTAGCTACCCACTGTGAACTGCAGTTCTCTTGCGAGATTGCTCAAAATTTTTTTAGACAGATCGTTCTGCCTGTGCCTGTCTAGCTAATTAACATTCTTTGCAGTATATCCTGAGTGGCTTAGTAAGGCAATGTCATCAGTGAATCGCAGATTACTTAGCTTTTCTCCAATAACTGTTATCCCCAACTGCTCCCAATCTAGGCCTCGGAGAACTTCCTGTAAACCGGCAGTGAACCGGCTTGTCTCCCTAGATAGCACGTTTCCGTGTTGGAATTGTATTGCTGACTTTATGGAGGACTATGGTAGCTGTGCTATCGTTATAGATATCATCCAATACTTTCACATGACTCTTCTACACCCTGATTTCGCAGTGCCTGCATGGTTTCTGAGGTTTCCACTGAGTCAAATGCTATCTCTTTATCAATGAAGGACACATAGATGGGTTGGTTATACTCGGCGCATTTCGCTATCACCTGATTGATAGTGGGAATATAGCTTATTGCCGGGTATCCTTTATAAAAGCCTGCCTGTTCATTTCGTTCGTTAAAGCCTAAGGTTGTCCTGGTTCGATTAGCGATTACCTGAGTAAATACCTTGTAGCTTTTAAATACCTCGTAATTATTCAAGTCTTCGCCATCTGCTTTCTTATGAATTAATATTAAGTTAGCATTCTCTCAAGCTTTTTTGTTCGCTAGAGGCTATAGGCCATTGCGTATAAAATGTGGCTAGTTTTTTGTCTAGCAAAAGCTCTCTTCCGTCCTTCAACAGATCTGCTGTTACCTGATCCCTATCATCTCTGGTTCCCCCTTTGCATTGCTTCGCTTGCATTACTTTGCTCTTTCTTTAATGGGCAAAGGCTCCTTTGGTGTGCGCTAGTAGTAGTAAAAACATTTATTTTTGCAAAAGGAAGAATTAGGGAGTCGGAGGTTGGGGATAGATAGATGTGGAGCTTCAGTGGTCGGTCTTCCCTATTCCAGGATCTCGTTGGCCTCCGCCGCTGCCTTGGCCCTCGTCACCAGTGTAAGCTGTGTGCTCGGGTCGGAGTCAGTCATGAGGGCCTCCCACTGCTCTAGACTAGGGCTATTTAGCTTTGGTAATAAAGGGCTTTTTTCACAGCCCCAGGTGGCGTGGTACGTTTGGCGTAGCCCCCACACCACACGCACTCTTTCGCGTATCTGTTCGGCCACATTTTATGATACATGGCTCTGCTTGGGTAGGTGTCTGTCTGTAGTCGTCTGAGCGTGGTGGCCTGCTCTCTGTTGAGGATATCCGCCGGAGCCGCATACTTCTTGCGCGCTTCCAACAACGCCTTCATTGCCTCCCCGTAAGATTCTGGCGTGCTGAAGGGTTCCACCGGCAAACCCGCCCTCCGGTTCGTGAACCCTCGGACAACGGTGTCTGCCATGAGATTTCCCTCAACCCCAGTGTCAGGGACTCAAATGGTGGTGTGTTGAATGTTTGTGTTGTTTGATCCATGTCTGTGTTGTTTTTGTTCGACGAGGATCCTCGCGGATTTTTTGCCGATCCTTCCATCTCTGTATGCCCTCGCTGCAGCCTGAGAATCCGTCGCTATCCAGTAACTCATTCCCTGCCGATTGGCTTCAGTCAGGGCTAGAGCTATGGCGATCTCTTCCGCTTCTTGTGTTGTCCTTGTGCGCACTGATGCACCAGTAATTATCTTCCCATTGGCGTTCACTACTTCAACCGGCCTAGTTTTTTCCTTCGTTCTGCATTTGGACGCGTCAACATACACAACCATCTGTTTCTTCTTTAGGAACCTGTCCAACTCCAATGATCTCGCCGCCCGTCTTCCTTCGTGGTTCTTCGGGTCCATGTTTTTGGTCAGTGGTTTAACCAAGAAAGTGCTCCTAATTTGGCTGTCAATGTCTGTCTTGTCTTCGCCCTCGCCTTCTGCCGGGTATCCTAGCGTTACTGCCTCTATTATTAACGTCATGATTACATTCGCTGCTGTATAGATTTCTGTAGAGCTCTTCGGCTACTTCAATTATATTATCAGTATTGCTAATAAGATTGACCTCTTTGTTTCTTTTCGCGTGCATCTGGTTTTTACCTATGTTTAGTTTCCTCTTCACTGCTTTTAGGCTACCTCCGTTCTTTCGAGGAGGATCGATTCAATAAATATTAAACGTCCTTATGTCAGCTGCCTTGCGCTTCCTTATTAACTCGGAGAACTCTGCTCGTTCTATTATCCCTGTGGGGTTAGAGGCTTTCATGATTTTGTGTTTTTTGATCAGATCTTTCGCCTCCTGAGATAGCTTGCCGGTATCCTGTCAAACCATCCTACCGCCTACTCTAGTGCGCACTGTGTAAAGACAGCTGTGAGGTTATCGCTCACTATTTGATCAATAGGACTATCTTCCTCAGTTAAAGCAGAATATCTGCTCTGCAGAGGTATGCTGAATTCATCTACTTTCCTTCTTACGGCTAAGTCGTTAATGAGCTTCTACTTCACTCGTTTCTTCCGTTCCCTCTTCACGTGTAAGCTAATTCGAGACCTTACTATTCTGGAGTCGCTACAACGGCCCTTTCCGAGGGCCTCCAAATTCTCCACATCCACATTCGCAAGTCTTGTGTCCACGAAATCCGCCCTGGTAACCATGAATGCATGCGCCGTAGCGATGCGCGTTATATGTAGCGGCTTATCAGGAGTTCACTTTTGCGATTAAAACTTGGAGTGATGCGGAGCCAGCCGTTTGAGCTCGTCATTCTAATTTACTGAGCGCTTTTCTTATGTGTTTTTCCAATGCTACTTCGTTCCCAAAAGGTATCATATTTCGCCCCATGAGTGAAGTTTCGCTACAGACGTTATTTGCTAGTAGCAACAAAGAGTTCAGTGTTATGTGCCATTCATTCGGACAGTCTTCCAAGTACATGGATAAGAAGGGACATCAAATCCAGAACACAGGGAATGGTGCAAAGGGGAAAGTTAAAGTGCCACCTGGCGCTCAAAAACAACGCAGTTTTATTTCTGAGTTTCTGAGGGAAGTCCGAAAGTAGGCTTTGCCACACGGCCCTATTGAAAGAGAAGTGTCCAAACAGGGTTCTCGCTGTCCCAAGTCGCGCTTTCTCCAGAGCACCCTGCATTACTCGATGGCTACTTCATCATACCCAGAATAACCGTGTCGTTCATTGTTTCAGGTTTCTCGTGAGTTTTGAGCAACTGATACGTACAACGGTCATATATTAAGCGACACACCAGTGATCTGGAAATGCCACCGGTAGCGCACTGGCGCATTCAAATAAACGGCCGCAGTCTCATGCGTTGCGAGAAGGCTGATTTCTATGAGTCGAAATCTGCGCCCTCTCAATACGTCCGTCGTGGTATGTTGGCGAATAGTGCTACGGAGACACCGAAGACAAAGGGATGTTTAAAAGGGACATGATAGGACTAATTTCGCGCATGCCTTGCTTATTGCATTTAATTCCCAACCCGTGTAATTATAAATCCTCGATTTTTTTTTTATTTTGAGCGGAAGATATTTTTAAAACAAATTTTTTCGTTTGTTTTGCTTACTCCTTGCCGGTCTGACAACCTTTGATCGTTGTCTTCACAAGGGCATACTTTCCCCGCGTCGTCTGCTGCGCGCTGTTGTCTGCGTTCAAGTGCTTGCGTGCACTCGGGTCACATCGTGCACTGCGGTCGTTCGGAGAGTTTTTTTGGCTTAGGGAAAATGCATTTTCCGTGTTTCCTTTTCGGAATGCGTCAGCTTAGAACGCGAGCTTGGTGACAATTGGGAAAGCAGATGTCCTCGTCGCGTCCGTTTTCGGATTCTTGAGGAAACAGATATTGATGCACCCATTCCTTATTTTTAACAATTTGAAGCATTGTATGCGTACGTTTTGGGTGTGGTCTCTTTTGAGCAGTCAAGTGCTCCCGTGTTGGACAAGCGGCATGTGCCATGCACTCCTTTGCCGATGTGCGCCGTGAAGGGCGTGGCATTTTGTTCGCTGGCTACCAAGTTCTTGGCCGCTATTCGTCGGACTCATATTACCACAAAGTGGCGATATAGTAAGCTTGCTGCACGAAAAGAGCAAAGAAGAGTGCCTAATGCAACGGCTTCTCCGCTGCATGTGTGCGTATATAACTCGAACACACATTGCTTTTGGCTCATGGAATCGTTCTGCAGGAACCAAGCCTCTGGAAATACTCAACGCGACTCGAATGTTTCACTGCCCGCAGCGACGAATATTCGCCGCTTTCTTAATGAACACTTCAAGATAGTAGCACACTATTTAGCGTTTCCTGTGCGCGCGCTGTCCGCCAAGAATGCGACGATTACGACAACTGTGGGCCCGCGCTGAGGTTCTTAGTTGTGCAGAAACGGCATTGCTCCTTTGCTTGGCATAAAACGCAAGGTGGGCTCTTCTTATCTTAAATGTTATCTACTCTTGATCACAAATTGTAGTTTTACTCGTTTACACACTACGATAACATTCTAATTAGCGCTGACGATGCTATCGCCTGCTTGGGAAAGGCTTCGCGTAGGCGCGGTGAAATTCAAGAATCTGGCAAAAGTTAACTGCTTGTTTAAATTTTAACTGTGAAGATATGAAATGCATCTGCTCGTTTAGCTTTTCTTCGACGCGGATGAGATGCAGGCAAACCCAGGAGATGGCGGCGAGCGACGAGTGGCACTGCCCTTACAAAAATTGCTTTTGTGATTCTTTAGAAAGTCTTTCAAATTTACTCATTAAAATGTAATGAGTTTCTTTTAGATCTGTATGGAATTTTTGTCCAGAGTTTCAATAACTAATTGGCCACCGCATTGTTATAGGAACACGGCTAACGTCCTTTAAAAGAAAAACTGTAATGAGTTGCTATAGAAACTCCTTGAGGAGTCTCTTTAGAAACCCTTTTGAGCACACTCATTTCATTGTAATGTGCTGCTTTTGAATCTGTATAGAATTTGGCTACAGTGTTTCAATAACTAATTGGCCACCGCATTGCTATAGAAATGCGGCTAATGTCCTTTAAAAGAAATTCTGTAATGACTTGCTTTAGAAACTCCTTGAGAAATTGTTTAGAAATTCTTTTGAGTGTACTCATTTCATTGTAATGTGCTGCTTTTGAATTTGTATAGAATTTGGGTACAGTGTTTCAATAACTAATTGGCCACCGCATTGTTATAGGAACACGGCTAACATCCTTTAAAAGAAATACTGTAACAACTTTCTTTTGAAACTAGTTATATGAATTTTACGTAAATCCATTGGAATGCATTTATTTCATTGCAATGTGATGCTTTTGACACTGTATAAGATCTGAGTAATGAGTTCCAATAACTAATTGGCCACCACATTCCTATAGAAGCCCAGCATGTACAATGTAACATATATGATGTAACCACTGATTGCTGTAAGCATGCAAAAAACCATACAGAGCAACAGCACACGACATACAATCAACTAACTTTATTTCACTTAGCAACTTTTACAGCAGCTTATGGAATTGAACGTTTGCAGCTCCTGGTGAGCCTTAGTTATGATGAAACTGATAGGAGACATGGCACACGAACAGTACGAGCACATTTTATTTTGAGACAATCAAGTAATTTTAGATTAATTTTCTGCGCCACATGTGCAACGAAGATCACACCTCAAAGAGAGTATGTTTTCACGAAAAAACAGTGGAGTAGCGACTCAAACAAATACTGCCTAGCCTTCTGCCTTCAACAGCTCTGAGTATATGCCTGCCTTAATTTTATTCACTTATGCCCTACATAAGGTACACAATGCTAGTCGGAGCCACAGCAAAAGGCTAGCTGCATGTTCATTCTGTGAGAATTAAAAGTTAGAAAGCACTGTATACCTTTATGTAGTATTCTGAAAGGATATCATTTACAGCTGCCCCACGGATTGCGTGCACAGCAGAGTGAACATGATGAAGGAGTCACAATTGTTTTGAAGAGGACACGTGAGATCTACTTTCCAGAATTAAACTGCCTCTTGTTAAAACAGTACACGCACCTAATTTTGGTGGCATGCTTTCTTCTCCACAGTAATGTGGAAGACACTACTACGCATGGATCACCGGGTGGTATTCAGCTGCAAACTATAAATAATTTATAATTGAATTTTGCTCTCATGCTGTTACGGTTTCAACATTCGAACAACGAATGTAACGTTAACGTGCCCTTATAGGTCACATGAGGCATGAAAAAACAGCAAATTGCTGCTTCTTCGTTTGTTGTCATTCCGGCTGTTGAGGCTGCTTGGCTTTAGCATTGTAGCAAATTAAAAGGACAAAGCAGTGATTATATCAGTTTCTTCATGTCTCCTAGACCTGTAAGCACACTTTGATGTCACAGTGATCGTTCGGCTGTTGAAACCGAAACAGCATGAGAAAGAAATTGAACTGTAAATTATTTAGCGGGCATACTAGAATACCACATAATAATCCATGCCTTACGAATCATTACAAAGCAGAAAACATGCACCCAAAAGTTAGGTGTCTGTACTCCTTTGAGCAGGAATAAATTCTTAATTCAAGCAAGACGCAAAGTACAAGAATGACAAAACAAAGTACATTATTCATTTCTACTCTACATGACTAAAAATCGTCCCATGAGGATGCAAATTTCAAGGAGTACTTTATGTCTGATACTGAGCAATAATGAACCAGATAGCCATCCTGCATATTACCGTTTGTTACAAGGACGCGCCTTTGTTGGCATTTTAATTCAGACTGGTTTGCACTACTCACTATTAACCACAAAAAAGCTGTACATCAAATCTCTGACTGTGCCAACAAAAGAACTGGTTTCTTTCATTACATATATGTAACTTGTGTTTTCCTACATTGCTTCACATGTACAAATTGATCCAACCATAGGGAATACAGGGCGGCCAGAATAGGATGCTTGACAGTTGGCTGCTCAATAATCCTTGTTAGGTGACAACATAAGCTGTGAATGTCATCTGTTACAGCCCCTTTCTTCACTCAACTGCTGGTGTCCACAGGCAACTAATACTATACCTATGCATATGATTTCCTGAGCTGAGTTTAACTGTTGCCTGGATTCACAATGGTCAGCTTGCCCAACAATCTAAGAGACCATCATAAGCAGGCTGCAAAATTCACTGCTAAAGAAAGCTATGATATGCTGCAGTAATCAAGTGAACTGAACAAAAAGAAAAATGAGAAGAAAAGCTATATTCGGTTTAGAGGAGAAACAAAACAAATATTTCGAAAACCAATCTATTTCATTCCTTTGTAGTAAATAGTAAGGAGGATAAATGTGCTGGGATATTAACAACCAACTCAAAGCACACATTTAAAATATGCAAATGCTTGATACAAGATCTGACTTCCTAACTATGCTGGTATAGACATATTTAGTTTAGAATTCATATCTTTTAATTGAGTGCATTATTCTGAAAATAAAAATTGGTCAAAAGGAGGCACTGTTGGTTCATATCGGCACTTCCATCTATTCTTTGGATGTGATCTTCATTGTGCATATCCCACAGTACAATAATTCAATTGCATAGATACCAGTACTTCCATTCATAAACTGTGCTGACCACTTGCAGTAAGCCAATGATGTGACATGGCCGGTAGATTATTAGGTGCATCATTGTTGTCTGTGCAGAGACGAGGAGGTGTCAGGTAGGCACCACCCATACTTGCCAGTCTGAAGTACCCAGATGTCTGCGTATAGGCCAAAGAAAAAAAATCAGTCAGTGAGACCTAGCACACAACTGCTTTCACACTAATGCAAACAAAAGCATCAATCATATCAGAATCTACAAGCAGTAGTACTCTAGTGATCTAGCTTTGAAGAGTACTAACAGCACAATACAGAAAGTATATGATTTCAAAATAAATGGCATGTACACTTCGAAAAGAACTATAAACACCACCCAGCTGTGACTGATACTGCTGCCAGACTAGAACATTTCATAAGAATGAATAACTATTACATTAGCCTGTAACAGTATTCATCTAATACATATTTATTGCCACTATAATGCAGTGACAATCACAATCACTTTTTTTAGAGAACTAATTCACCTGTCTTCTGTGTTTTACAAGTGACTGATTAATTGCAGTAAGTAAATTAGGTGCAGTAAAAACTGAGAACAGCTGTCACTCAACCTCAGTAGTTTACAGGCAGCACAAAGCGTCTACACTGAGTCTCTGGGAATGGCTACTCAAACGCAGTAATTGCACTCACTAAACATCTGACAAGATGGTGATGCCGACGACCCCCTCGTTAAGCAAAGGGATGGATTCTGATCCTGCTGCATTTAGAAAACTTTTCACTTCCCTGCTCCACTAATGCTGGATGATTGACACTGCTGAAATAGTTGTAGAAAGATATTAAGTGCGTTAACAATGTCACATAACTATTTTAAACTGCTAGCCAGTATAATCCATTGCATCCATATAAATGACTCCATTCAGTTACATAAATTAAAAACACGATATCTCTAGCACTCTGGTAGCGAGATCAATAAAGCTATATTCCAGTTGCTGCAGAAAAGCAGTGAGATTACAGCCAGGCAAATGAATCAGCACCAATACCACAGACATAACAAAACACAATATAAAATAATAAGCTTTTTACGGCATGACACTACAGTGCAAGTGGGAACATCTCGGCCAAATCCAAGTCTCAGTACTTCTCTCTTTGATAAACTCTGGAGAAACCGCATGCGTCACCATAAATTCCTTCGAAATAAAATTATTTCAAAGCATAGTCGAAAACATCATGCGCAGTTTGCGATGGTACAGCCGTAAGTGTGCAATTCATTTTTGCACCAGTACGAAGTATGCTTGAAATGCCCAAAAAAAAAAAAAACCAAAGCCAGTGCCCACAAACACTCTCTATGAGCGAATAACGCCGGAAAGAGATTACCAAAAGTTATTTTCGCGGCGAAACTCATCCGCAACATTCCTCTTGCATTTGACGTGCGCAACTCTAGTCGGTTGTAGCTACATCGTCATTCCACTTCTAGGCACTGAACGGCCTGAGTACTGTGAGCATTTGTAACGTGGACTCGGCAGACCATGTTTTGTTCAGCTTGGAATTATACTCTGTACACACGCACACATACAAGCACGAAAAAACTAAACGCCGGGAACTACTGCCACTGAGAAGCATACGTCGTTCCAACACAGTGCTTTCCGCTCGTTGGTCCCAATCATCGCAATAATGAGCACAACGATATCATGAGAGTAAAAACATGCAACTGTACTCCATGTCACAACTTCGTCGCTGCGGAGAGGAAGTTATAGGCGCGAAGCGACGGTTTCCGTGGCTGTGTGACAGGTTCGCGGTCACGTGCAAACAGCGCACATGCGGAAGCCGTTGCATCGAACTCAAACTTCTACTGCACTCCGAAGAAGTTGTCAGACAACACCCAGCAGCATTTACAGCACTTCACGCACCCCAGTAAACATTTTGGCAGATAATTTCAAGCACTGTACTCACATTCGTAAGCAATCACACAAGGTCGTTCGTTCTTCCACGTTGATGCCGGCATTGTCACGGCGTGGAGCAGGGCGCAATACGACGTCCAATATCTTGAGAAGAACTTCAGGTGCTTCAGAAGATCTTTCGAAGCGCGCAGGTCACGCACCAGTTTTGTAGCACATTCGAAAACCACAGCACGAAAACACCACACAAGGCGCAACAGCAACAAAAAAAAACTACGCCCGAAACGCCACCCGGCCGGCCGGCAACAAAAAGAACATGGCGCCGCTGCTGACGGCTTTCGGATTGGACTGGATTGGCTTCGGTGTGACTTTTTTTTTATTTTTTGCCGTTGCTCGTGGACGGAGTTTCGGTTTCTGTTTCCTTGGGAGAGCCGGTAACTCTGTGGTGCGAAATTCATTCTGTGTGGCAGGACTCATAATTAGAAGTTCTGGCATTTCTACCAACGTGGTTCTAGACGCTTCTCCCTCCCTTGAGAAGGCAACGCCTGGTTCAGCGTCCTTGAGTCGAGGATCGACTATCAGACTGCGCGGTAGGCGTCCGCATGAAGCGCGCGCACATCTGCTCGGACTAGAAAAGCCAGCATTGCACCTAACATAGAGTTAATACGCACCTAACGACTAAATACTCAAGGTGGGGCCATGCCAGCATGGTAAAGGAATTTTCGTCACACAGTGAAGTTGAATTGTAGGTCTGATAGCTGGTCTGTTGCAAAATGTGGGAAGCGCTTAAAACAAACAATATTTATTAATTTATGTCTACAGATACTAGCGAAGATAAAAAAAAAGCACGTTAGGAACATAATCTTAATAATGGGCCTGTTTACTGTAGCGGCTGCCCGTCTCAACTACAGGTTTACTCTTTTGCAAAACTCACGAAGTCAGCCTCTCTTTACAGCGGAAGGGGTCTTTACCATTGAGGTCATTTTTTTTTTAAGAGGGGAGGGGGGGTGGCAGAAATCGGGTGCAGCGCTGGAGAAATATATTGTCCGAAAAATGTCGCGCCTCTTGTGCACGCTTCTGCCTTGTGTTGTTGCGGCGATAAAGGAATTAGGCGCAACTCTGTCAAGCCGTCAAATGAACCGTCACCACGCTGCAGTCGCGACGGAACGGTGAAACGCAGCTTTGCCAGGCCTCAGTGCTGCACCCAACTCCCGACCCTCGCGAGCCGCAACGCCATGGTAAAAGTGTTTTTGCGATGCTGGAAAGGTGACTTACGAAGTTTTGGAGAGGTTCTGCTAATACTGCACCGAATTACTGTCGCACAGTGCGTCGTGTGCTTGGTCGGCAAACATTGCTCGTGGTACAGCACGTGCGCAGCGTTTATGCTATAGACAGGACGCTACGGGAAGAAGGCCCATTTTTTCGCCAAAAAAAAGGAAACAACTGGTGCAGACACAAATCAACAAGAACTCGAAAAAAGGCGAATGCAATGACAACGATGTACAAGGCTACTCCTATTCATGCTCATTAGTCAGTAGTGAGAGCTGATCGTATTTTGTCTTTCAATGAGGAAAAATATATTCGTTACAGGTATTTGTACGCTTTGTTGATCCAGTTTCTGGAGATTTCAAGTGATCGTAACGGCGGTGAGGTTGTTTTTTTACTCAAGAAAGCAAACGAATACATTACCGCTGTGTTCTGCCAAATTTTTCTTGAGATCGGTGGTCGATTCAGAGGTGCCTTTCGAAAATTTAATGTTATATGCTTGCGTTGAATTATTTCTAGCTTGCTGATGTGCAGTTTGATTTAAAGTTTTACCGGCTTTTAGAGCGAATTGATATAGGGTAGTGAAAACTGCGAACAATATCTATAAAATTTGGCTTAAGAAGTCTTACGAAGAGAATGCAACAGATTTTGTTTTGACTGCGAAAGGAACGAATTCATTTAGCGAAGGCACGAAACAAGCTCTAAAAAATTTGACTCATTTTGAAGCGATACCGAGCCATTTCTATAGAAGTTATTTTGACTGCCAACGAAGCGAGTTCATATAGCGAAGGCGCAAAACAAGCTCTGTAAAATTCGACTCATTATAAAGTCTTACGGAGGAAATTCTATTTAATTTGTTTTGACTGCGAAAGGAGCGAGTTCATATAGCGAAGGCACAAAACAAGATCTATAAAATTCGACTCATTATAAAGTCTTACGGAGGAAATTCTATTTAATTTGTTTTGACTGCGAAAAGAGCGAGTTCATATAGCGAAGGCACAAAACAAGATCTATAAAATTCGACTCATTATAAAGTCTTACGGAGGAAATTCTATTGAATTTGTTTTGAACGAGAACGGTGCGACTTCATATAGTGAAGGCACGAAAGAAGTTCTATAAAATTTGGCTCATTATGATGTCTTACTGAGGAAATTCTATTGAATTTGTTTTGACTGTGAACGGAGCGAGTTCATATAGGGAAGGCACAAAACACGATCTATAAAATTCGACTCATTATAAAGTCTTACGGAGGAAATTCTATTGAATTTGTTTTGACTGCGAACGGAGAGAGTTCATATAGTGAAGGCACGAAAGAAATTCTATAAAATTTGACTCATTATAAAGTCTTACGGAGGAAATTCTATTGAATTTGTTCTGACTGCGAACGGAGCGAGTTCATATAGTGAAGGCACGAAAGAAATTCTATAAAATTTGACTCATTATGAACTCTTATAGAACCAATTCTAAAGAATCTCTGTTGACTGCGTACAGAGCAAAATTTTATAGTTAGGTCTCGTTAAAGAGTAAATAGACTACTTAATGAGCTGACTCGATAGACAGCGAGTTTCTATAGAGATCCTTTAGAATCATTAGGCTCTCCATACATGTTCAAAAGAAACTCGACATCCATTTTTGTAAGGGTGTCGGGTGGCGTTTTTTTTGCCCTTCTCGCTTGCCCCACCGTTCAGTGCGCACGCACTGACTGGAAGCGCATCTTCGCTGATGCACGCACGTCGCGTACGTCGCCGTGGCTTGCATGAGTCCAACAAGTTCAAGAATTATTAAGTTTACAGAATGTCATACCAACAAGCCCCACACCCTACTCTTTTGGTTCCCACTAAGCTCAGTCGTTAAACTACTACGATACGCGGTCGTTGGTCGTGCTGGCGTCGTCGTCGGTCTAGCGTGACAGGCCGGTGCGTCAGCGACGGAATCTGCGTACCGACCAGCCCACGGACCGCCGATCGCGTCGCGTCGGCCTAGTGTGAGCGGGCCTTACCTATGCACAAGAAAACTGCCAGAGTGGAAGCTTGGGCGAGTTGGTGACGGTTCACTTGCCACATAGCGCCAAAACGAGACGTACACAGGGAGCTGCCGTCCTATTTGTCTCCGTGTCCGTGTCTTTTTAGCGCTACGTGGCAAATAAGAAAACTGCTTTGCGATTATCGCTTTTGCAGCCCCAATTACTGATATGAGGCACGACTGGTACTTGTACATCGGCCGCGATAGTACAAGGGGCGAGAGACCGCGCTGCGTTCATTGCCTTTAGGATAGCAGCCGGCGCTGCTCCGTGCGTGCCTTAGCGACGTCGCGAGAGCGTTTATTATGGCGGTCGCTGCCGGTGGCAGTTTTCCGGTCTCAATTTCAGTGGCGTTTTTTGGAGGGCACCCAAATTTTGGAAATTGAACCATAGGCTGTTGCATTAATTAATGATGTATAAAACTCCAATATGAAGAACGACTCTGTCCGGGCCCCTTTAACTATATCGATAAATTAAACTGCGCATATTAAGTAGGCTACTTTACTGAAAAACAAGGCTTTTATTAAACTTAAAAGTTGCAAAAATAAACACTTATCTTTACCCTGGGCAGTTTCCGCGAGCAAAGTGGGATGCGCGAAGCCATTTATTTATTGCCGCATCCCTGAGTCTAGGCTACTCTGGTGTTCACGCTAAACGCGTTGAGCATGGAGTGCATCGTCGATCTTGACGTCACAACTTCGAATCGAGTGGCAAAAAAAAATTTAGATCGAACTTTTTTCGGCAATAAATGCGTATTTTTCTGCCAGAAAAATATCAACATTGATGTCAAAAGCCACCAGACCGGTTTTTACTAAAACCTAAAGTGGGATAGAGTGCATTTTTCAAGTGCAAAGAGCTCACGACAGTGCCTGTGAAGTGTCTATAGCGACGAGACGAAGAAAAGGGAATTTTTAAAATGTGGATTCAAGCATCGCCTGCTTATTACACCCACGGTTTAACGGTCACATGGAGTGCTGTAAAAAATAACGGCTAGGTGCGAAGGAGCTGACGTGCTCGCGTACTGAAGATAGTTTCGTTCCGCGAGGGCAGAATATGCAGTACAGTATCTAAGACTGTAAGTGGAGAAAGTTCTTGAGTTGTGGCATTACGCTACAGTGCAACTGAAGGAGCGCAGATAGCATTTCCGAGGTGTCTCACTCCAACCGGAACTATACCTCAGAGTATCACTTTCTTTAGACGGAAACGAACCATAGAGATCAATGGGAAAAATATGCTGCGTCGAACATGATTTCTTAGTGACTATAGTCGGGGGGGGGGGGGGGGTCCCTCCGGTTGATCCACCACCGCCATTCACTTTTTTGCTCTCTTTTGCAGTCTGGTGGCACTGAAGTTTGGGGCCATCCGGAACTCATTCGACGTGTCCTCGTGTGCCGCGGGGGAAGCTGGCGGCAGATTCAATTTTGTATTTTGGTGTTTTTTTTATATTACTGAATTAGATGTGATTACCAGGAGTGTTGTAATTTATTAAATCAGAGAAATGTATAAGCGGTCTCTTCATTCCTTTCGCGGCCTAGCAGCACACTGCTGGCACTTATGTGCCGTCGTCCACTGTCCATAAGGTCCATGTGCCGTTGCCCAGAGGTGTTGTCCACTCACAAAAAGCGGTTAAGGTTGGCTGTAGAATGGCCTTAAGTGTACGGCGAGAGGTCACAAGAAAGGCTTCGTGCATAGCACATATTGTGGAAAAAATTCAGTTGAAGGACGTTGTTACTGGTGACGTAAATTCATCGCTGACAGTTTCTCCGCAGTTCGTACCACTCGTTCATATAATCAACAGGCGGTATGCCCCCTACATTACTCACTCCAAACAAAAACGTCTCTCAAGGGGAGGTTAATGTTGATAAATTATGTCGTTCATCAATTTAATGCGGCAGTTTTCGAATAACACGCGCTACGCAAGCGGACGCGCCGTTTATCCCCTAAGAAGTTTGTTCTTGCAGTTATTGTTCTTTTGGCTGTATTTTTGTCCTTTTGCTCATTTTGAGAGGGAAAGAGTGCATATATTAAAGTTGTTGTCCGTGTTTAGAGGACTGTGCTGGAATACAGCATCGCAAAGCATAGGCGTCTGTCACGTAAAGCATGCTTCGTAACTTCCCTGACTCAAAGTTGCTCGTGCTACACTGGACCTCGTAAATTGTTTGGAAGACAGGGCATCTGAACCGCATTAGAAAAAAAAGTGAATGTCATTCTTATACTAAAATAAGGCAGATCAATGCAGGAAAACCTATGGTCTATACCGATAGAATAGTGCTACACTGCTCACTCTCCTGGACTGACATCTATAACACTTCAGTCATCTGCCCCTTAAACTCAATCGTGTACGCAGACCCCAGTGCTGTGCAACACATAATTAATGTGAAAGCATTTATGGAATATGGCGGTGGGGTCGTGTCAGTAAAACGCGTCCACAAAACGAGCAGCAATCACTAGAGCCGAGGAGCCGCACGTTGTGCAGTCAGCCACGATTGTTGACACCAACAGGCAGACTTGTATTCCCTGGGTGGAGGTGAGCTCCCCGGAGGTGCCTGGGAAACATACAACCAGTGATAAGAAAGGGCAGGTCGAGCGCTGCCAGGCAGTACAGCGCGTTAGTAGCGAGGCTAATGTCACTGATGAGCGCAACATGAACTGCTCGGCCGACCAGGTTGCCCAGTGCGACCTTTTGTTGCCATCTGAAGCGCCCACATGCCAGGCAGGGTGTGGCGAGAGCGGCAGGGCTCAAAAAGCATCCGCGGCACAGGCTGCAGCGTATGAGAAGCCAGCAGAACAGCTGTGTAAGCCAGACTGTTCCGATCCGGAAAACTGGGATACAGGTAACACCGCGATAAGCGTCGCAGTAGATGAGAGGAATCTCAGCAGTGCCGACGGCGAATTCCCTCCATTCCCTGAGAGAAACGAAGTGACTCTGCCGCTGAAGAGGGCGAACCGCGATCCACGCTGCGATCTCCTTGCGGGTCTGCGCAACAGGTGTACCGCGATCCTAGAGGTCGCTGATGAGGAATTGGTTCAGCTGGCCATGCCAAAGACTAAGGGTCCCGCTAGGAACGAGCGCTTAGAGGCTTTCGCGGTGGCTTGCGGCCCATATGCGCACTAGGGCGGCGGCTTCCTGGAGGCAGATGATCGAACGCGGAAGGCAGGAAGAATGCGGGAATCGTGCACGCCGGAACACAGAATGTTCAAACTTACGCGACCAGACGACGTGTTCGATCCTGGTGGAAGGCGACAAACACCTAATGGCCACAGCCGTAACCCACTCTGCCACTGACAGGTTGCAATAAGTGTAAAGTGCCCAGTGGCTTGAGCACGCAATGAGGCAGTGGGTGAGAGTGGGGGAACGGGAACAGTTCCCAGCTAAGACACTCTGAAAATGAATGGACAGAGCCACGCGGGTGTGCTGATTTTGTATCGTGCAAACTGTTTTCCTTTTTGACGACATACCATACTGAAGAGTGCCGTGCTGAAATGCCTTTTTGCCCGCGTTGGGATCGTGTTGACGTGCCTTTGGCACTTCATGAGAACTGGGGAGTTAATATGTGTTTCATTCTTCTTGCATTCATTGCAATGTTGTAGCATGCGCCATTTTTCTAGTGTTTTTACGGGAGGATTCCATTCGTGCTTGTCTGTCGGTAATGGAAATGTGTTAACTGAAAATTGTGTTTGCATGTGCGTGCATGAGCATGTTTCTTTTGCCATTCTTAGTAGGACGCAGAAGCGCTCCTTTTCTATGTTGTTGACGGTCGGGTCTTTTGCGCTTTTGCGTGCTTTTGTATGTTGTATGCACGGCGAGCGTCCACCCAACATTATTGATGGGGAGATGTTAAGCTAGAGGCCTACGGCGCCAGTAGCTAATTTCCCCCTACCGTGTCCGTCGAAAGTCTGGAGGGGTTAGGAATGGTGACAGCGGGTCGCGCGCCTCGTACTGTCACGGCTTCACGTACAGGCCGGCGGCGAGAACGGGTGAAGACAGGGAGCACAGAAAAACAGGGCGGTCCACCAGCAGCAACGTCGTCGTCGGCGCGCGGCAAAACACTCCTCGTCTTTATCTTCCACTCGCGACACTACCTCCCCCTATAAAGAAGCATCGTCCCGATGCTAGCACAGAAAAACAGGGCGGTCCACCAGCAGCAACGTCGTCGTCGGCGCGCGGCAAAACACTCCTCGTCTTTATCTTCCACTCGCGACAGTACGCTGTCCAAGGTCGCGGGGATTGGGGAGCAAGACTGCGAACAGCCTTGTCGGGGTCGCAAGGGGCCGACGACCGTTTCCCATTGAAAAGAGATTAGCTCTCAAGTGGGTGGGGGTAAGTAAGGTCGGAGCCTTCTGAAAACCCCGAGTGTCTAGCTAAGCAGTGGACTTTACTAGCGCCTCTAGAGTCGGGCTCTGGCGATCACTGGGCTCCGCCCACTTGTATGTACAGTGCCATTGCAGCAGTATTGGTTGAAATTGGGCGAGAGCAGATTTAATAAAGCTCCGCTCAATTATCGAAGGTAATAAAACCCGCTGCAAACAAAGAGCGGTAGAAGCGCGCCTAGTCCCAGTCTCGGCCGCATTCAGACATCCTTTCTTTTAACCCCCTTTTTCTCCTGTTGCCGTTATTTTTGTTTCCATCTTCAATAAACAAGTGTTGTATATCATGAATATCAAGAAGTTTAGAGTGGCTGCCCAAACGGCAGCGTGTCGCCGGACGAGTGGAGAAGACGTGAAGTGCACAGCATTCGATCATATCAACCGTCCATTCCGACGACGATCTGGAGGAGAAACTTAACTGGTAGCCTCACATTTATCCAGTAGTACATTCTCTATTGCGTTGGTTTCCGATCGTACCAGTTGGACCGCCGTTCGTGGATAGTAAATGCGGGCTCCCTCATCCCCGAGACGATAGATGAGGAGCGCAGCTTTGTAGTCTGCTGTCAATCGTGACGCTCTTTGCAGCGTCGTATATGTCTCACATTTCTGGTACAACTGAAGCCAGGGAACGGCGGGTCGGCCAGACCTCGGCAGGAACGGAGGATGTGGACGAATGCTGAAGAAATTCGTCGCCTGCATGGTTGTATATTTTTCATTATTATGTGGAAAATATTTCTTGAGAGAAAAATAGAAAAGACTGTATTTATCAATGAAGGAGAACTTTCAAGTCTATTTCGCCGCATTCAGCACTCTTGGTTCGGTGACACCACGCGTCTGACGGTCAAGCGTCAATGCTCTCTCCTAAACGGGGAAGCTGTTCTAAGATGAGACGATACTTTGTGCGCTTTGAAAAAAAAGCGTCCACTTACGCCGGTTTCTGAAATGAGGCACTCAGCATAAATTTCGGGGTTCCCCTTGAAAATACTTGTGGCTTGACGGTCAGCTTCGTATATCCTCGTAGTCCTTCTTGAATTTTTTTTTCCACGCCAGCTCTATTTATCGATGTGCACTGATTTTGAAGAGGTGCTTCCGCATTCCGGTTCCCGCCGAGTTCGAAAGATGCCGGCCAAGGCAAATTTGGAAACTTGAAAAAAATTCCGTGCAGTCACATCGAAACTAAGAACGCAGCCGAGATGAGCTGCTTGATGCGCAACATCTTTGCAAACACTTGTTTTGCTCCGTGCTGGTCGCCGAGGCTGAGTTCATTCGAACGAAGCAAATGACTTGAAGAACTCCCAATTGCAGTCGAGGCTATGCCGACGAAGGTTTAAGCTTAAGAACTCAGCTTACAGTATCATACGAACCATCGGGACGTAAGAAAGATTACTTACCATTATGTTGCTACGAATTTTGTCGTTCGACTCAGCTATGGAACGGGGGACCAATATCGGGGCTGCCCACAGCGCGAGCCTAACGATCGATTGTCGCCGCTGTAGGGGGAGGGGGGTAGAGGGGAGGGGAGAGCCCGAAGGAATGGAGACGAGGCAAGAGCTCAAGTGCTAGAAAAATAACCCTTTATTTGATGATGACGTCGACGTTTACTCTGCTTAGTCACATGACCTTTACATCAGCCTTTCAAAAAGTACGCATCTACAAAGAACAGTCACAAGACAATCAACTATATATAGAAACAAGATCCAAAACCACATATGCAGCGCCTTCCACTGCAAACATAACTCATTCCCTGCCTCTTTCATCCTGACCATAATCTTCTTTTTCGACTCCTTCTTCAACTTCTTAATCTTTTTCCATGTGGGCTTGGAGAACAAAACCCCAAGTGCTCCTCGCAAAGCTAAGTTAGAAGAGGCTGAGATCCTCACGAGAATGTTTACCGCCCCTTTCCTCTGCGTTCCAGCCTTTTTACCGAAGCTCCCGTGGAGACCCATGTTGTTGTTGATGGCCTTATAGAACAGCACCTACCCACAAGGGAGGTTGACAATTACCAGGCGGTGACTATCTGTTTTGCAAATTTTATGGGCAAACATGGGATCACCTAAAAAATTTCGGCAACTCAGTTTACATGGCAGATGTGCTTGAAAGCGGTAAGGGGTCCTAATAAGCTTAAACTTATCAGGTAATTAGTAACAGAAAGAGGAAGAAAAAAACATATAAGAGTAGCAAGAAAGGAAATACCAACAAAATGGGTAATAGGGGCATTACGAAAGCTTATGATGGTAGGCTTCTTGATTCTAGATGAATATTTTGAACGGCACAGCAAACATTACCATTGGTATGTACAGGCATAGAAGCGCCAAGGGATCCAACGACCACCAAATAAAGGCCTAACCTTATTTCTGGAATGGAACTTCTAATGGTCCACTCCTGAGCGTTTAGTAGCGACGATAATAAAAAAAAAGTGCTCTTCTGTTTCTGGCTAAGCACAATACGGACACAATGGGAGGAGCCCGGTGCACGGCATTTTACGGCGCACGGCGGATTTAGTCCCGGAGCACGGCAACCTTGTCGCGTTAAGGAAACTTAAAATTTGCGAGATCACTAACCCTTACTCTTCCAACGGAGCAGAAGGTGGTGAAAATCGTCCAAGGAAGTAAGTGCTGGTGCGCCAAGTTGCCATGTATAGTTGCTGTTGTTAGCCTTTCAAAAGATGGCACATAGCAACACAGCGGGATCGGCCAAGAATAGGGAGGCAGAGATCGTTATTCACCTGTACATAATACAGGCAAAAGAACAGCACGCGGGTGAGCAACACCGATGGATTCTACCTCAAACAGGGCATGCACTGAAAAAGGATGAGCGGTAGCATGAGAAAGAAAGAGAGAGAAAAGAAAAGGAACAATTGATTAATTTCAAAAATGTAATAATGCATAAAAAGAAATGTTTTCACATTTTGTGAAGCTGTCGCTGATATTCGCAGTTTTCCTCGTCATTCGTCTACGTATTCTACTTCATCTTCCTTCTCGACGCCCACATGTATAGACAGCATTCTAACTTGTGCATCTTTCAGTGCCTCCGGTCAATAACAGAAGCTTGCGGGTATGACGAACGGCTAGGTTCCGCAACTGTATACGTAACTGAATTCCTGCGTTTGGATGATTCGCTTGCCTAGGGACCTGCGATATATTGGCGACTTGTTTCCTAGCGCACGCGCAAAGCGAACGGCAAGAAGGAGAAAAAGAAACCCTTCAGTGCTCTGCTGGAGCTGCGCGAGACGTCGAAGGCACGCCATATTTTTTTTTTTGGAACCGTTGTTTCAGGAGGCATCGCAGAGCTATGGGTGTCCAGCCAGGCCGTCCCGACCAGCCCGCTGCTCAGCAGCCTCAAAGGGGTTCCGGACTGCACCACGCCATGCAGCAAAAGGTTGGACAAGGAGCTGCCATGAGATCCGCCAGGACAGCGCTGCTGTGCCACGCGCCCAGCTTGGCAGCCACCGATCGCCGAGCTCTCCAAGACCATCCCGACCCCGGTCAGTTATCATCGGAGGCCAAGGGGTGCTTGAGCCGTTCCCCCAGCGACGGACACGGTGAGCTTGTTTCTCAGCCTTCTACTCTGCTCAGTAGCGTAGGCGCTCTAGCTGAATTCTCATCAACCAGCGTCCTACGCGAGTATTCGTCAAATCAGGTCCGGCATGGTAAAGCGCGTTAGTTTTCTTAACACCATGATGGCATTCGTGCTGCCGTCTCGTGAAGGGCAAATACACGTAAAAGCGAAAGTCGCTATAGTTAGGCTACATTCCATTTTCTGTGTTTTCTCAGAGAAAAGTAGGTACAGGGCTCTCGTGTTGCTTTTTGAAGGAAGAAGATGTAGCGGCCCGGAGTGCGCTACAGAGAGAAAGAAATGTGACCGCGACCTTAATCGTTCGTTCAAGTCATTTCACTCAGTACGGCGACATCCCTCTAGGCAGTCATGAATTTAACATGTAACCAGTGAATCAATGTCGTATCGTCGTGCTCTGATCATAGTTTCATTTTGTAGGCGCGTCGAAACTGAAAACTGTACCCGTCGTTGAGATTTCCGTAAAATCTGCCGTTGTGTTTACCTTGCTATAGTCCCTTTGTGGTCTGGACGAGTAAGCAATGAGGGTAAAATTGCAGTGTTCTCCTGCTGCGACAGGACCTCGCTGAACGGAGTTGTACGTCAGAGTGACGGTGGACGCAGAACAGGGCCTACGTAACTGAGGATAACTAGATCTTGGTCTTAATGACTCGTCGGATTCTATGAAGAGGGATTCTATCTCGACAGGGATCTGGTCCTGGCGATACTCAAAAGGGACGCCTCTAGGCACTACGATAATTAGTGCGGTTGTTCAGTCCTGTTACGATGAGGTGGTTAGCCACTTTAATCTGGTCGCCCTCGCCAAAGTCCCGCGAATCCGTGTAATAACGAATAGAAATCTTAGAACGCCACCAAGTAGAAGGGCCGCTGTGTGGACCCAGCTGCCTGCCGTCTTTGTGGCGCAGTGTTTACAGACGGTAGTTTTCTCACAGTCTAATACCTCTTAGAAGAAGTGGTAGGGTAGAGCTGCCAAGTGGTATTATTAAATTTGGGCACATGTTTATCACTTTTCAGCTCCAAATGTTATCGTAGAGGTGTAATTCTCATGGCGAAAACATCTTAAATAGCACAATTGAAGCTAGAGAGAGATGTCGCAAATCCGGCAATTATACATCGGCAATTCGATCTCCTTTTTCGCAAACTTCATCCCCTGCGTCAACAGTTTGAATGAATCCCAAATTCCGTGTGAGCGCGAAAATTTGCCATCTCGTACTGATGAGCCAGTTTTGATGCACGAGTGTTAGTTATTTCACTTACGCTTACGAACCCAAATTCATTGTGCTTTTTCGTTTACCTGAATATTATTGCTCACGTCTTATCGTGTGCAGCCAACATCACCGTCCTCGAACCCGTTTCCAGTGGTGAAAGACATGGGCTTGTGCCCCACGCAACGCCGCCTGTGTGGCGCAGACTCCGCCGGCAACAGTCGCTGCTACCACTTCGTGGTGACGGCGGAGTTTGTGTAGCTGGGAGGGTGTCCGCCCGCGGGGCTCCTGCTGCCGCTCCAAGCCACTTTCGTAAGTAGCATCTCAGAGACGCCTGCGCATTCTATCATCCCTCTAGTTGTTCCGCTGACAACGCAACCGCAAATGTCATTGTTGGCGGTACACCAAGCGGGCTTTCGCGGCGGAAAGTTTTATGCGAGTCAAGGTGAAAATTGATGGTATCTGCAGTCGAGAAAAAGAGAAAGCTAATATGTGCCAGGTAAATACTTTTTGCTGACAAATTTTTAGATCCAGCACAATGAACCCAGCGCTCATAGTCGTGTAGCAACAGTTCTTAAATGCGTTATTAGGCCGTAGAAAAGCCTCAGATTTACTTTGCGATGCCTCATTGTGTTAAATCCGCAATACTGGGTCCCTGCTGTAGTTTACGTACTAAGCAGTCATTTTAAGCCCAACAGTTCTTTATGTATATTGCAAAGTATATTGCAAAACTTACTGACTAAAAATCCGTCCTGCTAACCAGTAAAGTTTCCCCCATAGCCATGCGCGTTATGAGTGGCGGCTTATCGGGAGTCACACCAACCACTAAATCATACAGGAACGTAAGGACAGTTGCTTCCATCTTATTTACAGGGCGCTTTTTTTGTTGTATTCCCAAACAGGATCGCATCTCACCCTGCATGGGCAGTGTCCCTACAAACATTACCTGCAAAAAGCAACATGCAGATTTATGGACTGTGTGGAGTTAAAAACGCTCGTGTTGTCCACATTATTCGTTGTCCGTGTTTATTGCGCTGGTACGTGACTGCAATGCACCAACTAGCCCGAAGGCCTGTGCTCTTCATGCTGATGTTCGTTTAAGTTCATCGGTAGGAGGGAACAGAAATATCGTGGAGTGTACGATGTGAGTGCGCGAAGGACGGGACGCAGGGAAGAAGTAGGCAGGATAGCAGAGGCATTCAGTCAGTTTATTGAAGCCACTGTCAATATTTTCGCCCACAACTATACTCATGCGCGACAAGCGCTGACCCTGGCAGCCTAACACAACTTATTTAGGGAATGAAAATAAGATTCTTTATGCTCCAGGGAAAAGAAGGCTCGCAAAGACATTTATGTGGGCCAATACTTTGTACTGTAAAGATTCCTATGTTTCAAGCACTTTCTTCTCTTTGGTTCCACCGATTATCTTAGTGTCGTATAAACGCAGCATAAAAACATTGTCGCATGACAGGCAGTGCTTAGGTGAAGGCTGGCCACGATCCGAGCCCAGGGTGTTGCCCTGCCCCTGCAAACGTTTGTGGATGCAGCTTCCAGTTTGTTCCACATAAACCAAACTACAGCTGAGCCGGGATTTCAGAATCCACTGCTGTCTTGCAGGGCACATATCTGGTTCGGTGGTTGATGTATCGCAATTTTCCTTTCGTGTGTCTTTGTTTGATACTTTGCAGAGACGAGACAGCTTGCAGGGCGCCGTAAAAAAATGTCCCCTCCGAATTTACCCCCTTCCCTTAAAAAGAACTTAAAAATTCGGCCATGCGCGGTTGTCTGTCACGGGAACCGGTGTGCTTGGGCGTAGGCTCTTTATCAGAGACCCTTAAAACCCTTGAGCTCGGAAGGTAGGCGAGACAAGTGTGTGGAAAAACAAGCGTTTACCACGTGCGAATCGGTGCCAATGTTTTGTATAGCAAAGCTTCCTAATTTTCACGCGCCTTCTTGTCTTTGGCTCCACCGATTATCTTTGTTTCCTTGAAAAGCAGCGCAAAAATATTGCCGCATGATAAGGCGTACTTCGGCATATGCTGGCCGCAGTGCCAGGCCCATTGAGGTGCTTTCCTTGTGTAAACTATTGTTGATGCAGCATCCGGTCTGTTCTACATAAAACCGCAGCTTAGCGGGGTTTCAGAAACCATTGTTGTGTAGGGCTCATATCTGGTTCTGTGGTTGATGCCACAGCCACTTTCCTTTCGTGCGTCTTTGTTGGGTACATTGCAAAGACGGGACAGCTTGCAGAGCGTCAAAAAAAAAAAACTCCACACCGAATTTACCTCCCACCGTCCTCAGACAATGCGGGAATATGTGTATATAATGAAGAACTTTAAAGTTCGGCCACTGACGGTTGTCTGTCGCGTGAACCGGTGTGTTTAGGGGTGGGCTCTTTAGCAGATGCTCTGCAAGAGCCTTCAGGATGGCAGGGGGAAAAAACCGAGCAAAGGAGAGACAAATGAGTGAAAAAATGTGCGTGCACCACGTGCGAACACGATTTAATGGGAGACAACGTCAGGCAGGTAGACGCAATTCCTCTCCTAATGCTCTTTGAGTGGCTGGACTCGTAGGGTAAATGAGCCTGTTTTGTGCTTGTCCTGTACGCCCAACTCAGGTGAAGTTCATTAAAAAAATAACTTTTACACAAAAATCTGAAAGAGGAGTTCACGGAGTTGAGATGTAAAATTAAAACTTGCGGCAGTTTCAAAAATCGCTAAAACCTGTTTAGCGACCCCTTTTAGGTTACCCTCAGGATTAAGGCACGAAAGGATTAAAAAAATTATTAGTTTATCTATATTATCGGAGAATGCGGTCGCCAGTAAGCACCCGCGAGATCAAGAGGTCAACTTGAAATAAGAACTCAGGACTCGGGCCGCAATCGACCCTATACATATGCCTCGTTGTACTCAGTACTGACGATGTAAATTCACGTTTGAAGAAAGATACGTTCAGCAATTCCAGAAGCCCATGAACTGAAGTGCTACAATCATTCTGGAACACGATCAACTTCGAACGGCGAAAAGTTTTGCGGACTGTTACCAACAATTCATCATGACGAACTAAGTAGAGGAGCTTCACAATGTCTCCAGAGATGCCCAACTTGATTTCTAGTAGTTTCTTTCTAAAACTTGCCGTCACTCTGCTAGAGCTGCTGGCCTCATCAGGATCCTTGGCTGCAACGCTCTTGACATATATTTGTAGGTAGTGCTGACGACTGCCTGCGATGTTGCTCTCTCAGGACGCTGGCATGGAATGGGCAATGAATTTTGTGGCTCTTACAAATAAAGAAAAGCGGAAGGACGCGAAAGTTTTTCAATACCTCACTTTTAATCCGCTCTTGCTTCAGCTGATTCAGGCGCGCTACAGCCTTGGGCTTTTCTAGAGTGACGTAAATTTTCAGTCAGAACGTATCAGGAGCCCAGTCGGGCTTCTCAGTAGGCATGGAGGAGCTGTTCTACTCAGTTCCTAATGATGAATTTTTTGAGGCAGTCCGCAAATGTAGGGACCATTAGGGGGTGGTCGTGTTCAGTAATGCGCGTGGCATTTCATTGATGAGTTTCAGGAACTGCTGAAAGGGCATCTTTCATCAGCCGTCGTCAATTTTCAGGATGAATTCTATGTGCAGCTAGGGGGCATCTGTGTAAGATGGAGTGTGGCCCCAGTCCTAACACAAATTTTGGTGCCGAAGCTGACTGATCAGTCTCGCGAGTGTTTACTGACGACCGCATTATCCTCGTTTT